>NC_046658.1:159293806-159319197 GCF_010883055.1 Belonocnema kinseyi | reverse complement strand
TCAGCCTTGGAGGAGATTATGTTGAGAAATAAAAAAAAAATTCTTAAAAACGTTGTTTTTCTTGGTCAGGCCGGAAACTTATCAATCCACCCTCGTATACAGCTCATGCCAAACAAGATAGAAGTGTCAATTTTAAGGTGTTCTTAACAGTAAAATTAATCCTATTGATATGTATAATATTTAATAATAATCTAGAATTGTAAATTTTATTGCATATTGCTATATTTTATTAAAAAATTAATTTAAAATTTGCCATTATATTAATTACCTAAGCAGTTAGAAAATTTAGAGGTTAGAATTTGAGGTTGCAATAAAGTACTTTGAACCAATTTTTAGATTAAATAAACAACTGAATGGCAAGCATGATGCTCCTGAATAATATTTTTAACATATCTCTAACACAATATTAATCATTTAAAAAATGCGCATTCTAATCACATAAAAATTATTATTAAACATTTTATAAGCTCATATAATTTTCACATTTATTTTATTTTTCCATAAACTTAATTTGTTTATATTCCATGTAGATATAATTTAGGCAAAAATTTTGCTAAATGAAATGTTAGTGTATCTTGTGCCCTTTTTCCAAAAAGTAACGTATATTTTTTATTTTTATATATGTATCTAACCAGAGTTTATAACAAACTTGTAGATATTTTTTGGTTAAACAACTTTTGTCTTTTAAATTTTTTCTTCTGTTCGCTTTTTTCCCAAAAATTTAATTTTTTTATTTTGAATCCTATTTTTTACAATTAAAGGACAATATACTAGGCCTATCTAAAAGTGATTAATAACAAATTTACAAATCTTGTAGGGCGAACAATATTTATCTGTTAATTTTGGTTCGTGCCATGTGTCGTATTTCAAAAAAAATTTAATTTTTTTATTTTGAATGTTATTTTTTACGATTAAAGAAAAAACGACGCAACCTATAAAAAAATAATTATTAAAAATTTGTATCTCTTTTTTTATAAACAAGTGTTGTCTCTTTATTTATTTTTATTTTTCGTATCTTGAGTCGTTAGTCCAAACATTAAAAAAATATTTTTTAATGTTGTTGTTTACGTCAAAAAACAAAAAGTACGCGTCGTATCCAAAAGTGATTAATAACAAATTTATAGATGTTTTCAGAGCGCGCAATTTTAGTTTATTTTTCTTTTGTATTTTGCATAGTTTTACCACAAAATAGAATTTTTTCAAGTTTCAGTATTTTTGTAGGATCAAATTTTGAACTTTTAACTTATCCAACAAATTAAAAAAGTTATTATGATAATCTTGTAGGGCTTACAAAAATCAACGTTTTTCTTCCCTTGAATTTTTTCCCTATCATGCGTTGTTTGGCTTAAAATTGAGGCATCCATCGACAAAAAATTATTTGTTTCGAAGTTCAGACTTTTTAATTTGTATTTTCACAATAAATCAAGCAACATTCATGGTTAGTTGATAAATTTGATGAATTTTTAAAACGAAGTTAACAAACAAATGCATTCTTCGGTCATATGTGAACTCAAAACTTCAAAGGGCTTGCATTGAAAAAAACCGAATTTTTCTGCCGATAAATGCACATAAAATGTATTTGTTTATTAAATTTGTTACAAAAAATCACAAGATTAATCCAGAAATTATGGATTTTTCTAAAAATTAAAAATTGCCTGTGTGATACATTTGTTTATTAAATTAGTGTATAATATTAGCAATAATAATCTCAACAAAGAAATTTCTTCATAATTATTTTGTTTGTATCTCAATTTCTTTCAATATAATTTTATAAAACGTAAAATTTTGTAAAATTGTAAAAAAACATTTTTTCAACAAATAATTTGTTTATGAAATTTGTTTTCGCTTTTATATAATATTGGAATATCTTTAACTAATATTACTCTATGAAACTTAGGTGATTTAAACGATTTTAATGTCATTGACGAGCACTGAGAATGTCAAATAAAAAAATGGCTACTTGATCATTATATTTGTTTATTTATAAACAAATTTGATAGCCTAATTCAAAAATCAGACTCATCAACTCCCTTTGAAATCTCAAAAAAAATTGTGTAGCCCAAATTGGTCAATCTTTGTGGTCTCTACGTTATTTTGAATTAAAAATGTCATTTTTTCCCCACTAGGCGGCGCGGCTTTAATTCTCGGAAGAACTTATTCCGGGGACGCTATCTCCAGGTTTCACTTTATTCACTGTAAAAAAGAACAAATTTGAACCAAGCAGTTTAATTTTTTAATAAGGGAGGTAATTTTTATGCTTATCTGTTAAAAAATTAGATTTTTTGGTTAAATTTCGAAAAAAATATTATTTCCCCGGATTTTTAAATTTTCTGCCTTGTAAAGCCTGTCATCAATATAGTTTAAAATACCATTTTTTTATTCTTCGTGTAAGTGGGGAAAGGGAGGGTGGGTCCACATACAAAATAATTGTGAATATAAATATGGAAATGGAAACTGAAATTTAAATGATAATAAATAGTCTACAAATGATGAGTATATTCATTAAAAATAATAAAATTTACTAGAATGATAATAAAAATATTAAAAAATGATGAAAAATAAAATAAATAGATTCTAAAAATTCTAAATTTTCTTAAATTATATCTTTTCCCATTTTTTTGCCTTATCAGAGAAAAACTAAGCTAGAGCGAGTAATAATAGAAGCTAAGTACGCCTGCAAAATAATCGCTGCTGCTGGCTGCACCTAAGCTGCTTCACAAATGCGTTGGCGTACGCCACGCCGATTCCACTTGGCGCCACATTATTATGAGTCTGATACATGTATCTTTAATTTATTCAAAATTCTTTTTAGAATAATCTAAGCTCATTCATAACAGTAGTCTAAAACTTTATTTATAGAGAGAAATTTTCCTTTTCTACCTCATATTTAAAAAGAAACAAAAATGAACTTTAATTTTTATTTAAACTATATATTAAAGTAAACCGACCATCACTGGGAAAAATACGAAAAGCTAACCCACATAGACACGATTTTGAAATAGTGAATTGGAATTTTTGAAACAAAAAACCTTCATAATAAGTCGCCAAATGATTATTTTATATATAAGAACAAAAGATACATTATTAATTTTATAGTTAATTAATATAAATGAATATTTTTTAAGCTAGTAAGGCTGCCCATTAGTAGGACACGAATTTTTGGGTATATCATTAAGGCGGCTTCCATAAATCACGTGACCGATTTTTGCCACTTTTTGACTCCTAACTCCCCCCCCCCTATTGTGGACCAGCATGGCCTTTCGCCGACCCCCCCCCCCTCCCCCTGAACCAATCACGTGGTTTATGGAAGGCTGATAAGTGGGGCACAAAAGAAGTGAATACTGGTTTAAAGAAAATCCAACAAGTGTTTATTAAAATGATATGGTAAAATTTACTTACAATTATAAATTACATTAAAAAGCAAGAATTGATTGTGATACATCATAAAGAATTTATTTTTCTTCATTTTTAATTAAATTTGCATCAACCAGCTAACTTTTTGTTAAATATAACAAGGTATTATTAAATTAATTTAATTATCATTAAAAATATTGTTTATAAGCTTCATGTTTGCTATGCAATTGACTATTTATTGAAAAAAGTTGTTCAAAGTACAGTCAAACCTGGATTTAACAACAATTTTTGGACTAAGCTTCACATTAAATCGAGAGTCGGGGAACTATTTTTTTTCTGTTTTGCGACGCTTGCCTCAGCACCGAACATCTTCATGCCGACCCTCTCACCCACCCCCACCACGCAGCGTCAATTCTCGGCAAAATAAAATCCAGGAATACTAAATCCAGGTTTTGTTTTAGTTTATTGCAGCCTCCAATTCTAACCTCAAATTTTGCCAACCGCTTCGGTATAGGCAGCCTCCTGTCACTGAGAGTTCAAAATAGTCCATGTGTTGAAAACGGCCATGTGGCGGCACTAGTTGTAACTTTGTTCTAGTTTTTTTGACGGTTGTGTGACTCTTGTCATTTAGAGCCGCTAAAAGCTCTTAAAAATTTATCAAAAAATTGTTTATTTATGTAACTATTGTGAAAATAATACTTTTTTGGTCAAAAATGAACTTTTTTGTTAAAAATTAAAACTGAAAGTGTTAAAAGTTTTATTCTCTTGTGGATTTTTTGGTGGAAATACTTCTATTTGGTTAAAAACTCAGCCTTTTGTTTAGCAAAGTAATTAATTTGAACTATATTATGAAAAATTTATTTGATTTATGAGATTTACCTTCTCGGAAAATGTTTTTTTTTTGCTAAAAATCAATTTTTTTATTTGAAAATGCTAAACTTTTTTACATTTTTAAAGAGATGAGTAAACTAAATTTATAAAGAAACCTACTTTTGAAGAATTTGAGCAAAATTTAGAAGCTTTTTATTTATTTTGAAAGAATTTGAGATTACATTTTTTTTAATATTGGTGGGAAAATTTTGAATTGTAAATGTTTAATTGTGCAGGGTGTCAAGAGAATGGAAAATATATTTTCATGATTCAAGGAAAAATTTCAAATGATTTTCTTACTAATGAGTTCTAAGAGCACATTGAAAAAGATTAAAAAACGTTTCAAATCATTTCCTAAAAGTTTAAAAAAGAGTGTAAAAGGTGGCAAAGCAAAATCTTGTAATAATATATAATTATCGAACGAATTTGAGTAAATTTAAGAGATACTTAGAAGTTTTGTAAACGAATCCAAAAAGAATGAAAACTTATAAGAGATCTTAGGACTTTTGTAAATATTGAGGATAATGACGATAATTCTGTAGGTTCCCCAACAAATTCTTTAGATTTTTTAATTTGAAAAATGAAAGTTAAGAGAAAATTAGAACTAATTGGTAGTAGTTTTCTACTAATTCAAATAGTGATGATTCATTCATTAGTAATTAGTAAAAATCTGCTGATTCAATGTGTAAGAATGACTAACTGAATTAGTAGCTGTATTTACTGAAGGAATTGGTAATGCTGATACTAAATTAATTGATAAAGTTAATATTTGATTTGTTACTTTCAAGTAAGATTTAAAACTGATATTACGAACAGGAGAATTTGATTGAAATACGTAAAGAAATTAATGAAGTCGCACCAGTTCTGATTCAAAGAAAAGTTAGTTCCCCAGTGGGCAGAAAGCTTGGCAAAGTCTTTACGACATTGTTATGACATCGTTACAACAACTTTACGACATCCTATGTCCATGTCGTTAATGTGTCTTTACGATATCGTGAATAAGTCGTATGATCTGCCGATGTCTTTACGATATCGCAAAAGACACCGAAACGAAATGGACATAGGATGTCGCAAAGTTGTCGTAAAGCTGTCGTAACGATGTCGTAAAGACGTCGCCAAATTTTGAGCCCAGTGGGTCAATCCGAATTGAAAATATTGTATATAATTATTAAAACTAGAGTACTGAGTACTTTTGCTGATTACTGCACACTGAATTCCTCGAATGTCTTTCATTTTTCTGAATAGAAATGTTTGTTCACCTAACTTTTTTCAAGGGCACTTTCCCAGTTCCCTTTATACTATTCACTTCATTACTAATATCAAGCAAAAACGTTCCGATCTTAAAGCAACAAAGCAGATATTACAAATAATAATATTTATGTTTGAAAAAACGACTCAACCCCCAATTAATTGCAGATAGAATTCACTTCAGGGTCCACTGATTCACAAAACCCGCAACGGTTCCGAAACGAAACATGACAGCAGCATCCTCCGAGCAGCAGCGTGCTTGCGCCTGCGCTACATGTGGGACGCCATTTAATTTCAGCGCTGTATTTAAAATATGTTGGTACATGATATGTTTTTTCACAAAACTATGTAAAAGCCACTTTTTTCAAATCAAATTTTATTGGCTCCAAAATTCTTTAAAATTAAATTAGACATTTTTATAAGAAAAATGATGATTTTCAGATTGTTTAAAAATGCGGAATACGTAAAATCAAATAGCGCTATTCGTTTCAAGTATTATTATATGAGGACCATACTTAAATTACGTAACAGCTTAAGGGGGAAAGGGTCGAGACAATTTGTTCCGATTCGTTACAGAATGGGTCCTTCAGTCATGTACGTAATTTTTGCAAATTCACATTATTAAGTTAAAAATTCAACTCTTTTCGTAGATCATTAAGCTTTTGTTTAAAATCCATTTTTTTGCTGATAAGTGGACTGAGATCTTTCTTGGATGAAAACAATTTTTTCTGAAAACTTGTCATTTTTATTAAAAAATTCATATTTTTTAGTAGAAACATTGCATCTTCCTTGTATAAAACTGCAATTGTTATGTTAAAAATTTAACTATTTTCTAGAAAATTTACTTTTTGGTTAAAATCATAGTTGCTATCGTATCGACACGTTAAGAATTTTGTAAATATCAATTAGACTGGGCTAAAATTTTTCAGAAAACTTTTTGTACTGTTATTAACAACTTTCTCGCCAGAAATTTTTGTAGCACAAAATTCGCTCATTAAGCGAAACGCTGGAAGCTAGAGAAGTCCGATAAGCGCCACGCACTCGGAAAAAATTAAAAACAATTTTTTTTAAATAAATGTTTGAATTCCTTTTTCTTTACAAGTCGAAGGACATTTTGAACTACATTCCCTGAAAATTTCAATAAAAAATCCGAAAAAACTGTATGACTGAGTGCGAGTTGAAATGAAAAAAGATATTGGATTTAAAAATTAAAATTCGAAAATGTTTCTGAAAGCCACCAGGGGCCTTCACACTCCCAGCGAAATAAGTTTGTGTGCCCTTCTTCGATCCGGCAGCTCATTTGAGCGGTTGGTTCAATAAGATCCTGTGTTTATTTGCTCGCAAGTCACTTGTTTTTCATCTGTTCTGCACACAACTTTGATGAAGTACAAACAAAAAATAAAAAAATATTGCCTTCTAAAAATGTAAGTAGGCTGTTACTGCACCCAACCCAGCGCAACTGAACGCAACGTTTCAATTTTAGTTTTATATGTATTGTCGTTTATACTTTAGTTGACATATATTGTGCAGTCGAACAAAGGAGAATGCTTATCGTCAAGTGATGAATCACACTCTTAACATCGAGAAGGTGTCCCCGCTTATATTATATGCAATAATAGCCTTTACCTTTTCGCAGTAGGCCCACGTTCCTCAATCCCAATATGCAAATTTGCTGCACTGCTCTTTTGATATGTCTTTGTATTAGTGCCATATTGTAGTTCAAAGATGTATCATTATATTTTATATATAGATTCAGGATGAATTTTTAGGACTTTGTTAAAACCGGTCAGGTTCGAATTTATTTGAATGCAGTTGAGACACAAACTCACACAGTCTTACACAACCTCACACAGCCTCACACAGGCTCGTCACTGCGCATCGCGATTTATCTGGAACCAGAAATCTTCATAAGTGGCGCAAAAATTTGATACTCGTTTGCGTTTAATGAAATAAGAAAAAATGTACAGAACAAAACTTATTTGACCAAAAAATACGAATTAGATCAGTTTTTAAGCAAAAAACCCCACTTCAAATTAAAATGATGAATCTTTATTAAAAAATTACTTTTAACCAAACAGGTGAGTTTTCAACCACGAACATTGTTTTTTCACCGAAAAAAACGATTTTTTAACAAAACACATTCATTATTAATTAAAAAGAGAAAGTTTCAACCAAAAATGAAATAGTTAAATTTTCAGTTAATAAAATTAATTTTCAACGAATAAAATTAACATTCTACTAAAATGATGATTCTTAGACCAAAAAGATCTATTTTCTAACAAGAAAGTTAAATTTTCAACTAAAAATAAGGTAAATTTTATATTTTAAACCAAAGCTGAATAAGTAAATTTTCAGTTAAAAAAAAAATCAGTTTTAACCGACAATGGCGAATTTTTAACGAAATAGTTTAAATTTAAACTAAATAATATAATTTGAAAATAAATTTAAAAAATTTCTACTAGGATGAGAAATCTTCAAGGAACTTGATGAATTCTTGACGCATGAGATGATTTGTCAACCAGAAAGATGAATTTTTTCTACAAAAAGATACATATCTAACCAAATGTTTGAACTTTTAACCTAAAAGGTCAACTTTCAACTCGAATACTGAATCTTTCCCCTAAAAAATGAATTTTGAAACAAATAGTTGAATTTCTAACCATAAAGATAAATTTCCAACCAAGAAGATTATTTTCCTATCAAAAAGACAAATTTTCAACAAAATAAATAAATTTTCAATTACGAAAATAAATTTTTAATAAAAATTATGAATCTGTTACAAAAAATAAAATAAATGTTTAACTGAAATATTGAATTTTAACTAAAAAATTGAATTTATTACCAACAAGATGCATTTTTAGCTGAGAATATTAATTTGATACCAAGTAAGGACGAATTTTCAACCACGAAAATTAGTTTTCTACAAAAAAAATGGGACAAAATACATTAATTTCCAATCAAATAATTAAATTTTCAACTAAAAAGATAAATTTTAAACCAAAGCTTGAATAGACAGAGAAGATTAGTTTTCTGAAGAATAAAACGAATTTTCAACTGAAAATATTAACTTTCAACCATAAACTTAAATTTTCTACAAAATATATGAATTTTTAATCAAATAGTTGAAATTCCAACTAAAAAAGATTAATTTTCAGGTAAAATTTGAATAAGTTAATTTTTAGTTATAGATATTATTTTCAATCAACAAATTAAGAATTTCCAACATAATGGTTCAGTTTTAAAAAGAAGTGAAAAATAAGATAATTTTTATTCAAGAAATTAATCATCCACGAAATAGTTGGACATTCAACCAGAGAAGTACATTTTTAATCAAGACTATTAATGTTTTACCAAAAAAGACGCATTTTCAACAAAATATGTATATGAATTTGCAGTAAAATAGGTGATTTTTCACATTGTATATTTTAAATAAATCATAAAATAGTTGAGCATTCAGCTAAAAAAAATTTTTATGAAACAAAACGAATTTTGAACAAACTAAATCAATTTTCTACCAAAGAAATACATTTTTAACAAAAATGATAAATCTTTCACCCAATAAAATGAATTTTTAACCACGAATATTAATTTTCGATGGAAAAAATTAAATTTTGTATTTGAATTTTTAACTATAAAAGATAGCGTTTGAAATAAGTGCCTAGCAATTAAAATTACATTTAAAACATCTAATTTTAATCAAACAATGAAGGATTTTTTCATAAAACTACTGTGACGAGGACGATTAATTTTCTACCAAAAAAAACACTAATTTTATCAAAGTACATAAATATTTAACTAAAAAATATCAATTTTGAACTAAAAATGGAACAATAAATTTTGAATTAAAAAAATTAATTTTTAATCCAAAAAACGGATTTTCAATAAAATAGATAACTGTCCAACCATCAAAATTAATTCTCTCCGGAAAAGACGATTTTTCATAAAAAGAAGTGAATTTTGAACTAAAAAAAGTTTTTTTTTTAAACACAAAACGGAGTTTTTTCTAACTATTTGTATTTTTATCAATGTCATATAGTTTTTATATGTTTATATTTCATGTTATCTTCTTCCTCATTTCATTTTTCGAAATTGTAAATTTATTTTTGAATTTGGTTTGAAAATGGCGCGCTTTTCATCACTTCTGGTTCGGGTTCAATATCAGCCAATCAAAATAGTTAGATAAGTTAGAAACCAGAATTAATTTTCAAACAGACAACTGAACTTTCAAATAAAATGACGAATTTTTAAAGAAAACATTTATTTTAACCAAATGGGTGAGCTTTCAACTAAAAACATTTTTTTTCACCAATATGAAGGTTTATCACCAAAATACATGTTTTTTTTTACTAAAAAGGATCAATTATCAACCACAAAGATTACTGGATTACAAAAAAGAAGAATTTTCAACAAAATAAATAACATTTTATTTACAGAAATAAGTTTTCAACAAAAATGATAAACATTTCGACGAACAAAATGAATTTTTAACCAAAATATTGAATGTTTAAGTAAAAAGTTGAATCTCTGTACAAAAACAGTGCATTTTCAACCATGGAGATGACTTTTTCACCAAAAAGGCGAATTTTCTACCAAAAAGATGAATATTTAACTACGAAGATTAACTTTATACAAAATACTTTAATTTTCAACAAAATTTTAATTTTATTTTAACGAAACAAACACAAATTTTCAACAAAATGATTTAGTTTTTAACTAACCAAAAAAAATGTTATCCAAACAATGAATTTTCCACAAAATGCACGGAAAAAGATTTAAATTAATTTCTATAGAACTAATCCTATAGTAGGCAATACGATGGGTAGTTTAGTGAAAATTCAAATCGTCTTTGTTTTACATTGCTTTGAACTATTCAACGAAAAAGGATACGAAAAACGTAAAATAGTTCTATAAAATCTAAAATGTAGCTAAAATACAGTTTATATCGAAGAAGTCTCGAAACTACACCAAACTCTTGCTTCCAATCAAGTATCGGGGGTTGCCTTCAAATGGCCTTGGACTGATTTCGGGGGGACAAAAACGTAAAGAGTGAGGGCCGCCAGACTCGCTTTCAAGTGTAATATGTATCTAATGTCGCAACCGCTCTCGCCTTACCCTTCTGAGAAACTGCGTGAGCCAGCAGTTCTAGGAAGGCTGAGAACGGGGTGACCGAAAGCGAGAGTTTGGTGTATAGAGAACAGTTCTGTAAAATGATAACCGATTTGTCCCGACAAAAAATTAATCTTTTCTTTTAATATATTATTACTATGATACTCTAATATTTGTTCACATTTTGAAGTGCACAATTATTTAATATTACACAACCACGACACTATTTATGATAGCACAGTATGAAAATTTTTATTCGGCGCGGGTTCGAACCCTATAAGTTTCGCGCACCTAATTCCTAACGCCTAAAGCCTCGCTGCATACCTAGCTGGAAGTATAAAAAATATATGTTTTCTGCGCGGGCACATCTTCCTTCCGCGCGCGCGCGGCCCTTTGCGCTAAGTTTGAGCGCCGCTGAGGGCGCGCGGGTACGATCTCGCACTTCGCGATAGTTTTCATACGTCTACTGTGTACACTTTAACTATACAATACAAACTTTGGGATCAATTTTTTTGCAGGTAATTTCAAGATGGTGTTCCATGTAAATGTGTTCCATGTAAATGTGTGTTCCAAGTAAATGCATTTACTTGAATCCTATTTCTTAGTATCAAAAAAATATTCTTTAACAGAAGTTACTTTTATTTAAACCAGACACATATTTTTTATTGATATAAAAAAATTAATTCTTTGGCTCTATTTTCATGATTCAAATACATATTTCTTACATTAAAAGAAATGATTTTCCTAATTCCAAACGTCCAGATTTGTTGAAATATGACTAGTCATTCAAGGAAATATAGATTTGATTCAGAGTTCAATTCTTTGAATTGATTCGGACGCATTTGAATCAATTATATTTCCATGTGTTAAATAGGACTTTAGGTTTATTTACATCAAAGAAATAATAATTTAATTCAAACTAATATTAATAAAATTAAATATATATTTATTTGAGAGAAACAGTTCATGCATTTATAGCAATTGAGCATTTATTTAGATGAAAAATGTTTGGGTTTCACATAAATATTTAGTTCTTCAGCGAAGAAAATAATTAATTTGATTACTAGAATTAAATAACTCATAAAAAATAAACATTTATTCCAAGAAAGTAATTTTTTTTTTATTCAAAATTTAATAATTTCGCGTAATTTGTTTCAATTCAATACTTCTGTACATTAAAGGAATATGTTGTTACATTAAATATCGATGTTTTTGATTTGAAGAAATATTTCTTTGGTATTTATGGTGAGGTTTAAATATGATTTTCCGCTTTAAAGTTTCCATGTTGCGTTAGCATCGTGTTCAACGTTGTGGACGTTACACTCGATGAAATTTGACTAATTCGTATTTAGAAATTTGTATGTTATGGATTGCTGAACAGTCCCAGATCTGGGCCAGACTAGACTCTCAAGACAATAAAAAAAAATATATATTTTTTAAAATATTAATTTTTATTTTTTATAATTTTGGACACCCTGACAGTTTTTCGAAAATTAAAAAAAAAACTTTGGTAATTTGGTGATTGTGAATTCTCTTTTGTAAAAGCTCCTTTGACCTATACGAAGACATTCTCATCACGTATCTCTTTCTTCGCCCTCGAGTTTAACCCTGAAATTTCACATCTATCCCATAAATTTATATTATTATAATTTATAACTTGCATTGGTATTAAAACAGACGCAGTTTTATTGTCCCGTGTAAAAAATGCGCCTTCTTAAAAAAAAGATTTGTTAATAAACATTTTTTTTCAATTTTTATCGTTTTTCTATAAACTGAATTTGATGATTTCCAATTTTATTTTTATGATGTCAAGATTGGGATTTTTGATTTTTTATGAAAATTCAAATAGTTGTGATGATAACCTTGTAAGGAATTTAAAAATCAAACCTTTTCTTTACTTTTTTAATATCGTCCGTTATTTGGATTAAAACGTTTATTTTCGTGTGTTTTTTGGAATTTTGTAAATGCTATAACTCTAGTAATTTTGGGTTTTATGAAAAAGACATCACGATAAATTGGTCAAATTTTCGAATGCTATAAACGTCCTTACAGAATTTTTTTGAAAAAAGTGGTCTCAAGAATATTCAAAATGCGCTCACCCTTTGAATTTTTATTTAAAATGGCTAATTAACCAACTTGAAATTTAGACAAACAGACATACAGACAGTCAGTCAGGCAGAGACATTCGTAAAAACCTGTTTTTCGGATTCAGGGGCTCTCAAAACGTAAACATTTGACAAAAACTAGAGGGGGGGGGGGGCAAATTTCACACAAATCTAATACATTCTCTGATGCAAAATGATGAAAAATAATGAAATGTAAAAATGATTTATTTTCCATGAATCATTTTTTTATTGTTCGGTTTTTGGTTTTGATCATAAAGAAATAGAATTGAAAACATGAACATTTTTTTTGAAGCCCCACACACGAGGCGAAAAAGAAATTAAAAGACAAAGGTTGTGATGAGAATGTGACCACGCATCGGGCCGATTTTTTTAAATGTTAATGATGTTTTTCATGATTATAGCCACAACGACCCATCCTATCAAAAAGTGATTTATAACGAATTTGTAGATCTTTTTCAAGTGCACAATTTTTGTCAATTCATCTGTAACACTTTTTTGCATAGTTTGGCCGATAAATATATTTTTTGGATTTTTCCTTATTTTGTATGCTGCAAAATTAAAATTTTTGATTTTTCAAGAAAGTCAAAAAAGATGTTATAACAAACTTGTAGGGCATTCAAAAAGGTACATTTCACTTTTCTTGACTTTTTCTCATATCTTGTGTTATTCGGCTTAAAATGTTCACTCTTGAACATTCGAATTTTTGAATACTATGAATAACCGTACATCCAATCTAATAGATTTTTTTTTTCGACTTATTGTGCACGCAGATAGACACACAGACGGACGTACAAACAGACAGACAAATTCGTGAAAACCTATTTTTCAGATTCAGGGGATCTCAAAACGTAGACATTTGATGAAAACTGGGGGGTGCCTAAAAATAGGCAAAAGTAGTATCTCCTGTGTGTAACTTTTGTAAAACAGCATAATACAGGAGAAATTTTAAAGCGCAAACTCCATTACTACCTCATCGATGGCGTTACGTAAGATCGAGATGTATGGTCTTAACACTCCCACTACGCCACTCAGCGGAGTGGATCTAGCGAGCGAGTCTCCGTTCTGTGTTCACGATCCGTGGTAGAATAGGCAACGGAAGCGAGACGAGTTCCTTCCCCCGCCTTCTCGACAGTTCACAGTCTCTGCTTTACCGCATACCAGTTGGTCGGTCTCTGGCCGTTTCCAGCTACTCTTACCTCTGTAATCTGCAGTAGTACGTGCAATGTACTCTCAACTAATAAATTGTTATATTATGTTACATTTAAAGTAACTTTACTTTCCTCAACATGCCGATGCGGGTGTAGGCCGCCATTGCTAATCTATACATTATTATGGAGTCATGATAATACTTTTAACCTACAGAGAAGCGAGAACTGGAGCAAGAATATAAAAGCGCAGCCGAAAAACGGCTATCTGGATTTTGTGGCTGAAAAGCACAGGTCGCAGGGGGAATTTGTAGGAGAAGACTAGAGACTAAAAACCTCTAACTATTGTCCGAAGGTTCTACTCGAAAAGAGAAAAATTCCCAACTCTTGGTGAAAAACGAAGCATTTGGAATTTTTCTCAGCTAAGTTCTCTCCACGAGCGCATAGTTGAGCTGCATCCTCTGTCGTTTTCTATAAAAGAGACTTAGCGTTTTAAGAGATCTCTGCAAGTCAGTTTTCTAAAATGTTTAACTTTGTTTTGAGTGCCTCCAAGCATTCTGCGCGATAAATAATAAAATTTTATTTTAAGACTGAAGCTTATATTATTTAAAAGGATAATATTCCACGAATTTTACCTCCGCTTTCTCGAGCAACTGTAGGAATAAAACCTGTAACTTGATCAACAGAATGGCACGCTAAATTTTACGATCTTTCCATCACGCGCCCGGCTGTGTACAAAAACACAGCATGTTCGTCTTATTTGACTAATTTTAATTTAATAGAGAGTAAATATACTTTTTATTATACTTCGTTTTCGATTATTCTGATGTTACTAAAGAATATCAAAGTGTAAATGTAGAAAATAAAGTCAAGACGAGAAACGAGAGTGTTCGATTAGATTTATTTGATATAATATTATAAAAGCGAAATCCGCTAAATTTCAAGTGTTCATTAATTGAATCTTAGTTGACCCGTGATTTAGAGCAGGGATTATAATATACTTGTAAAATATAGAGTAGCTGAGATTATTTTGAATTAACGTATTTTTGACAAAGAAAACTTTATTCTTTCTCCATGAGAAGCCCCCTTTTCTATTGAAATATTCTAATAATAAGTACGGTTATTCAATTAACCTTTAATAGTTAACTTAGCTAAAAATTTGCAAGTTACAATATATATATATATATTTTTTTTTTATTTTTTGCCAATATTGGCTCAGTAACTGGCCAGATGTAAGTAAGGGCTCAATTCAGGCATTTCCCATTGAGTACCGAGCGCAAAGTGTGAGATCCGACAGTTATGTTTTTTAGGCGCGCTTAAACTTGCAATTGTCCATTTTCAATAATGTGATAAGTAATAATAATAACGTTGCTTTATTTTTCCAAAATACTTATAATTTTTTATTATGTACCAGATGCTTCCAAACCCCGTATATGAAAAAGGAAGTATTCAGAAACTTCAAGGCACTTTAATCAGTGTATGTAAGTGTAACAAGTATTTATTTTTACTAAGTAGATGTACCTGTAATTAATACATTTTTTAAGGAACTTCCTCAACACTGCATATAACTCTAGTTTCAATGAATCTACATTTAAATAAAAATTGTTATATTAATCTAACATGATATGAATGTAAGATTTCAAGTTTCGAAACTGGCGCATATGAGCGCATTTGAAACCCCATAGGAAACTCCCTTCATCATTGCGGATTATAACCTTTAATTTTGTTGGTCATCGTATCTATGTCCTCAACTTTATATTGCACATCACTGTTGAGGATTTAACACCTGCGTTACACTGCCCCCTCCAAATTTGACATCTTTGTTAATTAGTTAGCGCAAAATTTTTTAGTGGTGGCGCATTTGAGCGCGTTTGAAGTTATGAAAGATAGGTATGACAAATTTAGAAAAATGTTATTATTTTAGAAAAATGACGCCAGCCCACCCCCTATTTCTATCGCTAATAACTCGGTTATCAGTGTGGCGCAAAATTTATTCTCTATGGCGCATATGGGCGCATTTGAAGATCTTCAAGATCATGTGATTTAAAACTTGATCTTTCACAATTGGGTTATAGCGTTACTATGCCCCCCACCCCGCGTAACACCTGACATAACTCCTGCAGTTTTGTGGCGCACAAATTTTAATTGGTGGCGCGTTTGAGCGCATTTAGGGTGCAATTTAGTAGGCTATAGAAAACTCAAAAATTAAGAGAGGGGGGGGCTGGAGTAACTGACCTCGAGTTCAGGCGAAGTTTAGTTGGCAGTTGGCTTCCCCTTCCATTCGCGCCAATGCAGCGAGTATGGTGGGGGGCGTCGGTTCACTCCAAGTCGAATGTGTTTGATCATCGAATTGGCGGTACCATGCTTTGCTCAATCATGATATATACCATGCAATACAGGTATAGCCATCGAGAGTGTCGGACTGTAGGATAATAGCTACCATTCATGACTTCTGTAGCTGAATTCCGTGGTTCCAAAATTTAGACTAACATCTTCAGTATGTTCCATTCTGTTTCGCTGAAAGTTCTCTAACACTTGAGATACTTAATTTTTAATACTCTGGTTAATGGAACTCTTAATTGCACAAGCTTCAGAGCCATTTTCAGTTCAGAACCCCATCGCGTTTCGACCAATTGCAATACGCATAAAATGCCTTTCATTCCCACTTCCCTCGAGTTTCATCCAATGCTTTTTTCACAGGATCAGATATTCATACGCACTAGCAGTCTTGCGTGCGCCTATTTGTCTCTTTATGAAAAAGAATAAATCAAAAGCCTATCTTTTCTATGTTATACGTGTTTAATAAATGTTACAAAATATTAGCATAAAATAATCGAAGACAACGAGGGATGAGTTCTTTATCGGAAACTGTAATTAATCTTTTAAAATAGGATTTTAACTAATTTTATATTTTTTGGTAAAAAATGAAATTGAACTATTTTATTCCAAATGAGCTTTTTTTATTAAAAATTAATTTACACCTAATATTGATGAATAGCATTTATTACAATTTTGTAACTCACGTTGATGATAATCGTCTTCTTTAAATAATGAACTTTGCATTTTTACACCACAATTTTTATAAAACAATTTAGAAAAATTTTTGAACGCGCATTATAATAATCAGTCACCCTATAGGTAGAAAAACACATGTAATAAGCTTTTTGCCACTTGGTAAACTCTTCCCTAAAAATCTTGGTCAAGTCTCCCCAATATTAATTATTATTTATTATTATTTTATTCAAGAACAGCACAAGATACAATTTTAATATATAGATATATACATACATATGGGATAATCTGCCATAATCTGCCATTAGTCAGGTACTCCTGACCCATTGGATGAACACAGTGATAAGGCAGCACCTGCAGGGATATGGACTGTGCCAACCTGCGCATGTCAACCCCCCGGAGGTGAGCCTCGGATTTGGTCAGAATTGTCTCTTTGCGTGCCTGTAGACACTGCAGGTCCATACTAGGCCACAGTTCATCTTCTCCACACAACGCTATAAGATTTTTTACCTGTAAAACCCAGTTAAATTTTGGAACAGCAGAACCTGAATATTCTAGGTTCTGCTGCCGTAACAGTCAAATTCTAGGCAGTCTCTGTTCTCCCATGCCCAGAATTCTTTCCAACCAGTTCAGTGCCATTTTTAAAATATTGTAAGCGATTGGGACTCTGCCTAGCTCTAGTCTCAGAGCATAACCTGGAGTGTAAGGAGGAAGTCCAAGCACTTTCTTGAAGAAAGTGGTTTGACTGACCTCGACTTCCTCCCAGAATCTTAGTCCCCAAATTCCTATGACATAGAGCAGAACATTAGCTATAAGATTTTGAAAAAGAATCAATTTTGAGCGCCACGAATCTGCTTTGGAGTTACGCAGAATTTGCAAAGTTGCCCCCGTAGCCATCCTTTTGGCAGCAATTCTTTTATTCCAAGCCAGTGTAAAGGTACTAGAGCTCGAAAATAGCTTCCCCAGCTAGTTATATTTCCTGACCATCTCGAGGTGCGTGTCTTTGAAAGTGAAACTCGGAATCCTAGGTGGCTTCTCTCTATGTAATATCATGGTCTTGGTCTTTGACCTATCAACCTCTACAAAATTCAGATCACAATACTCACTGAGTACATTAATTTTCCTCTGCAGATCAATGCGAGAGTCAGCAAGTATCATGATATCATCGGAATGTGCCAGTAATATAATCTCCATCAAGTAATTGATAGAGATCCCCCTTACACCCCGGTTCCGAAAAAAATCTTCCAGGTCTCCAATCAACGAAATGAGAAAAATAGGACTTAGAAGTTCCCTTTGGAGAACACCGCAAGTCACGTCCACTGGGTCAGTGAGACCCTCAGGTGTACGGATGGAATTCAGGAGGATTCGTGGAAATATTTTTGCAATAACATTCACGAGCGCAATATCTCTGTAAGAGCCCGGATCCTTTTTACCACCCTTCTTGAATAACATGCACGTGAGGATAGTTGCCCAGGAAGGGGGAACCTTCTCAGTCTCCCAGATCCTCCTGAATAGACACTCCACATAGTCGAGACCTAATTCTAGAAATGCTTGGTAAAACTCGGCGTGGACACCGTCGTGACCAGGGGCTTTTCCCTTTTTACATTTGCGGATAGCAGTCTTGATTTCCTCTTTTGAGATCTGGGCATCCAGAAGGGGGTGCGTATTTACACCCCAAGAAAGATCTAGGTTCACCTTCGGAGGATACAATGTATTCGCAAATGCTTGCCATGATTGAATGTCAATACTACTACTCTGTGAAGAGACGAGGGCCGTTTGCGAATACGGTAGGATCAGTGAGTCTAGGAAAAACCTCCTGCTATGCTCCTTCCAGGTCAGCCTTGCATTTCTGTTATCTTCATGCAATACGGTGTTAGCCGACATTAGAAAATCCATGGCAGTTCCAGAAAATAATCCGAGCTAACTTCCAACTCACGATCGAGGAAAGATCATTTACTGTCCTTACGGGAGCTATTCGATCCTCATCGAGGCGTTTTTGACGAGGAATTCTGGAGTGAGTTTCCGGATGAGCTTCTGCATGTTTCTGCTGTTTCTGTGAGCTTCTGTTGTTTCTGTGAGTTTCTGCATGAGCTGCCATCTCGCCTGCCTTTCACGTTTCAACCTGTCACTCGAGACTGTGAGGCCCATTTCCACGAAGCATTTCGCTTTCTGAAAGACTTGAAACCTTTGGGATGGAAACCCCAGCCTAATCAACACCGGTCTGGCAGCAAGCTCCTTTCCCAGGCGAAAAGCAGATTCCACTACAACAGATTCTACTTTAGCTTTCTAAAACACCGCTCGAACAGATGAGACTTGGTCGTTATTGCATGAATCAGTGTCCTTGAGCTTATGTAGCATCACATATTTGCACAGGCATCCCTTCGGAGCTGCAAAACCTCTTCTTTCAACAGTTTCATGCAATTTTCCAAATCCGTGTTCTTATACTCCAGCTCATCGTTTTTTAATTTCAAAGATTCCGTTTGTATTCTCAGAAGGTCTAATTCGCCCTGAATTTGAGCGACCGAATCCTTCAGCTACATCGCTTTTGGTGATCGACGTATCCTCTTTTATGGAAGTTAGCAGGGACTCAAATCACGACATGTCAGCAGAATTCATACCAGGAGCACCTATTATTCGTACGAACCTGGACCGGACAGCTGTTCGCCAGACTGAGAGTCAATGTTTGATGTACTGGTAGTCTTTTTGAAGAGGGAAATTAATCTCCGCGGTTAAAAATTGATCTTCTTCATTGAGGGTTTAATTATTTTTTTGAAAATTCCTTCATAATTTGGTAGGAAATTAGTCTTCTTGGTTGATAATATATCTTTGGGATTAAAATCAAAACTATTGAGTTGCACAATTCCTTTTTTTTTATATTAAATTTTTTAGCTAAAAATTTTATCATCCCACTTTTGGGAAAACATTGAAATATTGAATTACAAATTGATATTTTTTGTGTTGAAAAATCGATTATTTGTTTCAAACATCATCTTTTTTTATATAAAACTATTCTTCTTGGTTCAAAATTCATCTGCTTGTTTGTAACTTCAACTATGTATCATCAAATTCATCTATTTTAATAAATTTCAAATGATTTGTTGAAAATTTAATTGTTTGTTGTTAAATATTAATTCTTTTAACTAAAAAGGAATATTCCTATTTCTGTTTCTATGTATATTCATATTTTAAATTAAAAGTTTTTCTTTTTTAGTTGAAAACTCCAATATTTGTTTGCAAATTGATTTTTTTGATTGAAGATTTAACTATTTTATTAAAAATTTAACTGCACAACTTTAGGATGAAAAATTATGTTTATAATTGAAAATTAATTTTTTTAGTTGAAAATTGGTCTTTTTGGTTGAAAATTAATTTTCTTCGTTAAAATCTTATCTTGTTTATTGAGGATTCAACTATCTTCTTGATTTTGTTTGTTTATTAAAACGTAATGCCTTTGAGGAAAATTTTCATTATATCATTGTTGCTGGAAAACTAATCGTCTTTTGTGAACAATAATAATTTTATGAACCATAATAAGCCTAGCAAGGGAAATTTTTATTCTGGTCCCTCTAATCTGTGTAAATCTTGGACAGTTTTTTAGAAATTTATGTTGATTTTTAAATTTATATTACAAAATCCGACTGTTGTAGATCTCAAAACATAAAATAAATTTAGAAATTATCATAAAATTTTCGTAAGCTTCTGAAACGCTCTCAAACTGTAAACGTAGGTTAAAAATGTGAAATAGACTCAAGCAATGAAAATATAGAGATTTTCATTAAATTCAGGGTCTGGTTATTTTGAATGCCGAAGGCTTTTAAGACTGATTATTTTCAACAATTTTTGTCGTAGAAACTTATTTTTGGTTAAAAAATTCATATTTTGAACGTGAAAAGTCAAGTGAAATCTTTCGAAACCGAAAATTCAACTATTTTTTTTTCAAAATGTATCTTTTTTTATTTAAAAATTCATCTGTCTTAGCAGAAATTTTATTTTTTATGAAACTACAACTTTATAGTTTAAAATTATTATTCTTTACTTGATTATTTTACTATTTTGTTTAAAAGATTTGGTTGAACCTCTTTGCTAAGAAATCTTTTTTTAAGACTTATCTTTTTAGTTGAAAACTCATCTTTTTGGTTGAAAGTTGAACTATTTTCTTAAAATTTTTTTTTTAATTCAACTACTTAGATAAAAATTAAACTTCATCGCTAAAAAATTTATTTTTTTTGATTGAGGGATTATGTCTGGTTGAAAATTCACCTGTTTAGTGGAAAAGCGTTTTTTGGTTTCAAATTCATTTTTTAATTGAAAATATAATTAGTTTTACATTTGTTTTGAAATAAACCTTGTTTATTTAAAAATTTTACTTTAAAAAAAAAACAGTTTTCGTGGTTTGAAATTTCATTTGTGTTGGGTAAAAATGCATCAGTTTCGTGGAAAATTAATTTTCGGCTGCTTTCATATTTTGTGTTTGAAAATTCCATTTTTTTCAGGGAAAATTCGTCTCTTGGCTTGAAGATTCAACAATTTTGAGAAATTGTCATACCTTTCTGGAGTGAAAAATCTTCATTTGTTGAAAATTCATAATTTTGGTTCTAATTTTTTCCCACAAATTTCTTCTTTTTCGATTGAAATTTAAAATTTTAGGAAAAATGTAAAAAAAGACACATTTGGGAAAAAGTTGAATTTTTCCAACCTAAAATTTTTTCGAACTCAATCAAAGAGAATGGTATTATTTTGTTTTTTTATGAAAAAAACATTTTTGATGATTTAGGCATTCTGAATCAATAAAATTTTTTCAATTTCCAACTGATTATTAATGCAATCAGAACTGCTGAAATTCGAAAAATTTTGTAACGACATAATCTATTATTTCTTAAAATATAATTGATAAAATTAAAAAATTATATAGAAGACTATAAATGTATTATTTTTAATCGAAAAGAAATTTTTCAAATAATGTTTCAAGCCACATATTTAAAATTTTTGTTACGTATTGAAAATTGAAAAAAAAAATTATTTTGAGGTTATTCAAAGTATGCAATAATATTATTAAAAATAACAATAGAAATAATAATCAGTAAAATTAAAATCTAGCATTAATAAAATATTTGTAAGATTAAATTTTTATGTATGAAAAAAAAAATTTTTTCGCCCACCCTATATAACCCGGTTTACAACCCCGCCAGACGTGTAGTCTCCTTAGAGGGGCCGAAAAGTAGCAGGAAATGCATTTGCTGTTCAGTGAAGTCTACAGCCTTCAATTTTACCCCGATTTGCAACAATTGTTTTTTTTTAAATTAAGGATCGTTAAATTTCAATTTAAATAACAATTATTCACTCAAGAAATAAATAAAAGTTTATCAAAATTCTTGAACCTTCAAGCCAAAAAAACGAATTTTGTCTACAAAAATTGAATTTTCAAACAAAAAATATGGCTTTTCAGAAAAAAATTAATTTCCCATGAAACTGATTCATTTTTAACTAACTATAATGAAATTTCAGACCCAGAAAATTATTGATTTACCGATCGAAGGAACCGAATGGAGCCTCTACAAAGTACCCGTAAAGACCAATTCGGTTCCTTTTTAAAAAAACTCGAAAAAACAGCAAAATCAAATTTTAAATTGCTGAAATTCGGATTCTACGTTAAAATTCCCTATAGAAGGCCAAGGAATAATCCCAATAGTTTTTCGCAACAGCAAAAAGATCAATTTTGAAAAAACTGGTTGAGTTTTCTGTTTAAAAAGATTTCAATTAACTTTTCACTATCAAAATATGAATTTTTTTACCAGAAGTAGTTTCTACGTAAAAAATTGAATTTTTAGTCTAAAAAGACGAATTTAAAACCAAAAAGGATAACTTTTTAACAAAATTGTTAAATTATAAACCAAGCAATTGCCTTTATTTAAAACAGAGAAAAAGTTTTCTTAAAACAGATGAACTTTTATTTTGAAATAAAAATGTTTAAATAGTTGAAATTTTATTCTAAAAAGATTCCAGTTAATTTTTCAAGGTAAAAATATGAATTTATAAATAAAAAAGAAGTTTCCAAGGAAAAAATTAAATTTTTAATCTAAAAGGCGAATTTTTTCAAACAAAAAGGATGACTTGTAAAAAATTAGTTGCACTTTTGTCCATGGAAGATGAAATTTGTATTAAAACAGAGGAAGTTTTAATTTTAAAAAACGACGAGTTTTCTTTTTAAAGTTGATTAAGTTGATTAAAGTTGATTAAAGTTGATTAAAGTTGAATAGTTGCATTTTTATCTATAAAAGGTGAAACTTCTTTTTAAACAGATACATTTTTTATTAAAACGAAAAAAAAAACAAATTTTTGAAAAAATAGTGGAATTTTCATCACAAAGAATGTTAGCTCTCTCTTACCTTAAAATGTTGAATTTAAATAAAAAGTAAATTTTCTTCGAAATAGTTCAATTTTTAATACAGCAGCAGAATTTTCAACCAAAAAGTATGACTTTTCAACACAATTGTTGAATTTTCAAACAACCGGTTGCATTTTTATCCAAGAAAAATGTAATTTCTGCTAAAATAGGTGAATTTTAAAATCAGAAGAACAAACTTTTGAAAAAGAATTAAATTTTTAGAATAACAGTTGCATTTTATTTGAGAAAGATTTAATTTCTTTAAAAAAGATAAATTGTGGACAGCAAACCTTGAAAAAACTGTTAAAATTTCATCCAAAAACAAATCTTGTTTACTTCCGCACACCAAAAGAAGAATTGTAAACAATAAGTTAGTTTTCTATTAAATAGTCGAATTTTTAACCAAAAAGTATGACTTTTTAACAACTGTTAAAATTTCAACCAAACAGTTGCATTTTAGTCCAAGAAAAATGAAAATTCTACTGAAACTGGTGAACTTTCGAATCAAAAAGAAAAAATTTCAAAAAAAGATTTGAATTTTCCCCCAAAAAGATGTCGATTGACTTTCCAACAAAAAAATACTAATTTTAAACAAGATGTGAATTTTCTAGGACAGTTGAATTTTCAACAAAATAGTTACATTTTTATCCAAGAAAGATGAAATATACCTACTAAAAAATTGTAAATCCTAAATTAAAAAACAAATTTTATCCAAAATAGATTTCAGTTGTCTTACCAACAACAAAAAAGGAATTTTTAACAAAATAATTATTTACTTTTTAACCGGGGTTTGTATATAATGAAACTCATTTTCAAACGACGGAAGGGTTCTTGCAGAATACAAATACTTTGAGTATTTTATATTTCAATTATTATAAACAACTTAAAATAAAAAATAGCCAAATATTGTAATTGTGGTTAGATGAAAAATTTCTAAGCTAGACATGCTTCAGTTATTGTAAAAGAGATTGCTAGTCGCATTTTCTATAAAACTTTAACAATTATAATCGTTATAAATAATTGTTGTCGAAAATTCTGAATTTGAGGTATTTTTACAATTGCGGATTTTTCTTTAGCATCCGCATTGATAAAGATGCTCCTAAAAATAATACATGTTCAATTGTTGTGAAAGTGATTTGTGGTCCCTATTTCTATGAAAAATAAAAAATTAACAATTATTATTTATTGTTATTATTTAATTGTAAAAATAAAAAAATGTTCAGGTATCTAAAAAATATTGTAACTTTCGCTGAAATAAAAATTCTCAGGGAAAATACGATTACTTATAAAAGTGAAAAATAGAATCACATCAAGAATATCTGCATTAAACCAAATAAAATTTCTTACAACAATTGTTTATTGGTAATTTATGATAAAAATTGTCCTTGCAAATCTTTCTCTCAAATACATAAAGCAGTTTCAATGAAAAAAAAAACATTTTCAAGACCAAGGTTCCAAATTTTTAAATTTATTTATTTAATTAGTTTACATGATTATTAATTTAATTTTGAAAAATATAATTAAAAACATATTATTCCTTGAAAATATCTGCACCTATTCAGATGATAAAGGAAAATCCGCAAATTAAAAAAAAAGATAAATTCCAAAATTGTGCACAAAAATGGTTTATAACAATTATAATAGTTGATGTTTAATAGAAATCGAGACTAACAATAACTCTCACAATAATTTAAAGCATCTTTAGCTTAAATGAAAATGTTCCTAAAAAATTACAATACTTGGCAATTTGTTTATTTGATTTGTTTACAATAATTGCAAAATACAAAAATTAAAGTACTTGTATTCTGGGATTACTTTTGCGTTCGTTAGAAATAATTTTCATTATTAGCAAACCGTTGTTGAAGAGTAAATAATTATTTTGTGAAAAACCTAGATTTTTTCATACTTAGAGTAAACATCTAATCCCTGAACCAGGAGCTCTTTTAAATTAAGCACATTATGATTTAAAAAAAATAATTCCAAAATGGGGCAAAATTGACTTTTTTGTACGAAAAAAATTAATTTCTTCCCCCTATGTCGTTGATAACATACAGTCTGTCAAGTTAAAGCGTGGGTGGCTTTACTCGCAGTCGGTAAGGTGTATCGACATGATTTTGGTGTCAAAATATTAAGAAGAGCTCCCTC
>NC_046658.1:159281496-159293706 GCF_010883055.1 Belonocnema kinseyi | reverse complement strand
AGGGAGCTCTTCTTAATATTTTGACACCAAAATCATGTCGATACACCTTACCGACTGCGAGTAAAGCCACCCACGCTTTAACTTGACAGACTGTAGTTACTCCAAACTCTCGCTTTCTGTCTAGGGTTGGGTGTGTCTATAAATAGCTTTAGTCTTAATTTGGGGGATTCAAACGTAAACAGTCCGGGTCGCCAGAAAAATTTCCAATAAAAATGCGTAATATTGCGCAACATACTCGACTGAGTACTCCCGCACCGCAGCCCTTCCGAGGAGAGAGTCCTAACCGTGTCTCATCGTTCCCCTGAAAAACTGCGCGAGCCAGCAGTTCTAGGAAGGCCGAGTTTGACCAAAAAGTTGATTTTTTAATTTCCAATCATATTTTTCACCATTAACACAAAAAATATGCGTCTTACAAAAAAAATGGTTTTAAGAAAACTTATTCATATTTTTAAGATTAACGATTTTGCTTCTTAAATTTTTTTTTATATCTCGTACAGTCTTTTTGGAAAGTCGAATTTTAGATTTTTTCAAAAATATTTTTAATGCATGAAACCAGAACCGTTGGTCATACATGGATGGTTAATGATTTTTCGCTTAAAAGAGATTCCATCACTTTACTTTTTTTCATAACAGTTCGTGAAAAAAGCACTGCACTTTTCAAACAATTTTTGTTTATTAAAAAAAAACTATTTGGAAAACATCTTAGCTTAGTCTCACTCTTTTCGATATTGTTATATTATTTAATTATTATAAACTTCTCTTAAAATATAATATAGTTCATGAAACAAAAAGATATATTTTCATTTAGGAGATTTTTTAATATATAATCAAAAACAATTGGATAAAAAATCTTGAACCCGAAGGGACGAATTTTCAATAAAATTTATTTACTTTATCAACTAAAAAAATGAAGTCCCAACAAAAACCTCAATTCTAAACAAAAAACGAAATGCGTGATATTTCATCAAAAGAGGATTTAAATTTTTTTCAAACAGTTGAAACCAACCAAAAAAAGACGAATATGTTATCAAAATAGTTATATTCTCAACCAAAAAATATTTTTTAGTCAAGAGAAAATTTTTTTTCAATAAACTGTTCAATTTTAAAGTCAAAATAATATACTCTGTATTTAACATTCGAATTTTGAAGCAAATATTAGAATGCTCTACTCTAACAAATTAATAATTAACTAACCGATTGCATTTTGAAAAAAGATGAAGTTTCTACCTAACGACACAAGTGTCCAAATCAAAAAGAAGAATTTTTATCAAAAGGTTTAATGTTTTTATCAAGGAAGATTCTTCAGTCGCGATGAAAAAAAAGTCAACCAATTTCTGCAATTTTCAAGCCCGAAAGACACATTTTTTATAAACCATCGGGATTTTAAACGCTCAAATATAAATTTTAACGAAAAAGTTCATTTTTTTATTTTTATTTTCTATTGCATAGCTTAGCATTTTATGCATTGTTTAAACATTTATCATTTAAACAAGGTTTTTTGGCCTCTACTAGAATTCTAGAAATATATGTATTGTTCTAAAAAAATGTGATTTCATATAAATTTCTAGTTAGAAACAAATAATAAATATTAATAACAATTTAAACAAAAAGGACATTTCTTATGGATTTGAAATTTCCGTGGGAGATCTTATTTTCAAAAAAATTACTGGGAAAGGTTGACGCTCGGTAGGCTTATCACATTAGCTTAGTCCAAAAAATTTTTTTCGCATTTTAATGGGGACACCCCAGAAATTTGTTCGAATCCACACAAAAATAAATGAATTTTATTTGTTTTGAAAAAAAATTATATTTAGAGGTGCCCAAGCCTCATGAAGTTTAACACGTATTTCCCATAAAAAAAGAAGTTTTTGTCAATGTTCTTCAGAATCCTCAATATTATTTTGATCGAGTTGAAACTCAACATTTCTCTTTAGAATTGGCAATAAAATGCGAATGAAATGTCCCTTTTCAAATGTCAACACCATAAGTCTGTTTTATAGGGTACCAAAAAAACCCCATAAATGAAGAAATGGATTTTGCGAGTTTTTAGCACTAATTATGACTTTTTTGCGGTTTTTTAGTTGAAATTATTTCAGGCCCATAAAAGACCATCTCATACTGATAATTAGATGTTCACATAAATCGTTTAAACAATTTATTCTTATTGTTAATAATATTCTCTTAGAAAACTGCTACAAAATAACAGTTTTAAAAAAATTCACTTTTATTTAAATTTCCAATTAAGATAAGTTATGTGATTAATTGGAGTCAAGAAAATTAACTGCTTGAACAATTTATTTTTATTATTAATAATAATATTATATTTGAATAATGCTAGAAAGACGCGGTTATTTCTGAAGTTTCTAGCTTTTTGTCCAATTTCCAATTAAAGTGAGGTAATAATGAATTCAAGTTAATATAAATAATTGTTTAAACAATTTACTATTATTTTTAATAATATTCTCTTTGCTGAATTGGTAGAATGTTGCGGTTTTTTCTAAAATTGTCAAATGTTTGTCTATTTTTCATTAGGCGTGACTTAATAATTAATTAAATTTTTAAAAAATAATTGTGGAAACAAATTGTTATTGTTCATGACTATTTTTTCTATATTAATACCTGATTAGTGAACAATTATTTTATTAACTTAAATTCATTATTACCTCAATTTAATTAAAATTTGTTCAAAAAGCCAGAAATTTCAAAAACGCATTTTTTAACTTATGGGGTTTCCTTGGGACCCTATAAATCAGACTTATGGTGTCGATATTTGAAAAGTGATATTTTATTCATATTTTATGGCTAATTGTGAAGAAAAATGTTAAGTTTCAACTCGATCAAAACAAAAAAAATGCATTTAGTTTTGTCTGGATTAAAACAAATTTGTGAGGTGTGCCCATAAATATTTGAAAAAAAAGTTTTGAAACACCCTAATGTGACGAGCCTTTCTTTATTTTCTGCAGGATTTATGCATTTTGTTCAAAAATTAATTTTTCTTAAAATAGAAAATTAATCTTCTCTTTTAAAAGTTTACCTATTTAGGTTCAAAATTAAACAATTTAGTAACCATGAAAAAAAGCTCGAAAAAACTTCGTAAATTTTTGTATAAAATTAATTTCTTTCTTTATATTTATAGATTTTTTCAAAATGAATTTATTTTAGAGAATTGGTCCTTGCAAAAAAATATAACAAAAATATAATGGAAGGGAGTGCCTCTTAATGAAAATAATTTATTTGAAAAAATTAAGAAACCTTATCACATTAATCTATCATAGAATTTTGTGCCATAATTAAAACATTGGCCAAGGTAACCCTAGACTAATAAAGATCTGTTTTTCTAGAAATTTTACTTAAACTGTGAACGTATGTTTGTATTATTTTGAAATGTCTCTGTTTGTTTTATGATATGCAGGTGTACCAAGAAATAGGATAGACAATTTCTGGCAAACTTTATTGTTAATTAAAAAAGTTTTTGTCAGCTGGTTTTTAATTAGGAGGTCAAAAAGGGGGAGTCGAAAATAAAAAATTGGCTATTAAACGGAAACATCTTCTAGAAAATTCTTCTTCTCCGTAAATTATCATCATCAACTGTCATCTGCTGTGACCTGCTGTAGGAAAAAATGAGAATGACCGGTGGTATTCTATTCCTCATTTTTTTCGTTTGCCTTGCTTCTATTGGTAAATATATATTAATATTTAACTTTCTGCGCCATCAATTTTTTATACATACAATTTTTCAAATAAACAATTTCAGTTCGTGATAAAATCTGATTCTAAATGTTTCTAAACATTATTGATAGAAGAGAACATTTAAGTTGTAAACGATTCTTCAATATTGTGAAATCATTTTTTTCTTAAGTAAAATCAAATAATGGGAAATACTTAATTTGAAGAATTTGAGCAAAAACTTAGAAGCTTTTTAATATTTTTGAAAAACTTTACGATTAATTTCTTTTAAAGATTTGTTGGAAAAATTTAAGCAGT
Source organism: Belonocnema kinseyi (assembly GCF_010883055.1). Classification (NCBI taxonomy): domain Eukaryota; kingdom Metazoa; phylum Arthropoda; class Insecta; order Hymenoptera; family Cynipidae; genus Belonocnema; species Belonocnema kinseyi. The sequence continues at coordinate 159,289,722 of NC_046658.1, read as the reverse complement.
TAGTATTTAATTTTAAAAGAATAATTTTAAGTTTTAAAGACTTCAAATTTTTTGAAGAAAAAAAATGGAATAATTTAGGACAATTATTTTCATTTTTCAGGGTTTAATCAAATTTCAGGTAAACTCAATTTTTCAGGGGTCAAGTACATTAAAAAAGATTACAAAACGTTTCAAAAATATTTCCTAAAATTAAAAAAAAAAGAGTTTAAATGTTTTTAAAGAAAATTTTTTTCATAATATAGCATTTTAAAACAAATTTGAGTAAACTTAAAATATATTTAGAAGTTTTGAAACGATTTAAAAACAATGAAAACTTGTAAGATATTTTAGGATTTTTATAAAAATTCAGGATAATGAATAAAATTCTTTAGGTTCCTAAGAAAATTTCTTTCGACTTTTTAATTTGAAAAATAAACTTTAGGAGAAAACTGAAAGAGAATATAAAAAATTTCCAGATATTTCCTTAAATTTCAAAAAGGGTAGACGATTTTAAAGCAAAATGTTTTAATTTGGTAACATTTAAAAGTCAAAAATAATTTAAGCCATTAAATTCCATCAATATTGCGAAGATTTAAGGAGAATTAAGAAGATTTTTAAACTGTAAAAGAATAAAAAAAAATGTCTCAAGTTAATGAATAAATTTTATTTAAGTGTCTAGGAAAATTTGGGATATTTTTAGGCAATTTTTTACATTTTAAATCGTTTTTCAAAATTCTAAGAAAAATTCCAGTCAGCTAAAAATATTTTCAAGAATTTAAGAGGTATTGTAATATAAAAAATATTTTAATTCTGCAAAATTTCTAGAACTCATTAATATATGTTAAAGGGCATCGAATTTTGTCTACTATTTTGTAAAATCCCGTAAAATATATTTTTTTTTATCTAGATTTTTGATGACACATCTGAAGTATTCAAAAATGTTTTCTTATTTTATATAAATCCCTAGGAAATTTTGGAAGATTTTAAGATATTTTTTTACATTTTGAATGATTATTAAAAATTTAAAGAAAAATTCGATCCATTTAAGAATATTTTCGGGATTTAAGAGGCTTTGCACAGATTTGCAATATTTTAGACCGCGGAAACATTTCCGAAAATTTATCGAATATATATTATTTCTTCCAAACGTCTAAAACTGCTAAATATTTTTTGAGAAGGCTCAAATTTTCCTAATAATTTGTAAAATCCTGTAAAATAAAATTCCATATTTTTCAAATCGTTCACATTATTTTTTGACACATCTGATATATTCAAAAATCTTTTTTAATTGTCTCATGAAAATTATAAAATTTATATTTATATAATTTTAAAAAACTGCTAACACTTCTTTCCGTGTAAGTAACTTCAAAATTTGTGTTACTAAAAAAATATAAAAAATCATTGTTCTGTTACATGAAAATATTGTTTTGTTTATTTCTGTACTGCACTTAATGTTAAAAAAAATTTTATTAACACAAGAACGCCTATATAAGAACAGTTTCGGGGGTTGCCTCGTACTGGCCTTGAGATTAAATCAATCTGTGCCTCTTAATTTTTTTCAAATTATAAAATAATTATTGCACTTTTTTTCTTGCAAAAAATTATATTTAGAGATTTCTAAAGCCCCATAAGGTGTAACACGTATTTCCCATTAAAAAAAGTATTTATCATAAATTTCATTTAGAATAATCAATATAAGTTGAATCGAGTTAAAAGACAACACTTCCCTTTATTTCAACTTGGTTCAAAACTAATAATTATTATAATGATAAATATTATTATTAATTTCAACATAAAGGTTCTCAGTAATTACTTCAAGGAAAATTTACATTTCATTTAATCCATAGAGAAAATTTAAAGAATATTTTAAACTTCTGATTTACATATTTCAGAAAAATATATTTGGATTGAGGAAAGAGACTGTTTAAAAAGTAATTTATTCAATAATATATTTAGCCTTTATTCCACATTTAAGAAGCCAAGAAGAGGTAAAATTTCTAAAAAAATTTACGAGAAAACTGAAATTATCTAGCCTTTTTCAAAGATGATATTATTTGTAGTAGTAATAATTAGTTTACAGATCGTTTATCAGCTGGAATTAATTAATGCATCACTCTAATTAAAAAGTGGACCTGAAATAGAAAAATTAAAAAAAGTTCAAATTTTCTAGCAGTATCCTCAGAGAATATTATTGTAATTATAATAAATTGATAAGGTTTTTGTAGCACTCCTATGAAATAGAATTTTTTTTGTAATTTAAAAGGGTGTCCATCCTTTCAAAGAAACAATGTTATTCTTAAACATTTTAATGCAACTTGTGCCGTTTTTCTATAAATTTAATTCCTTTGTTTTCAAAGTTATTTTGTACGATTCAAACCAATAAAAATCCTAGCATAATGTCGTTATAAGCAAATAAATATATAAACTTTAGGCTAAACATTTTATTAATTTGAATGTTATTTTAGATTCTGCCATTTTTCTAAAAATTTAATTTTTTAATTTTTAACGTAAATCTATTAAAAAAAAGTTGTTAGGAAATTTTTGGATCTTTTTGAGTTGAACAGCTTTTAAATTTTCATTTTTATTTTGCCCATTTTGTTTTTTTTTTCAAAAATTACATTCTTTATGTTAACTTTTATTTGGTTCGAATAAACGAAAAGTTCCTCGTCTTATTATTAAATTTAACGATTAAAATAAAAACAACCAGCCATGTCAAAAAATTATTAATGACAAATTTTAAGCTCATTTTATGTGAACACCTATTATCTATTTCTTTTTTTCGTGGCTTACATAGTTTGTCGAAAAATTTTATTTTTAATTTCTTAATTTTATGTTCTTTTTTATTAATCACAAACTATGAATTTCATGAAAAAATGATTATAACATATTTAAACATTATTTTTGGGTGTACAAATTTTATTTATTACTTTTTTTATTACCTTGCGGTTTTTTTCACAAATTTAATTTTTTAATTTGATTAATATATAAAAAATAACAAAAAAAGGTTTAGTTGCGTTTCATTAATTTTTCAGAATTATAAAGAATTGTGGTAAAAATTAATATAATTTATCATTTTATTATAATTTAAAAAATAACAGAAAAAGATTTAGTTCGATTTTATTAATTTTTTAAGATTATAAAGAATTTTCGAAAAAATTGAGATAATTTATAATTATATTCACATATTTTGGAATTTTCAAAAAGATTTAACAATAATTTAAAACTGAAAAACCTTAAGAATAACGATTTAACCAAATTTAAATTTTTTAAGTTGAGATTCCAAAAAAAGGTAAAACCTTTTTTGAGATTTCCAAAGATACCAAGAAAAGTAAAAAGGGTTCTTAAGATTTTAAAAAACTCTTTTTATGCTTTTTTATTTAAAAAAAAATAGTTTTCAAGAGAAATTTTAAACATGTTTCAAGTATCTCAGAAGGTTTCACAAAAATTTCTAAAAGAATCTGCAAGCTTTCAAGGCAGTTTTTTTAGTTTTGTAACAATAAAAATTGTTATGATTAATTCGAAGAATTTTTTATCTTTTGTAAATTTGAACCACGAAAATAATAGAATTTTCAATTCTAAAACTAAAAATATTGGGTCAAACCAAGAATTTTCCGAAATTTATGAAATAATTTTGAATGAAAAAAGTTTCTATTAGAAATATTTTAGGTAGGAAAATTTTTAAAAAAATACAAAATTTCGAATGGAATAAACAGGAATTGAACTTCTAACAGTTCTGAATAAAAGGGTTTGAAGTTGCATAATTAAAGAATAAAAGCTTTCAAAACTCAAAAGCTTAAGATTACAATTGTTAAATCTGGTCAATTTTTTTGAGACAAATTGAAATTGTCTGAATTCTAACTCAAAACGTATAAAATTGAACAATTTTATTTCTAATTTAGGAATATCGAAATAAACGATTTTAGATAAAAATTTAATAAACCAAAATTTTAAAATGTAAAAAAGTTAATATATTTCGTTTAGAAGTTCCAAAAATAGATCGTTTAAAAATCAAAGAAATGAAACTCCCATTATTTCTAAATAAATGCATGTAAAATTGACCTTCTTAAAAGTTAAAACATTTTAACTTTAATAAATTTAAAGTCGGAACGATTGAAATTTGAAAAATTGAAATTGAAAACTAAATTTAATATTTTAATATAACAGCTTCTGAAATTCTATAAATTTAATTTTTAATAAATTGAAAAAATAACGATTCAAGATAAAAATTGATCAGACAAATTTTTCTAAAATTTAAAAAATAATTCCAACCTTATTTTCACCATTTAAAATTTAAAAATTTACAATTCTGAACCTTTAAAACTGAATTCTTCTGAAAAAAGTTCAAAATAAAAAGTTATTTTGAATGAAAAATATTTAAAAAGGTATGCTTCGGAAACTTGAAACTTTAATAAATTCGAACTTTATCTACAACTTAAGAAAAAGTGTAGTCTATCCCTTAAAAATTTGTATTATTTCAAGTAAATTCAATCGTTTAGAAATTAACAGCTTTAAAATTCGTAATGATATTTTTTGAAATTCAGCCATTTTAATTTCAATCACAAAATTTGAATTACATTAAGTAAATTTAAATCATTTAAAAATCAAGTTCAAACACATATTTTTAATTATATATTTTTTAATTCATCTATTTCAATTTAAAACATAAAATTTAAACTTCGGATGCGAAAAAATAAAAAAATTTATTGTTTACTATAAAAATTCAAAATTCTAAAATTAAAATCACTGAAATCGTTTTTCTTTTTAGAATATACTAATTTGAATGGTTTACAATTGAATTTTTTTTTCATTCTGAACGGTGAAAATAAAGGTGAATTCATTTTGTTATAAAGTTTGTCTAATCAATTTCCACGTTTAAACATAATTTTGTCAATTCAATAAAAACTTAGATTTCTATAATTCTAGATGATTTTATTTATAAATATTCAATTTATTTGTCAATTTCTACTATTTCCTGACAAATTTGTCAAAATTTAACAATTTCATTTTAAAGGTGTGGAATTTTTAAACTTCGGTATAAAATTAAAAAAATTTTAAATCATCCAATTTAAATGCTTTTATTCAGAAATGATACAAGCTCAATTCCTTTTTTGTACTTTTCAATTATTTATATATTTTAATTACTTTTGATTAAATTTTCACTATTAGTGTAATCAATCATTGTCAATGAACTAAATTTTAAATTATTTTTATGAATATTTTTTAGGATCTCTTTAATACAACATTTGAATCTCCCGCATATCCCGAACTGAAACGAATGGTCCCGAACCAAAACAAACGTGAAAAATGGGGAATTTATCGCCTTTAAGTAGGCGCAGATAGTTCTAATGGAAATGTTACCCTACCATTTCGCCACATGGTGCCGAAAAATGGAACTAGAAAGAGTAGGTACAACTTTAAAAATGTAATTTAATTTTTGCATTAAAGTGTTTTTACGATTCTTTTGTGAAGATTACATTGATTGAATGCCAAAAACAAATATTCATCAAAAACAAATATTTTTAAATAGAATTTTCATTTCATACAGCGAAAAAAACACATTTTTGTGAAATAGGCTAAAAAAAACAATTATTTCACTATTTCATGTGAGTTTCAATGCATTGTAAGCTTAAATAAACTTTAATTAATGTATGTAGCGACAAATTTTTTCCATATTATGCCAAGAATATGAATAATAGACGATTGGAATTTTTTTTATTATCCAATAAATACTTTAAACTCCACAACAAAAATTGTTAAAACACTTTTATGTACAAATTAAAATGCATCTATAAAATCGTGCCTATTTTTTATATTTCTAATTTTTGTCACCAGGTGGCGTATCGCATTTGAACTATTCCCAATTAAGTATTCTAATGTTACGTCAGACTCAAGAAATTTCGAAGATTTAAAAAAATCCAAAAATGTTTAAGGATTTGTCAGATAAATTATCTGAAAAATCCTTAAACATTTTAATCCAGTCGCCACTAACTCTTCTGTGTGCACTAGTAGGTCCCTGAGATTACTCTTTTTTAAAAGGTCAAGAAAAGGCCCATAATTACGAATATCTTCAGCCGGTTTTCGAAATATGGGTAAATTTTTAATTAAAATTTTTTTTAAACAATTTCATTATTTATAAACAAAAAAATTTATAAAATCGTTTTTAACATGGCTGAGCAAAAATAAATTTTTTTTTGCAAGCTGCACTTTTATGGTACAACGAACAGTTTGCAATGTACAGCGTTATGAACAAATGGTTTTTCTAAAAATTGCCGTATTTGCGCAATGTTCTCAGAATCTATAATTCCGAAAAATGTAAAAGTTGTACAACGTCTATATAAAGGATAAATCTCTTGAAAGAAAAAGAAGTCTTCCGATCGAAATAAAAACTTCTCTCCTTACATTGTTGTTAAAAAGCTGTTATTTTTAAGAGGAAACTGTTTAGACTATTAATTTATTAATAAACAATCATCCAGATCAACCAGTGTCATAATGTCGCTTTAAATTATTGCGAAAGCTTTATTTAGCATTATTAACGTAATTTGTTGTTCATAATTTCTTTTGCTAAATTCTGTTATTTTTGTTAATAAATATAGTTATAAACAATAAGGGTCAGATATCGAAAATGCTACCCAAGATAATTACATTGTTTGTGGTAAAATCAAGGATATAAAAAATAGTTAATCGCTAATAACTTTAAAATTGTGGCTTTTAGAGGAGGGTGTATTTCCAAAAAATACGTTGTTTATAAGGCCATAAACAAATAATTGCTTGTCGTAAGAGAAAATATCAAGAGAGTGAAAAGTTCAATCATGGGTCTAGAATTAAAAAAAAATTGTAATCAATTCTGGTAATTGATGGTCATTAATTGTATCAATTGTTATAATCAATTTAGGAAACAAAAATTATGAATAACAAATTATATTAATAATGCTAAATGAAGCTTTCGCAACAATTTGAAGCAGCATTATGACACTGGTTGAGCTGGATAATTGTTTATTAATAGATGAAGATATTCGTAATCAGGGGCCTTTTTTGATCTGTTAAAAAAGAGTAATCTCGGGGACGTATTAGTGAATACAGAAGTGTTAGTCGTTACCGGATTAAGAGATTTTATGAGATTTTTAGAAAGTTTAAGTGATTTAAAGAATGTCAAGCGAGTTACTGAAAAGTTGTTGAAAAAGATTTCAAAAAATTGAAGAGGTTTCAAGGGAGAGATATTTTTTTAAAATATTTTAATTAATTGAAGAAAATTCAAAGGGTTTTAATTAATTATTCTCAGTTTTGAATGAATTTAAATGATTTTTAAGAAATTAAAGGAATTTAGAAAAAAAGTCTGAGGAGTTTAGGGATTTTGGAGAAATTTTACAGGATTTCTAAGATTTAAAGTGATTTTAAAGAATTAATATGACTTGGCGGGATCTTAAAGTTTATTTTTCAAGGATTTAAAAATAATTTAAAATTAATTCAAAAATATTTAAAGATTCTCAGAACATTTTACAAGATGCCAAGACAGTTTTAGTTATTTCAAAGAATCTGAAGCGAGTAATTAAAAAATTATATTAAAAGACATTAATAAATTTAAAAATGTTACAGGATTTCTAAGAGTTCAAGAGATTCGAAGGAATTGCTAGGCACTTGAGGAGATTTTACAGATTTTTTAAACAAGAATTTCAAAATATTTTAAGAAGTTTTAATAACTTTAAATAATGTCTAGCGATTACCTTAAAGTTATTAAAACGATTTTTAGGCGTTTGAAAAAGTTAAAAGATCTTAAGGATTTTCAATATATTTAAAGGAATTCAGAAAAATGTTTAAGATTTTAAGTGATGAGAATTATTTTTGGTCAAGTTCAAAATACTTCGAAAGATTTTAGATGATTGTAAATGATTTTAAGAGATATTAGAGAGAAAAAATCAGAGAAGTTTAAGGATTTTCAAGAAATCTTATAAAATTTCTAAGAAGGATCACAGTCTTTGATAATTTTTATTTTCTCTTTGTACCTTTTAAAGTTAAAAAATAATCGCTTCTCATCTTTGAAAAACATACTTTAACGCACTACCAAAATTCCAAAATGTTGTCCACCAACTATCACAACAATGCAACCTAACCTCAATCGCGGCACATTATATTTTTGCTCTTGGTTTTTTTTTTCATTATTACACCATTAAGCCATTTCCCTTTCGGGGTAGGCGTGACTCACTCGGCAGGGGAAAGGAGTAGTGTGTGGATGGGATAGAGATTTTTCAG
>NC_046658.1:159253032-159281396 GCF_010883055.1 Belonocnema kinseyi | reverse complement strand
CCATAGTTTCACGCAATTCTTTTACCTTGAGATCATTTACTCCCCTAGCATTCCAAACACTCAGTGTCCATTCGTCGCCTGAAACATGACCTTTAGATTTTCTGTGTGCATGCCTTTTGTCATTAAAAGTTCCAGTCCTTTCCGAGGCTATTTTATACATACACATACATATACATCCCCCCTTGTGTGTTTATTTAAGCCTGTATCATTGAATTTACAATAAAAAGCGATCCCCCTCCCCCGGCCCGGTTCAAAATTTCGGCGTTATTTTTAGTTTGTAGGTTTAAATTTCCTTTGTTTTCTTTCTTTTATCGTGAAATTATAATGAGTTGCTATGAATTACTTTTTCCAAATCGCAAACTTCCCAAATTGCCATCAATAATTAAAGAAATGGCTTTTCTATCTGAAAAGCAAAGCCATATCACGATTTTGCACTTAATTTCAGTTACAAAAATTAATTTTATTCAAAATCCTGTGCAATCAATACTTTGCAGTCCATTAAGTGGTTAGGCCTTATAGATTTGGACGTTACCGACCGAGAATGACGTAATATTAATTAAATCATGTATCCAATATATGTATATATATATATTTATATATAATTAAAATTCACCTTCATAGCAGTGCTGCCAAGTTTGGAAATTTCTTGAACTGCGCTTATGCTGGCGCGCTGATTTTGAATTGTAGCAATATTCAATATTCAATTTCGTCTCTCTCTAAGTTTCTAAATTAAATTTCTTTTTATTCACAAAAATGCAAATCAAAATAAAATAGCTAAAATTACAAAAAATTAATCAAGATTTTTGTCTGTTGTAAAGTCAGAGTGAATCAAGGACATATTAGGATATTTATATGATTTAAAATACCCGCCCTAACATTAACCAATCGGGTTGCCAGCGCGACACATGCGCAGTTGGAAAAGTTGGCAAATTTGGGAGCACTACTTTATAGTTCTATTTCTACTTACAGAATTTATAAGTGCAACAAGGACGCGATTGGAGGCATTATTTCCTGGATACAATGGTGTCTTGCCTCCTATAAAAGTATTTGAGGGTAGCGCTTATCGCCTCTATCATTTCCGACATTACAACAACATGCCAAACATGGTCTATCCAGGTACAATTTTCTTAGCAAGGGATCATGTTATCATTGGATCGCGATGGGATGATTTTATCAATCCGCCATGCATTCTACTTCACCCTGGTGAAAATCCATTGGCCGTATTTGACACAAGACACAACCAGTGGGCATCACTGTCTGCTGCGGACTTTCATAACTTAGGTCCATTTCGACACTTTTCCATTGTTGTAGCGCGGGATCGAATCGCTGCTGCAAACGGACCAATATCGAACAGTCAACGAAATTTGTATGCACACAAGTTAGCATCCATACGTGCAACCGCTTTTGCAAATGAGGTGGAAAATGAGGCAATATCATACCTAGACAGAGGCGAAACAACAATTCCAAAAATCATTCGGCTAGTCGGGCACCATTACAGTTATGTATATAAGAAAATATACAATAAAATAACTAATCCAAACCAGAATTCAAGATGAGATCCCAGTAGGCACAGAACTAGGAAAATCCCAAGAACGTCCCTACAACATTCAATGTTCTAAAGATGACCTAAAGACGTCTTCAGGAAATGGACGTTTTCGGGACATCTTTCATACTGAGATTAGACGTTTTAAGAGCATACCTAGGATGATACTTACGACGAATGTATGGTTAATATGAATAATTCATTAGGTCTGCAAATAAATATTTATATATTTAAGCTTTGAATGTAATAATAGGAACTTGAACAAAATACCAATGCCCAGGTGATCGACATTGCTTAAGATTCTGCAAATATAGATTAGAACCACTTAAGGTTTGTTGTAACCTCAGATTAAATTCCTCCGCCTGAAGATGCAATGGTAGTTGATCCTATGGTATACTTCACCATAAGAAATTTTAATTTATTTCACAGTAATATCTATTATTACGATTATGCGGGGAGAACATTGAGACACTTTCAAAGGTTGTATAACACAATGTTGTTTCTCAAATGGTCTGACATGAAAATTTTTTTAAATTATGAGCAGCTTCTTAAGAAATTAAAAAAACTGCTGACTATTGATTAGAGAATAAATTGTTTAAGTTCCTAAGATTAGTCGTAATAATCGTAACAAAAAATTTCATTTAAAAATTGTAGAATTTGGCAAGGAATCTTCGACGGGTACCAAAATATTGAAGATCCTGAATGACTTTAAATAAAAGATTTTTAAATTTTCAATACTAAATGCAAGTAAGTCTTGTAATTCTCAATAATAGTCTAAGGAAAAAGAGTTCTGAATCTACTATTCAAAATTTAAGTAAGAAGCCAAATCTAGTCCACGAAAAATTTTAGAAAAATGGTAAATATTTTTAATTCGGTTCGAAAGAATTTATTAAAGTTCCTTAAATGAAAAATAGCGCACTGTTACTGTAGGAAGTCTTAGACAGTCTGGGAAAATATATCTGCGCTTCGATTTGCGCAGTCGAATATTAGTCGCCTTTATAAAATAATGATGGCAGCAGCCTGTCTCATAAGGCCTTTATTTTAACGCAAAAACCAGGTCACCGGCTTGGACAGAAAATCCTGCTTTTATAGTACGTATAGCAGATATTTTATAGAAAAAAAAAACATTTTTTTAATCAAGGAAAAGTTTCTAGCAACAATAAATGTAAAATTTAAGAATATGCAATATATAATATATTTATAATTAATTATAATAAAAATAAGCAGAAGTATTTTGAATCAATGAAGGCGATATTCTTGAATTCCAATATTTCTATTCAATTGTATGTAACTGTTATTTTTAGATAATACAAAAGTATGTTGGTTATTGTCATTTTCATATTTAAGAATTCCGTACTAGAGTCCAGAGGAAAATAATGTATAAGTTTCAGTAATTTAATTAAAAAAAAATAGTTCGCCAAGAATATCGACTATTTAACTAATGTTTTTAAACCCCTTTAATAATTGCGTAAAATCTTGAAATCGCCTGAAATCTTCGAAATCTCTTATAATGCTGTAAAATCAGAGGAAATCTCATAAAATCTCTTAAATATAGTTAAAATCCTTAAAAATTCCGTGTGATATTGCAAAATATTATAAGATGCTAAATGAGAAATGAAGAAGATCTAAATAATCCCGACTTTTACAGAACAGTTTAATATGAGTAACAAAATGGATTTTTTGGGCTACAATTACAATTTATTTTTATATGTATATCTTAAGTTATTTTAGAGAAAAATATTGATCTTTTTTATATTATTATTCTTCCAGCACTGACAAAACTCCCAAAAAGTGAATGTGTGCTAAAATTTCGACACAACTATACAGTAATAATTTTAAAGCAAATTCACTATTAACTAAATTTTCTAAACATAAAAAGTAATTCAATGAGGTAGTTATAATACAACATTTGAATGAAACACGTCAAAAAAATATGGGCGTTGAATTAAGGAAATGAAAAGGCTCTTGGGGCACTAACAATTTTTGGCTCGACACTGGTCATTTCTCACAAGTGGTGAAAATTTTGCTGGTTAGTATATAAGGACCATTTTAAACGAAATACCTAGCATGCTGTATTTTGCGTTAGGGAATTGCGTTGTTTGCAGTAGTGTTACGTTAGTTTATAGAATTAGGTTTGTGTGTTAATTGTGTTAACTTGTGATATAAAGAAAAGACTGCAAATCTACTGTTTTGCTTCGCAGTGCGACTTTTTTATTTTTTTTTAGAATCCTTTATATTTTCCCAAACTGCTTTGGAAATTCTTTAGGTTACTTTTTCACTTTTTCCCAGAATTTTTTAGAAATTTTAGAGTCTCCATATTATTTTTGATTTATCAAAATTTTCTAGACAGTCTAGGAGTTTATGTGGTTTTTTGTATTAAGTACTGAAATATCTTGTAAATATTAAAAGGAAGAGACTTCCAATTATTATTAAATTTTGGTACTTGTCCGAGATTTGCAGACTGAGTTCTACACTTTCTATAGAAGAAAATTTTTCCGTTCACTCCATGCTTCGTATAAATTTAGAAAGGTTCACTTGTGGCGTGTAATATTGATAAATTTAATAGAATTTATTGTAATTAATGATTTTAAATAAACAAATTAAGTTTAATAAATTCCTAAGCCAAACTCTCGCTGTCAGTCACCCCGTTCTCGGCCTTCCTAGAACTGCTGGCTTCCGTTGTTTCTCAGGTGAACAAGGCGAGAGCGGTTGCGTCACTGGACTGAAAGCGAGAGTTTCGTGAATTTATTCTTTCATTGATTTTGTCAAAATTGATGTTCCTATGTTTCCGCTCGTTCGAGATGCATCTTTTCGCCTCGCACTTTTTCTATAATGTTAATTTGACAACTTGATACATAAAAATGCTCTTGTTTAAGTTTAAATAACTATTTCCATCAACTTAGATACACTCGAACTATATCAGTTACCTGAGGTATACTATACTAGAAGTTCATTCGTGCGCTTCGCGCGCGACCTACTACTTTCCTTGTAATTATTTTACTTTTAAATGAAGTTTAATATGACACCGCGATATTCAGTTTTGCTTTTATAACTTTTATTTGTGCACGGCTTTGCACGGATACCCTCCCAAGATGCAGAATAAATTATTGCGCAACACTAAACATTTTTATGCAAGTTTGGAAAAAACATCTAAAATGTTTGTGTGTACAAATTTTCATAGAAATATATGGTGAATAATCTCAACTCGAGATGAGTCCAAATGTCAAGCTATTTCAAGTGCCCCTAGCACTTTGATGGGTGACCATCTACGACGTACGTCCGGGTTGTGTACTCGAATTTTGAAAACACGGCTAAACTCGAGAGGTGGTTTTCTGCAGTTTTCATCTCATCTGGCCAAATGTTTAGTCAACTGAGAGTAATTCGAATAATTTCGTTTGTAGTCGCATTTTCATCAAATTGTACTGAAATTCATACAGACTATTATGAAATTACTGAAAGAAATTAATAAAAACAAATAATTACTGAAACAAATGACAATTAAAGTTTTTGCCATCCTACAGTTTTAATTTCTTTTTTATTTCTTGTTAAATATATAGTGCATACATTTTCTTATAAAAACTAATTTGTTCAGGATGTTCAAATGGTTCAAAATCTAAAAAACAGTCAAGTTCTGAATTTGTTTATGAAATTTATTTTAATAATAAATAATTAGTGTAAATTTGTAGTGTCGTAGTAAAAAGTGTTTGAAAATACATTCTTTGTTGATTCCGTAAACAAATTAAGCCTATTCTTCAAAAACTGCCCAAATCCTTAATTTGCTCATGAAAGTAGTTAAAATAATAAATCATGAAAATTTAATTATTATAATTAATCGGAAAGATGTTCTTAGTTGAATTTGTAAAAAAACTCAGCCTTTCCTTTTTTAAATATACCAATTCTGAATTTTTATGAAAGTTCTTTAAATACTTAATAATTCTTGCAAATTTAATAAATAAATTAGGAAAGATTCATTGCAAAAATAATCTTAGTTAACTTCGTAAGAAAATTGTGTTTATTGATTGAAAAATACCCTTACTTTCAATATGTTTATAAATATTGTTCAAATGAATAATAATTATTATAAATTTACAAGGTATGGTAGGAAATGATCATCGAAGGACATTCTTAGTTCATTCCGTAAACAAATTATGCGTCTCACTTCAAAAATAGCCAAACTATAAATTTGTTGTTACACATTTCTTAAATAATTAATAATTGTACATTTTCAAAGCATCAGAGAAAAAAAAATCATTGAAAAGATATTCTTAGTAAATTATGTTAAAAAATAGAGCCTACTCGTAGAAAAAAACCCAAACTATTAATTTTTTAATTGAAATTGTTTCAATAATTGATAGTTCTTGTAAATTTGCAAAGCAACATAGAAAAAAGTCAGCGGATGGACATTCTAAGTTGATTTCGAAAACAAATTGATTCGTAGAAAAAAGGTTAAACTCGTATTTTTAAATTGAAAATTTTTAATTAACTAATAGATCTTGTAAATGTACAAAGAAACATAGAAAAGAGTCATCTTCTAGACATTCTTAGTTGACTGAATAAAAAAGTGACTCTTAGGATAAAGGCTAAATTTTTAATTTTTGAGAGTAAAATTGTTTAAATAATTAATAGTTCTTGTAGATTTACAAAGCAGCATAGAAAAGAGTCATTGCATAGATATTCTTAGTTTTAATTTTTAAATTAAAATTGTTTAAATAATTAATAGTTATTGTAAATTTACAAAGCAACATAATAAATTTAACGTATTCTTTAAAAAATAGCCATTTATAAAAATTGTTTAAATAATTACAATGTTTGAAGATTAAATAAATTAAACAGATCCCTCGAACATTGCTTGGCGCTTTACTAGCTTTGCATGAAATGCAAGTCAAAATTGTACAATTCAAACTCCAGACTCGACTTGTATCTCTAGCATTTACCGCTGCCAAACGGATCACTCGGGAAGCGCTCTTCGGCGGAAATTCCTTGGCTCATGAGAGTGCTTTGATGCCTCTGAAAGCAGGCAGTCTGCATGCAGAAAACCCATGAGAGTGAGAGAGATAGAGAATGGTCCATCTCTTTCACTCTTATGGGTTCTTCATGCAGGCTGCCTGCTTGCAGAGGCATGGAAGTACTCTAATACGCAGCTCTATTCTTAACCTAAAAATGATTCTAGATCGCACTTCGGTGCGCATGCTTTGGCTTCATAAAAGATTCCCTTGATCTCGATTCTGATCTCGATTCTAAAGAATAGGCGGCGCATTTAAACCCAACCAATAGGTGAAGAGATAATGTGGCTTCAGACTTCGAGATTATATCACAACCTCTTTTTTATGATAGGATTCCTAGAACTGATGTCCTCTGCAATTTCCTGAGGAGAGAAGCAGCGCCTTCTCAATTAGTAGTGACCTTCTTTGGTCAGCCATTTCCTAAAATATAATATAATGAGGGTACCTTGGAGGCAAAAAAAATCGAATATTTGTACGTGAAATTTTCGAAAAGTATATCATTTCAAAAATTTAACATTTCAATAGTGATTTTTTTTCACTCGTTTTCTAGTTTTATGACATTAAACGCATTTTCCTCGAAACCACGTTTTTAAAACGGGGCCCGCAATTTTTCAAAAACGGTTTATCTAATCGTTATCAACTTTGAACCAGTTATTCTAGATATCATTCCACGAAGATTAAACGATAGTTTTTTTAAATTATTATTTTTTTATTAGACGAAAAACAAGCGTTTTTTCCGAAAAATCAAAATTTGACTTTCCAAGTCCGCCATTTTGTGAAAATTGATTATTTTTAACTTTCCGATCGTTCAAAACTTTTCTTAAACTGTTTATTGAAAAATTCCGTTTAACGTTTTGATTTAAGATAATCCAGTGCTGTGGCATTAGCGGCTCCGTTTTCCGCCTTTTTTTCTTGGACATGAAAAAATTTACATGAAAGAATTATTGCCTAAAATTCTACTTATCCAGCGCAAAAAGTGACTTCATACGCAAATGATAAAACATTATACATCTGTGAACAAACATTTTGCGTTAATCGATCCCTCACCCTATTATCTGCGGTAAACCGAAAATTAAAAAAAAATTTTAATCTTGCATTTTCTAAGTTTTCGAATATTTATAAAATTTCTAACATGTAAAATATTTTCAAAATGTTCAAAATGTTCCAACATGTTTAAATTTTTTAAATCATTCAAATTTCTAAAATTTTGCGATTTTTTTAAATTGTCAAAACTTCTAAAAAAAATTATCTTAATTAAAAAAATCACAAAATTAATAAAATTACCAAAATTTATAAAATGAACCACATTTTAAGAATTACAAAAATGTTCCCAATTTATAAAAATGGCCAAATCTCTTAAACTATATAAACATCTCAAATTAAAAAAATTAATGAAATTACGGGAACCTTGATCGGTGCCCGATCGGTACACGATCAGTCTCAATATAATCCATTCGTGAATTTCACGAATGGAGATTTAATATAAGTAAACTCGAAACTATCCAATGGTCCTCCCCTTTCGAAGGCCACCTTAATATTTTGAAATTCCAATTAAGTTATTTTAATTTAAAATTAAAGTACGTCATGCACGAAAAGAAGAGGTTTCAGACTACAAAATTTAATTATACTTTTGAGAAACGTAGAATTATTGTAGATGGTATCAGTTTCGAGGAAAAGGTTAATTTTTTATGAAAAATGGATGGGAACCAGAAATATTTTAATTAACAATTTTAATTTCTTGAAAAAAAATGTCGTCTATAAAACTTTTTTCGCAAAAAGATTCCCTGCAACTTGATATTTTTAAATGCTTCCAAAGAAAATCAGCGGGGAATAACCTATGATTTACGATTTATTAAAATTTTACTGTAAAGAAGTTCAATTTTCTGTCAAGTGATTCACTTCTTGAGAAATTCGAGAAGGTGGTTGTAGATAATATTTTCGCTGAAAAAATGAGCTATTATTTATTTTATCGTCTTATTTTTTCAAGTCTGTTAAGAAGCAATATAGACCAAAAAACTTTTAAACAAAAATGAAAAGTTTTGAATCAAATATTTCTGGTTATTTTAAACATTATTTACAGAATATGCATTTATATAATTTTTATTGTTAATTATTAATTTCTACGTAATGGAATTTTTATAAGTTGAAATGCCATTGTTTATAATAAAAAAGAAAAATAACTTTGTTTAGCATTTTAAACTTCGCGCGAAACCAATTAGATGTCGAATGCGACGCATGCGCAGTTGAGTAACTAGCTCTTGTTGGAATCCCTACACAATTGGCATTTTGCATTTTGATTGTACTACTTGATTCCGAAATTCATGTTATGAAAAGTTGTCCTTAATGTATGTCTGTAATGAATTTAGTATCAATACAGAATCAAAATTTCAATAACAGAATCGATTGTATCACATATTTTATTCTCGTAATCTACAAGCATTACAATTTTATGCATACTGCAATCCATTTCTTGACAATATATTTGATAATTCTGACTCTGCATTAAATCGAAAAACCTTGAGTTCTTTAATAATAATCGAAAACAAAAGAACTTGATAAATTGCATCGTATATTAATATTTGACTCATCTAATGGTAAATATACTAATTTTACCTGAAACAATTTAATTAATTATTAATGTATGAACACGTGGCTTACTCGCATTATGGATTTTTAATTATTGATAGAATATTATAAATGAATAGTATGTATACAAATTTCATTGGACTATCAGAAAACATTAAGCAGCACTAGTTCTGCGAGGGCATAGAGATGGCGTTTCAGTAGGAAATCGGTCTGGCCCGGTCGGGCCCAGGTATGAGCCACAGAGTTCTACCAATCAGGGCTAGATCGGGAAATACGATCAGGACCAGATCGGTATTAAGTTTGAAATCGGGCAATTTCTGCACGGGTTAATGACTTTCTTATTCGATAACTGGTACCATTGCGACGTTCAAACTGCTCTCCAAACGAAAAAAATTTATTTAATAATAAATTCAAATAAATCATTTTTACAAAATTTTCTTAATAATTGAAATTTTCTTTGACCAATAAGTGATAATAATACAGCAGAAAAAATGTTAAGAAATCAAAAGAAAACTCTGAAAAAGCAGTAGTGAAGATATATGTAATTAATTTTGAGTTAATCTATCTATTGTAATTCATAGTTAGTTAAGTATAGTTAAGAATGCTACACTGTCGCGTGAAATGCTTCTCTCAAAATATATGTCACAAAAATCAAGAAAATTTTTTTTTCGGTTACCATCATCGACTAGATTATTTCAAAAAATCGAAGAAAAGAATCTTGACAAATTCAAATACGTAATTACGATTTCAGTCTTACTTGAAGGGCTAAGAAAAATGTCGCATTTATGTTTACGAAAGAAAACTAAGCAAAATTTAACATGTATTTATGTAAAATTTTATTATTTGATCGAAACGGAACGCTCTTAGCAGAAGTAAAATTTGTCTTTGACATATGTAAAACTAACTTTATTGTCAAATATTCAGTTACAACTAATTTCAAGTTTTTGTTAATTAATAAGAAATGTAAATTTAGTTTTTTAATAAAACCTTAAATTTGTAAACACTCATTATTTGGATATTTACTTATTATTTTTAAAATGCTGAATTTTGTAAATAAATTATTTACCATTTAAAGAGTAATTAATCAAAATTTCATAATCTAAATTTAACAGTAGCGAGTACTAAAATTTATAAAATCAGGGTTGCTACGAAATCCGATAAATCAATAATATTATTATAAAAAAATGATTCTTTCAAAATATATTAAAAATTATTTTAGAGAGAACAAGTTAGCAACTCAAAAATATTGAATTTGAAGGAAATATACGAGAATTACTTTTTCAGTTGGAGTAATTAATTTTAAGGAATAAAAGAGAATTTTCAACAAAATGGTGCGATAGGTAATATTTCCACCCAAAAAATATTTTTATAGCAAATAAAAAGTAGTTGAATTTTTAACGAATTATTAGAATTCTCCACCAGGACAGAAAAATTTTCAAACCAAGGCAGGAATTTGTAATAAAAGGGTCGAGTTTTCAAATAAGAAATATTTTTAAGTCAATAATAAAAAAAAAAATAAAAAAACTTAAGTTTTCAAGCGAAAAAGTCTAACTTTTAAATGAAGCTTTAACCGCAAAATGAATTTTTTAACGAAATAGTTAAATCTGTAGCCTAGAAGAACTATTTGCTATAGAAAATGATGAAATTTTAACAACTTAGATCAAGCTTCAACAAAATGGTTTTAATATCATTAAAAAAGATTAAATATCTACCAAATAAGATAAGTTCTAAATAAAAAATTAAATAGTTGAAATTCCAGGTAAAAAATTTATTTAAAATAAAAAAGTTAATTTTTTATGAGAAAAGATTAATTATGAACAAACGACACAAATTTTCAATGAAATTCGAATTTGGAAAGAAATATTCAACATCACAGTTTAATTTTCAGTCAAAAAAATATATTTTTCAAACACATAGTTGTATTTTAATTTGAAGATATTTTAACTATACATAGAATCATTAAATTTTTATTAATTAAAATTAATTTAAAGCGACAATAAATCAATAAAACAGTTGGATTTTGAACTAAAGAGAAAAGGTTTTCGAATGAAATAATTATTTAGTAGTATAAATTGGTAAAATATTACAAAATTATTAGAATTTCTTATTCCCAAACGCATATGTAAAATTTCCCAATACGAGCGAAATGAATTCCTTCAAAAAAGATTTTTTTTTTAAAGTAGGTTCTATCCATATTGTTTTAAACCGTGCAAATTAAATTTATTTATTCTGCACAGAGAAATTTTTTGCCAGATAGGCTTCACATGAGTAGAAGATAATTTCCGATTTTTAACATTGCCTGAATAATCTTTCGCCTTACAATCGCTCAATTTTTATTCGATGTATAGTGGAAATTACGACGCGCGCGCTAGCTTTCGTCGTCTAACTTCATTAAATTCATGAGAAATAGGGATTCCTATTTGCTAGTGTGACGCAGTAGACGAGATCAGAATTATTCTCCTAACCTCGCTGAAACTTCCGCCGAAATATGTTTAATCTTTAATCGTTGCAAGTGTTACCTGCAACAAATTTAGAATTTTGGTTTTTCTGTAATTGTTCTAAATCTGGTGTTTGGATTTATAGCTCGAATTCACTTCTACTTTTGCGTTCTTCCATTGCTACTAAGGGCGCGGTATTAGACAACAGCTTTTATTCCATCGTAGGATAAACTTTTGTCATTTTTTTTCTCAATAATTGGAATTTTATTCTGCGATACTTTTTGTTTTTCGAACTTTAGTACTTTTCCTGTTTCTCTTTTTCTATGGTGTTTTTTCCAATTTGAATCTTTCTCTTTGTGTCGAATCGCAATTTGGATACAATTTGTTTGGTATTTTTAAACTTAAACATCGCTTTAGTGGAAGAGCTTTCCGTGTGCGTATGGTAGTTTTCATGTGCATATAAAATAAGCATTGCCTACCACTGAGAAAGAAAGATGAAATGAATTAATGACTTCAATCAACACAGTACACTTTCTGATAATAATCGCTTAAGGCAATAAATACCAAGGCTTATGAAATTCATAATAGGATCAAGAAAGCAGAGAGAAAGCTTTTTTATACCAGGAATTCATCCCGTGCCGAAAATATCATCCTGTTTCAACTCGATGACACTGAGAAGATAAATAAGGATTTGTTATCCAATACTCAACAAATATTTAGATGGAGTGAGACTACAGATTCCAGAGGTCGCAGTCCGTAATGTTTTTAGACATTACAAAATCAACGCAAATCGCCTCATCATTATTGAATTTATCACTTCTAGATAGATCAATCTTTTCTTCAGTAAATTCACTAAATTTAGGAAACACAAGCTTGCCATCGCTAATGACCGCTTGAAGGAGGAGAGAGCAGAAAGAAGAGCTCTGAATGAGACGGTCCACAAGCTAGGAGATGTCGGCTTCCAGGTCACCCTAAAATGAAAACTAATCTTCTTCAAATACAATCCTTCACAAATGGAGGAGGTGGATCAGTCGAAATGCGAGCATCAGAGACAGCAGGTGGTGAGGACAAACAACGGAGACGGAAAATCCACAAACACGTGTGAGCCAGATCTGTCCAAGAGTAAATCACTTCCGCGAATGCCTCGCCAAAGGTTAACTAAAGGGTTTTTCAATAGGCACGCTACAAATGTAGACAGATAGTGACAGCAAACGACGCAATTTTTTTCCCGCTCTTTTGACATTTCTCTTCAGTAAGGTTTGCCATTTCATCATGGAAAGATATACGATCCAACAAAGAGTCCAAATTATTAAAAATTACTACCAAAATTCGGAGTCAGTGGCCTCAATTTTAAGAGCGCTACGTCCAATTTATGGTCTCTATAATCGTCATTCCAGATCAACAATTGAGCGTCTAGTGGAAAAATTTGAATCCATAGGTACAGTGCAAAATGTTTCCGTGCCAGTTAGACAAATAAGTGCCCGTAGTGTCGAGAATATTGCTGCCGCTAGCGCATCAATTGAGAAAGACCCAAATCAGTCTGTCACACGTCGTTCTCAAGCGTTAGGCTTATCTGTGACGTGGTTGTGGCATATTATGCGAAAAGATCTTGGCCTACATCCTTACAAGGTCTAATTGACGCAAGAACTGAGGCCGCTTGACCACCAGAAGCGACGTATATCGTGAATTGGGCTGAGCAACAACTTGACAATGATCCGGATTTTCATCGTAAAATCATCTTCAGCGATGAGGCTCATTTCTGGCTGAATGGCTTCATCAGTAAGCAAAATATGCGTTATTGGTCAGGCAGCAATCCACACGAACTCCATGAGTCAACATGACATCCCGAAAAAATTACGGTTTGGTGCCGTTTATGGGCCGGCGGCGTCATTGGGCCGTACTTCTTCCGTGATGATCAAGACCGGCACTTTACTGTGAATGGGAATCGCTACCGCTCAGTGATAACCGAATATTTTTGGCCCGAATTAAATGATATGGACTTGGACAATATGTGGATTCAACAGGACGGCGCCACAAGCCGCACAGCGAATGTCACAATCGATTTATTGAAAACCAAGTTTGGTGAGCGTGTTATCTCACGAAATGGCCCAGTCAATTGGCTGCCTCGGTCGTGCGATTTGACGCCGTTAGACTATTTCCTGTGGGGCTACGTCAAGTCTATGGTCTATGCCAACAAGCCAGCGATGATTGATGAACTTCGTACGAACATCGAACGTGAAATTGTAGCAGTATCGGCCGAATTATGCTTGAAAACCGTCGAAAATTGGGTTCAGCGTCTGGATTTCTGCAAGCGTGCCCGTGGTGGCCATGCAAAAAAAATCGAGTTCCATACATAATGGCATCGAATGTACTTTCACATGAATAAAGAATTTCATTCATATCCAAAACCATTTTTGTTTTATTTAAAAGAACTTTTGTAGCGCTCTTATTGAAAAACCCTTAGAAATAGAGTCCCATCTCCTAATCTGGAGCCTAAACAAGCAAAGAATATTAAATGTTCAGACAACTTTTTGAGTCACGGTACACCAAACACTGCCCCAAATGCAATCACGCTGAGACTCAATCTACTCTCCGTAAAGTAGAACATGAGGAAGAATAGCAGCTAAACCACAGATATTCTACTTTGCTACCTTCGATCCGAAGATTTCTAAAATGTTTTATCCCCCGCTATTAGAACTAATTGTCATGGCAAACTTATTTTTCTCAAAGTCTAATCCTGCTTGCACTGTTTCGTATTTAGTATAGGTTATATTCTCCCCTTAAATGACTTCAATGATTATCTAGAGAATCTTATTTGCGTATTGTACCGGATTTCAATTTTATTTCCTGATTTACCAATCGTAATGGGCAGGGAATTCAACTATATTGTTTTAGATATGAAACAATTTGATCCTGGAGTTTGTTACTCCGTGGATACCAGGCCCGGTTGAATCGGGGTTATCGATTTTCCACGCTCCTTAAGAAGCATGAATGTAAAGGAATTAGAGTAAGTGAGACACTAAACACTCACATGTGGAAAACCGTAATTTGTTTTCCTCATGCGAGCCCTTCGCTTACTCTAATTCCTTTACCTTCATCCTACTTTAGGAGCCAGAAATACGGGTAAACCTACATTCCGCCGGGCCTGGTAAACACTGGACACCTTTTACCCAAAAATGTGCTCTAGGGAAAAATTCTGTAATTCTACGGGGGAAAAAGTTTGTGGATTTTGTAGAGGTTAATTAACTATTTCTTATAATTCGCCAATCTCCTAGTGACTCTCCTGCAAATTTCAAATTCACAGGTCCCGAAGGATCAAGCACAATAGGTCTTGTATAACACTCTGAAATTTCTTCACCTCATTTTTTATGTCAATGTCTTATGTCTCGTTTCATCTCTGACCACATTCCAGTTGTGCTAACGATGTCACTGCCACCTCGTTTTCCGGAGAATGAGTTTGAGGTTCTTGATTTAAATAAGAAGTTTTTTGACAAAATTAATATATAAATGCTTTCTCCTCTTTGATAGAGTGGAGGAAGGAGGTAGCCAATAGAGGTGGTGTCGACGGCCTCAACACAATACTATCTACGACCATAAACGATGTCGAAATCGAATTAGATATATTGATGTGGCAATCTGATTTTATTTAGGTTAAGCTTGAGCCATGGTTCGATGACAAATTTCTTCATAAAAAAAGACAATTCTGAAATGTAATGAATCTAACGCGACCAAAAGTGCACCGTTAAGCTCGCATTGATGTATGAGGTCTGTCCAAAAAATACGTGGACTGTTGAATTTCGCGGGACGAGTTGGTTTCAGGAGAATCCGCTTGGTCTCGCTAAATTCGTACAGATCAGCTGTTTAAAACGCAATATTCCCGTCGCAGGTGTCTTCATTTGTTGATAAGCTACACGGTTTTGAGTAAAGAGTGCTTTTTTTGTTTGTCGGATTGTAAAATGAACAGCCTGAAAGAGCAACGAATTGTTAGGAAATTTTGTGTGAAACTCGGGAAATCTGCAACTGAAAATTTTGCCATGTTCAACACGGCCTACGGTGATGTTGCTATGCAGCGTACTGCATGTTTCAAGTGGCATGAATGTTTCAAGGGTGGCCGACAGTCGATTGACGATGATGAGCGTCCTGGAAGTCCTTCAACGTCAACTGACGACCCACACGTTGACAAAATCAACACCCTGGTGCGCGAAAATCGACGTCTGACCATTAGGGAGCTTGCCGAAGAGTATGGGATATCAGTTGGATCTTGTTACGAGATTTCGATCGAAAAATTGAAGATGCACCGCGTCACTGCGAAATTTCTGCTCACTCAGCACTCAGAACTCGTAAGTTTTCGCCCAAACACTCGATTACTGTTCTTCCCCACCCCCCATACTCACCTGACCTTGCTCCTCTTTTTTTTTTCTTGTTCCCAAAACTAAAAAAACGCCTCAAAGGAAGAAGATTTGAGATGATTTCGGAGATTAAGTAAAATGCAACGAAGGAGCTGAAAGCCATCACAAAAGAAGCATACCAGGACTATTTCAACAAGTGGAAACACCGTTGGGATAAGTGTGTGCGTTGGGAAGGAGAGTATTTTGAAGGAAACCCAGACGTGTGACTTCCAAATAAAGTATATTTTTTATGACCTCAATCCGCGTATTTTTTTTACAGACCTCGTAGATACGAGGCATAAATACTGACTGTTATCCACAACCAATCTTAACGCCTGCTACTGACGCCAACTTTTTAAAATTGAACCCTCCCATATTGAATGCCACTATTACTATGGAAGTGGATATTGAATGATTGACAAACTCTAAAGATAAAAAGGCTCATGGCTACGTCGGAATCAGCTATGAGTTTTATTAAAACCTACCAGTAAATTGGGTCTTGTATATGATGCTCCTTTTTAACAAGATTTTTGACACAGATAAAATGCCTATAGAATGGAGTAGGTTAATAATTACTATGATTTTCATAAAAGGTGACTCTGGGGGCTCCGATAATTAAAGGCAAAACGCCGTTGTTAATTGCATCGAGAAATTTTTGATGCAAGTTATTTGCGATCGATTGGTCTAACGGAAAACTGAATTAAATCTAATCCCTGATTTACAACTGGGCTTCAAAATGGAGATGAGCTGTCTCGATAACTTGTTCACGTTAACATCCATCATCCAAATTCCCGGCCTTTTCCCGGTTTTTTCCCGGTTCGTAAACCTTTTTCAGGGTCAGTGAAATTAAAAAACTTAAACAATAAACCTAAAAATTGTACTATTCAAAGCAATAAGAATTAAGATGCAAATAAAAGCAATCAAAATGAAACTCTTGAATTTAAAATTTAAAAAGTTGAAGTTGAAAATCAAAAATTCCCTGTTTAAATCCGGAATTTTAACACTTTTTGAAAAATTCCCAGTTCAAATTAATAATTTTTATTCTTTTCTAAAATTCTCCATTTCAACTAATTGTAAAAATTAGAATTTTTTTGTAAAATTCCCTGTTCCAATTTATAATTAAATTTGTTCAGAAATACCTCGTTTCAACATAGAACAATAATTTTGTTGATAAAACTCAATTTTCCATTGAGAAATGTTATTCTCCTGGATCAATTTCAGTTCCAACACAGAATTGGTTAAAAATTGAAAATTTCTTGTTCAAATCTGAAATTTTACTACTTTTCGAAATTTTTCCGCTTCAACTTAGAATTAGAATTCATTCTGTTGTAAAATTCCCTGATTCAGCTTGAAATATATTTAAATTTGAAAATTCTCTCTTCCAAGAAAAATTATAATTTGTTTAGAATTGGTTAACATTAGAAAATTCCTTGCTTCAACTCAGAATTAAAATTCTTGGCAAAAATTTCCTGCTTCAATTCAGAATTTTTCCCTTTTGAAAATCTACAGTACAAGTTCGGAATGTATTAAAATTTTTAAATTCCCATGTTTAAATTCAAAATTATCATCATTCTGGATCAATTCTAGATTGAAACATCTACATGTTGTTTCAAATTTTTTCATATTTAAAAATATTATTAAAAGTTTTTTACAAATTGTAAATATCTTTTAAACTTATTCGAATTCAAAATAACCTGTCAAAAGAAAAGATCATTTTTACTTTTCCTAGCAATTAAAAAAAAATCTATTATTCTTTTGAAGCCTGTTAAGATTCTTAAAAAGCTTCTAAATTTTTAGTTCTAAATCTGCCAAAATCTACATTTTCTTATTAGGCCGTGGGCTATTTGCACCGAAATTTTGATACGAATAGCCGGATTTTTTCTGTACATGTAGACCCTTTGTTTAAATTATTTAAAATCATTAAAAAATTTTAATAAATTTTCAATTTTCTTATATCTTTTAAATATCTTTTGAAATTAACTCGAATTTTTTCTAAGAATAATAGGCGTTCACGTGTTATTTATAACATCAAAATTCAACAAGTTAGCTTACAAATTAAATTTTGTTAAATAAAAAAATAAAATTGGAGCGTTCAAACTTTAATTTGTTTTGTTTACTTTTGAATATTTAATTTATTGTGACTGATTATAATTGATTAGTCAGGTATTTTTAAACATTAAGTAATTGTTCTTTTCTCTACTTCAAAAATATCAAATTGCAGAGTTTATAAATGGAATATTTATATATTTATATATTATAAAGTTTTAATAGGTCGTTCATATTTATTCAGAATTTTCCAATTGAAACAGTTTAATTGTTAACGTTAAAATCTAAAAATTCGAAAATTGTCAAGTAAAAATATTTCTTATCAAAAATTTTCGATTTTCAACGCTTCTAGTTTTTAATTTTTTAAGTCTTTAAAACTACATTTTAAAACTCTTTTAATTCAAATGTACGCTTAAAAATCTACAATAGAACATTTTTAATGTGAAATATTTTCGTATCACGCATTCTAAACTGAATGATATTATAATTACAAAAGATCACAATTTGAGTAATTAATTTTAAAAACTGTTCAAATCAAAGTTGGACAGATGATTTTTTTTTCTAAAAATTTGTAAAATTCCCATCAAAAAATAAATTTGCGGTCATTTCGCGGTTTTTCCCGATCTCATAAAATACCTGGTCATTTCCCGGATTTCCCGGTCCAGCAGCTACCCTGAAAACTACGTCCAAAAAAAGAAACAATTATTGAAGTATTTATGAAAAATAAAATTTTAATTTATTTTGCAATATCTGAATAAGCAATCCCAGGCCAAGGCACATCAAAAAATTTAATATACATTTGATATAATAGAGTTGCCGATAAAATAGAAAAGTTCACATTTTAAATGGAATGGAGCGCGAAGCAGGACATCCGTAATGAGAATGCGTTCGTTCAAGCCCTAGGAGTTTACAAAAAAGAGAATCCATAATCACTGAGTTTCAGATTTAATTCTAGCATACAACAGTTTTGGGTGAAAAAACACCTGATTTTTATTATTTTTTTTTTTTTTGAATAGAAAAGAAATAACACGCTCTCAAAAATAATAATATTTTTTTATTACAAAAGTCGAAAAGCGCTCTAACATGAATTCGTCGTACAACTATGCCCAATGGTTTTAACCTTGGCAAAGATAAGGTTGTGCAAATAAAGATCTGTTTTCTGGAACATTCGTTTAATCTCTAAGCTTGATATACTTTTTCAAATGTGGCTGTTTGGTCTATTACAGACAGGAAATCGAGGTGAAAACATAAAAAATTTTGAAACATAATTGTTAATTAAATCAATGTTTGTCTCCAGGCTTCAATTCAGAAGTTTAAGTGGGATAGTGACTAGCAGCTGTTCCTATAAGGCGTAGAGTTCCTTAGTGTATATACGAAAACACCTTGTAACAAATTTATTTTTTCCGTAAATCAGAATCATCTGTCATCTGCTGTCATCTATCACAAGGAAAGATGAGGATAAGCGGCGGTCCTCTATTCCTGACCGTTTCTGTTTTCCTCGATTCTATTGGTAAATATATTATGATATAATATCATATCTGTAACTTTTAGTAAACTGTAAATTAAAGAAGATTATTCTTTTTTCTTGTCTAAAAAAATTTGTCAATTGAAAATTAAAATTAATTGCATTTCCTTACTGTACAAATCAAAAGAAAATTTTTGTTGTTAGACCCTAAAGCCTATACAAAGAAGTATAAGCTAATATAAAATTAGAAATAATCCAAATATTTGTGTATCGTAGAATCAAGCTTTTTCCTTGAAAGTTATAGTGACGGGGTCTCGCATACATTTTTGAAGCAAATTTAATTTTCAATCCAAATATTTCAACCGCATAGATGAATTTTCTATCAAGAAGATTTCTTGCCAACGCTAAAATATGAATCTGTATTGAAATTGTTCCACATAAATAAAGTCCTTGAATGTCCAAGAATTTATGCTGAGCAAATGCTCTCGAAAATATGCTAAGCATTTATGCTCGACCCGAGCATTTCCCGTGAAGAAATCTTCCGATTCCAAACCTAATGCCGATCTGGTCCAGATCGGGATTCTCGATTTGGCCCCATTCGGTAGAACTCTATGGCCCATGCTAGGGCCAGATCGCGCCAAAGACAGATTTCCTACTAAAACACCATCTCAATGCGCTCAGAAAACTAGTGCTGCTTATTGTTTTTGAAAGTGCAGTGAAATTCAAATATTACTCGAAACCTGAGTGAGGAAAATGAATATAAGTAATTGCGATCTGATGCTCATTGAAACCTAACTTCAAATAAATTAATATTAAATGAAATCGTCTTTTTTTAATAAAACATAAGTGAAATGATTATAGATGAAAATAAAAGTGTTTCGGAAGTTAATATTGTTGAACCCGTTCAATTTATGAATTTGGAAAATAAATCTCTGGGAAATCAATTTCCTGCTAACATCAACGCAGGTTCAGGTAAAATTAGTAGATTTACAATTACATAAGTCAAAATTAATCTTTTATTCTTTTTAAATAATAAATTCATTCAAAAAATACATTGAGGACAACTTTTAATAACATTAGTTTTGTAATTAAGTAGTAAAATGGAAGTACCAATTGAGCAGTGCTTCCAACGAGAGCTCCTCACTCAACTGCGCATGCGCCCAGCTCAGCATCTAATTGGTTGCTTTTAGCGCGCAGTTTAAAGTGCAGAAAATATTTTTTTATTGCTCATTCTAAATAATAGCATATAAGCTCATAAAAATATCCAATAGATCGAAATTAATTAGGCCTAATAAAAAATAATTGAATGTATGTTCTATGAATAAAATGTTAAATAACCTGAAATATATTATTTTAAATTTTTTATTTCTTCTGCAAATATTTTTGTCCAAATTGCTTCTTAGCGAATTAAAAAAAATGATCCTGATAAATGATTGCTTAATTTTCGTAAGTTATAGGTCATTTTCCAATAATTATTGTTCTTCTAGGGACAATGACATTTTTTGCAAACTTTCAAACAGGTCAAGCTGTAGGTAATCTTTTCACCAAAAAATTAAGCTATTATTTATTAGGATAATATATATTTGTTTAATTGGCTAGGAAGTGTTATGAAAAGAATTACTTTTTGTAAAAAATGAAAATTGTTAAATGGAATATATATCCGGTTATTAAACATTTTTTTATTAAAACCCAACCTTTTCCTGGTAATTTTAACTTAAAATAATAAGGCCTTTACACATAAATATTTTTTTTGTAGCTGTTATTTGTGTTATATTTGAAATCACGAAGACTCTCAGCAGCATTAAAGCCTTCTTTGTAATGCCCAACAATTTAGGTGTCCGTTGAAAGGATCGGGATTCCCGATCTGAGCCTGATCTGACGGTCTGACCCCCATCCGGGCTAGAACGAAATTCCTGCTCGGGCTGTAGAGAATTTAGGAGAATTTAAAGAATTTACCGTTTGAAATATTAGGTTGAAAATTAATATCTTCTGCTTGAGGATTCAAAATATTTCGTTGAAAATTTTTTTTTCGTGGTATTGAACTACTTTTGATATAAAATTAAAATCCTTGTCGCCGTATTATTAAATATTCCGGTTTTCGTTAAGAGTTCATCCCTTTTGTTCATAGTTATGTTTTCTAGTTGAAAATTAATTGTTTTAACTGAAAATTTAACTCTTACGTGTTTGGTTCAAAATTTGTGTTCTTGAGTTGAAAATTCAAGTATTTGGTTAAAAATTCCTGAATCTTATTGAAAATTCAAATTTGTTAGAAAATAATTTTAGCTTCTGGGTGACTAATTCCGCTTTTTGGTTGAGAATTCATGTGGTTTGTTAAAAATTCGTTTATTTTGGTAGAAAATTCATTGCTTAATTGTTTGAAAATTTATTTTACCAATTAAAAGCGTCGTTATTTAATTTTTGTTCGAAATTTTTGTTGTTGAAATATATCACTATAGTGTGTTTCTGGTATTTAAAAGTTAACTTTTTTTATTAAAAAATCACTTATTTTCATGACAATCCGTCTTTTTGGACAGAAATTTATGTTTTTAATTAAAAATTTAACTGTTCCATTTTCAGTTTAAAATTGATCTTTTTAAGCTGAAGATTGATGTACTTCGTTAAAATTAGTGTTTTTGGTAGAAAACTTATCTACTTGGTCACTATTGTTTTCCGAAAAACTCGATCTTTGATTAAAAATTAGCTTCTTAAAAAGTAATTATAATTACTCGACATTTGGTTCAAAAGCGGTCTTTTACAGTTGAAAATTTAACTACTTTGTTAAGAATTTATTTGTTTTTTCTAAAGTTAATTTTTTTCATAGAAAATTAATGTTCGTTATTGAAAATTCATTTTATTGGGTGTAAGGTTCATCACTTTTGTTTAAAATTTGTTTCTCAGACTGAACATTAAACATTTTTTTTTAAACCGCCTTTTTGATAGAAACATAATCTTCTTAGTTGAAACTTGATCTTTATGGTTAGAAATTCAACTATTGGTCAAAAAAATTATTTTTTTGGTGGGGGGGGGGGGAGATTGATAACTTTCGGTTAAAATTAATTTTTGTGGTTAGAATTTTTAACATTAAGTTAGAAATTTAACTCTTTGTAGAAAAAATTCATAATTTTGGTTCAACTTAATCTTTTTGGCCTATAATTCATCTATTTAGTTGATGAATCATCTATTGTTCCAAAAATTTATCTAATTTTTGAAGATTCATCATTTTCGTAGAAAATTAATGTTATAAACTGAAAATTTAACTCTTCTATTTTTGGTTGAAAATTTGTCCTTTTTAGCTAGTAACGTACGTATTTGGTTGAAAAATAGTCTCTTTTAGTAAAAAAATTCTGTTCTTGGTTGAAAACTCACCTATTTAGTTAAAAGTAATTTCTTTATTAAAGATTTATAATTTTGTTGAGGGTTCAGTGTTTTGCTTGAAAACTTATCTAATTTGTTTTAAAAAAATATTTCGGTTGAAAAAAATAATTCCATTAAATGAAAATTTATCTTTCGATTTTTTACTTGAAAGTTACCTTTTTTAGTTGTAAATTCAGGTATTTTTTCATAAAACTCGTCTTTTTTGGTCTAATAAGTTTTGTTATGGACATTTTCGCTTATTTCTAAACATAAGTTAACACGATTTATCAGCGTATCGTCATCTGAAACAGAGTTAACTTTCCTGTCACTCTGTAGTCGTATGTCTTTAGAAGTCGATCAAATGAATTTTTAACCAGCAACGATGAATTCTCAATGAAAAATGTAATACACCTTAAACCGCATTTATATCCATAGTGGTGTCACTCCCATGTATCGTTTTGAGGACTTACGTTCAACATCAGCGCCATCTAGCGTTGGCCCCAGTCATTAAAAGTAAATGAACCTACAGATCCTTGACAGAAATTGTTTCCAAACTCTGCTTCCTCAAAATTCTGGTAAATATTAAATTTTGCTCAGTTCCTTCTAAATTAACTTTACAAATGATGCAAAATTTATGCATAAAAAGGTTTTTTCTACATAAAATATTCATTTAAATAATAGAAGTACAATTTTTTGTAATTGAAAGAAGCGATATCAATTATTACATTGAAGCGGTAATGGTTGATAATTGTAAAAATATTAATTTCATACTATATTTTATTATTTTTTCCAAAGCAAGAGTAATACTGCAAATACTGTGCATATAATCAATTATTACAAAAATAATTATTACCATAAAGTAGATTTTACTTTATTTAGAATGTTTAAAATATACAGTAAGGACGTTTACTATATAATCATAGGTTTCCAAATCTCCCGCGCTCGACATCTTGCGCTGATTGGTCAAAGGTTTCGAGAATCAGAAGGCGTGCGCAAAATATACGTATAACCTAATTTTGAAAAAGATTATGTTCCCTAGGATTCACTGCGCATTTCAAAAAAATAATAAGATACGAGTTAAACAAAAATATAACACAACATTAAAATTGTTCACAGATACATTCGGAACTTGCATTAAGTGATACAATCTGTTGTTTTACTTATTGAATTAAATATGGGAATCAAACGCTTTTAACTAACTGCAACGAAAATTGTAATCCGTATGATTATAAAAATTACAACGATGAATCTGAGATTCAAATGATGAGAGGTAAGGAGCGGCGAATTATTCTTATAAGCTGGGTGTCCAGCGACCTTGGAAGTTTCGTCTCCGCTACTATAAAATGTTAAAGTATACTTTTTTTGTGATATTTGACTTAGAAATTATAAAAATTATTAGCTAAAACCTTTAATATTAACTAAGCTTCAGAATTAGAATGAGCCACGGCCATATAACGGAATTTTCAAGAGTTTCACCACTCGGCTTTTGAGTATACACCAAACAACAAAACATTATTAAATATTTAAAAATGTTTCAAAGATTTAAAAATATTTAAAAGGATTTGGAACATTTTAGAAAGGCATGTGTATCAGATTTTAAATATTTCACAAAGATTTTTAAACTTTTAAAAAATGTAAAGCGTTTTAAAATTTTTGAAAAGGTTACAGTACGCCAGATTTCAAAGATTTTAAAATACTTAGAAGATTTGAAAAGGTTTCAAAACATTTTAGAAGATTTTTTTAACTAATTATAGATTTCAAATAATTCTATTTATCTCTGGGATTTGTGGTGAATCCTGAGGAACATAAACTTCTTTCAGAATTAGGTTGTACGTCTTCTGCGCACGTCATCTGAGGCTCGAAGCTTTTGGCCAATCAGGGCAAGACCTAGAGCGCGAGGGATTTAAACACAGGAATAAAATCGCCTACAATTATTTAATCACAAAGATTTGCAATGTACAATTTTTTGATTTTTTAGGTTACAGCTTTAACACTGAAGAAACTCGATGCACTGCAAATTGAAAAACTTTTAAATTACTTCTTCATCTTCTAAATTGACTTATATTTATATCCGTATTTATATCACCAGTAATTTATTTGTAAATGTTTAGAAATATGAAAACAAAAACCTAATCTCTAATCAAGAAAATAGTACTTTCTTTTTTTATTCAATACTTAGCAATCAGCACATTTTCTCAAATTCGCATGTAATAGTAAACACAGTACGTATAACAATACACACAAGACAACTTTTAGACACTCTTATATAATAACAAATTCAATTTGACACTTCGACTAATGTTTATTTTCGAGATGTCAAAATAATTGAAAATATTGTGGTTGCACATGCGCAGTGAATTTTACTGACTCTCACCGCCATCTAGCGTTGGCCCCCAACACTAAAACGTAATGTCTTCAAAACGATACATGGACGTGCCACCACTATGTTTATATCCGCCATTCGGGAATGTTAACATTAATTTATATCCTCTCGAACGAAAATCTCACCACTGCTCTTCAGTGGAGGGGAAACTTCCGCGCCGCGCGCTGATTGGCTTGTTTGTCACGTGTTTTTGCGAGGTGGTGGATGCCAAGCGGATATAAATGAGAGTAGGGTCCCGGAATCGACGGAAAAAATCGATTCTTCGCTTCACAAAAAAGTGTCGATTCTAAGAATCGACGCTAAGAATCGATTCTGATTCCCTTTCTTTAAAAAAGTCCGCCATTAATGAAAATTTAATTTTAATGTATTCATTTCAAGTCAGATTGCTAATTACCTAATATAATGATCAGTTAATATAATAGAAATAATGTAATATATATAAATATTTTTTTAAAAAATATATTCCGATTCCCTTACTTTTAAAAAAGCCCGCCATTGTTTAAAATTGAATTTAAATGCATTAATTTCAAGACAGATAAACAATTAACTAATATAATAATAAATAAATATTAATAAAATATAATCTATTTATAATTAGACTTACATAATTTATTATAAATAATTTGGTTATGAACGAATAAATAAAAATACATTTTAAAGTTTTGATATTAGTTTTTATTTTTACTATTTTTTTAATTCTACTGTTCCCATAACTGGGGACAGAAGAAAGTCTGTAATAGTATAAATATTTATAATTTATAATCTAACTATATATAACTATAAATATGTTGCTAATATAACTATAACTATATTTCTAAGCTGCGAAAAAATCTCCACATTAGAAATAAATTAGTAATGTAGGGAAGGCCTTTTTCGGTTTTTTGATGTTCTTTATTTAAAGACTGCCGACATGTTTCGACTCGCATCTGAGTTATTTTCAGGGCTACTTCTTATATTTAATTAAAGGAAATTCGAAAGAAGATTTTTATTATTCGTTGAAAATGGTATAGTTGTCAAGATTTTAAAATTGGAGAACCATAACCGTAAAGTTTAGCATGAAAAAAGTTCTTCTCGCAGGAGATCAATCCTAGAGAATTATTATATAAGTTACATCTTTTATTTTAAGATTTGAACACTTTCATTTAGGGATGTAGCTTATACCATAATTCTCTAGGATTTATCTCCTACAAGATAAGCATTCTTTTTAATGCTAAACTCTAAGGTTATGTTGTCTAATTTTAAAATCTTGACAACTATACAATTTAAAATGAAAAGGTAAAACTGTTCTTTCTTATTTCCTTCCATTAAATACAGCCAAACCCTTCAAAAGCCCTTCCTTCTATAGCCCTCCCGAGTTTTGACTACGCGTCGCAGGTAAGTGTATCAGGAGCTGTGCGGGGAGCGCGGGGTCTGTGGTTTTCACTCATCCCCGTACTCAAGCATGAACAAACAAAAGCGGAGCGGGTTAAAATGAGTTAGTTTCCACCCACCATCAGCCTCAAAATCGGCGCTATAGAAGAGTTTCACTCTATAAGAACTCGCCTTGAAAAATACTCAGATCCGAGTCGAGCAATGTCGGCAGTCTTTAAGTAAAGAACATAAAAAAACCGGAAAAGGCCTTCACTACATTAATCATTCATTTGTAATGTGGAGATTTTTTGCGGCTTAGAAATATAGTTGTAGATAAATCAGAAACATATGTATAGTTATATATAGTTAGATTAGAAATTAAAGGTATTGATATTATTAGAAACTTTCTTATCGTCCCTGTTATGGGGACAGTAAAATAAAAATATATTAAAAATAAAAACTAATATTAAAACTTTAAAATGTATTATTATTTATTCGTTCATGACCAAATTATTCACAAGAAATATTAAATTATATTAGTTTCATTATAAATAAATTATATTTTTTATTATTTATTATATATTATATTATGTTATATATTTATTATAATCTTAAAAGTTATTCGAAGGTGTACTTTATTATAAACAATTCATTACATACCTATGACCTAGAATGCGTTTATCACGACTGTTCGTCAATACTTTATCGAAAAATACGTACTTAGCTACACTTTCGTCTATATTTTTAAATTTTGCTATCACTCTCTCAAAACTTAGGGCTTTCCATGAGATATTTGTAATCCTCGTAGAAATCTTCTTTCTGATAATTTTAACCATTTGTTAGTTTAGTAACTAGAATCCTCAAATATGGTAAGGTTTGAATTGGGTTATGTCACGTGCTAGGAAATTCTAAGGTTCAAACCAGATAACCGCTACCTTTGTCATGTAATTTACCAATTTTCTACAGTTTCTTACGTAAATTACTTTATTTCGGTAATTTACGTAGAAAAACTTGAGTGACGCGTCACTTCGCAACTCTGGTGGTGAGATTTCAAGTGGGTACAAAGTTTGGCGACGTCTTTACGACATCGTCATGACATCGTTACGACAACCTTACGAAATCCTTTGTCCATGTCGTTAAGGTGTCCTTACGATATCGTAAATAAGTTCTATGATCTGACGATATCTTTAGGATATCGCAAAGACACCGAAACTACATGGACATAGGATGTCGTAAAGTTGTCGTAAAGATGTCATAACGATGTCGTAAAGAGGTCGCCAAATTTTGTGCCCACTGGGTTCTATCCCAAGAGCTTATACGTTAATATTGATGCTCTCGGATGGCGGATATATACGCGGTTCAAGGTGTATTACATTTCTCATTGAGAATTCATCGTTGCTAGTTAAAAATTCATTTGATTGGCTTCAGGTGCAGTATTTTAAAAAGTTTAAGTGCACGCTTGCGCTAGCAATGCGTGAGAGAAACACGGCGTGACTTATTATTGCCATTGAAACGGCTTGTCGCGCCGTGTCAGTGATCCCAAATTTGAAACGAAGTACACTCCAAAACTATCACAGGTATATGTCCGTGTGAATATAGTAGAAGACGATGTACTTAACTGGGTTGCGCGCGCAACCTATTTCTCCCCTTCTGAATTTTAAATTTCAAAGATGCACGATTGCCGGTTGGAACACTTCGGCGGTTCTATTTATATCTCTATCTACTTTGAAATAAAATCAAGAGATTGGGATTTTAATATTTCCAGATTTCGATGCCGGCGATTCTTATGATTTAAATACTTCGTTATT
>NC_046658.1:159244028-159252932 GCF_010883055.1 Belonocnema kinseyi | reverse complement strand
ATTGTTGACAGATGACAATACGCCAATTAGCACAAATGGTAAGTTCCGACAGTGCCTACAAGTGTGCCTACTGGCCGTTAAATGGCAATACCGGTTTCATATTTATACACCTGGTATAATAGTATTAATATAATTATCATTTATATTTTATACTTGAAGTAACGTGACTTCAAAATATACGCATTTAAAGAGGCGCACGAAGTATTCAAATCATGAGAATTGCCGGCATCGAAACCTGAAAATATTAAAATCCCAATCGCCTGCTTTTATTTCAAAGTAGATAGAGATATAAATAGAACCGCCGAAGTTTCGACTGGCAATCGTGCACCTTCGAGTTTTCAACGCGGACATAGACGTATCATAGAATTGGACGACGTCTCGTTTCAAATCCGGGATCACTGCGCTGTGTTCGCCTTAAGCGGCCTAGCACAAGCGCAGTACGTTTAAAAGGGGAGACACATATTAGAGAATCGACGTGAAATCAAAGCTCGAGAATGGAGTCTGCCTTCGATTCCACCGGGCGCAATCGATTCCAAAAAGTCGATTCTCGAGCGCCAGGAATCGATTCCTTCGAACAATTGGAGTCGACTCCGGGATCCCTAAATTTATTGCCTTGTTTTGGCATCCATGGAAAAAGAATACACTTAAAAATTTTCAGCGGATTGTTTATAAATATTAAACAGCAACAATTTTATTTATTCTAAGATTTTTATTTTATTAGTACACTCATAGTAAGTTTAATGCAGATCGCCTCCAAATTTGCTTGAATATACAACAAAATTATGTTTAGAAGTTCTGCAGGCCCCATAAAGTTTAACAAGTTTTTCCCATAAGATAAAAGGCCTTTTTCGTAAAATTTATTTAGAGTCTATATCAGCAAACATCTGATTATCAATTAAAAGTAGTATTCTTTATATGAAAACTCATCTGTATTTCAATAACGGCCAAAAAAATCAAAATTAGTTTATGGCAAAGTGTGAAGAGAAATATTGATTTTCAATTGGATTTAACTGATGTTGACGATCTCGGGCAAAGTTCTTGAGTCTAGATCTTCCAAATGAAAAATATTATAAATTTAAGTTACCAAAGTTACATAATTATTAATAATAAATATTGAAAAATACACAAGTCCTAATATGCAAATTTTAAAAATAAAAACTTTTCAACTTGAAATAATTACTCTTTTAATTTCTATAATTTGTAGGAGTTACAATTGTAAATTCTTAAAAACATATCGTTGAAAATTTTTTGATTACCCAGATTTATATTTAAATTTTCTTTATTTTCAAGGTTAAAAACCATAATTTCTTCGATTTTAGCCATTTTGAAATTAAAATTATACAATTTTGAATATTTGCAATATTTAAAGACTCTTTAATATTTAATGCTTCAATGTTAATTAATGTTATTTTCATGTCTTTTTATTAAGTAACGCAGCTGTAATTAGACCCTCTTTTAGAAACCTGTGCATCATTGCATCTACTTTTAACTAAATCTAAAGTACGATAAAAATCATTTTCCTGTTGATTAAGCGGGAAAATAATTTTAAAAAATTTTTAATTAAAAATTGTAATTTTTCAAAATGAAGAGTTAATTTAAAAATTGCGTTAAACAAATAAAGAACTTTCTGTTTTTTTCCTTTTTCTCTTTTTATGTATCATTACTGAAACGTTATACTAAAAAAAACAATCAAAATTTTTGAAATTCATGATATTCACGAAATTCATGAACACGAAGGAATTAACGAAATTCACTATAATCGTAGAATTAATTAGATTTGTGGTATTAAAGAAATTCATAAAATTTATGTAATTCACAGAATTTGAGGGATTCATTAAATTCATGAAATTTACGAAATGTATGGAATTGATAGAATCGACGCAGTTCGATAAATATATGCAACTCGCGGAATTAATGAAATTATACGAACTCTCGGAATTCAAGGAATTCACGAAATTTACGTAATTTATGACGTTCAAAGAATTGACAGAACTCGTGGAAGCCCAAGATTTCCGTGATTCCATTAAACTCCATAAACACCTTCAATTTCGTGAATTCAAATAATTCCTTAAAGTTCATGAATGCCGAAAATTTCTTGAATTACTTGAATTCCTTGAATTCCGCTAATTCTGTATTGTAAAATTCCAATACATGTGAGTTACCATACTAATTCCAGCATTACAAAACTATAACATTATGAATTGTAGCGTTACCTTACGTTTTCGAAATAAACTTCCAATACATGTAGTGAAAGTGCCCAACATAAATTTTTTGATGTGTACTATTAATCATTATCTGATTAAGGATAATCTCATCTATATCTATTGTAAATATCAAAATGTAAAAACATAGTTTTATTTCTTTTCACAGAATTAATATGTTCCAGAACGAGTTTAGACGTATTATTTCCTGGATACAACGGTGTCTTTCCTTACATCCAAGAATACCACGGTAGCATTGAGATCTTCGAAAATTTTAAATTTTACAATGGCATACGAAACGTGTTCGGTCAAGATACAGTTTTCTTAAGAAGAAATAATGTCATCATTGGATCGCGGCGGCATCAACATATTGATGCGCCATTCACTGCGCTTGGACATGATGATCAATTTGTCGTATTTAACATATCTCGCAGAGCATCTGACAGCCATTGGGTAGCGCTGGCTAAGGCTGATTTTATGAAATTAGGTCCATACCGTCGTTTACAATTGGCTAAGGAGCGCGATAAAATGGTTCATGCAGTCGTGCTAAAATCGCACTGTCAAGGAAACCTACGTGCACAGAAGTTAGCATGCATAAGTGCAAACGATGCAGCCGACGAGGTAGAAGACTTTGGACTAATAAAACTAGCAGAAAGAAAAACAACAATTCCGAAAATACTTGATCTAGTCTGGTACCGATTTACGCATGTATATAATCAAGTATACGAGAGTATCACTAAATCAATCCGGTCTGCAGGGTCAAGGACGGGTACTTCATTAAAACAATAATGCGGTGATGATGTTTGCTATGACGTCCTTATAGTAAATATAAATAATTCATGAAGTCTAGAAAAAGAGAAAATATTAATGTTTCTCATGTAATAATGGAAACTTGAAGAAAACGTCATTGTCCATGTAAGCCAAATTGCTTAGTAGTCTTCAAAGATAGATTCTTATCACGTAAGGCTTTGTTGCATCGTGTTGTTCAACTCTTCGAACCTAAATATGCAATGACAGTTAATACTACGGTATACATCATTGCAATTTTTTTTATTTAATTGTGCAATTATGTAGCTTATTGCGATTATGAAAAGAGAACAATTATAAGAAGAAGGTGAACAATTTCTTAATTCTGAAGCAAAAGATTTAAGAAATTGCTATCTAGAATCATATATGTGTGTGAGTAATCTTGTGTACACATTTAGCAACATAAGGAGAAATATCTCCCAAAATGATGAGCAATTTCTTGGGACATTAAAAAACTGCTGACGATTGATTAGAGAATAAATCTTATAATCTCTTAGGATGAATAAGAATACAATAAGAAAAGTGGAACATCTGAGGATATGGGCATTACTTTGATGTTCCTTGTTTTCTAATAAAATAGTTTAGGTGTATGCTAGTGCAGATATTTTGAAAAATTGGCGTCTCGTACAACGCGTATTAGATTTATGAGAAAAAAAATCTGCAGCAAACAAGAGAAACAAACAGTTTAATATTACAAAATGCGCACAAACTATCTGTCATCTTCACCTCGTTTTAAGTCAAATTTCTGCGAACGCTAATATAGTGTTTTGAATTGTGGCTTGTTGTTTTTTAGAAAGGTTCACTTGTGATTTGAAATTTTTATAAATTTATTATAATTCTGTGTAATTCATGATTTTAAATAAACCAAAGTTAACTATAATAATCTGCTATTCATTCTTTCATTGATTTTCGACTTATTGAATCTCCTATATATCCCACAGATTAAAGAGCACGTTCTTTTGTCTCGCGACTTTTTCTATCATGTTAATTTGACAGATTAAAACATAGAAATGTTTTCATTTGAGTTTGAATAACGATTTTCATAAGCTTAGATATATTATAGAAAATGTTATCGTTCTTTAGAAACATTTAAGTATTGAAAAAAAATGCCAAGAGGATTGACTATTAACTAAAATTAATGATAAATGCGTCTCTGAAGGATGCATTAGGTAGCATTTGATAATAATGAATTGGTCACATGCATTTAAAGCAATTATATAACTGAGTATTTTAAATGACGTCACGATCATGATAGGGTAGACGAAAATGTCAGGAAGGTTAGCATACTAACTCGTTATTTATCAGTTTTATAAAGGACGCGCAGATTTTCTTTCAATCGTACAAAATAAAATTAAAAATAAGGAAAATAAATTTTTGAAAAAACTACAATTTGCAATACAATTTTTGATAGTAAAATTCTTCTTCCTTACAGGAATTGCCCTTACTCGTGTATACAATAAACGTAATCAAAACACAATATGAGATTGAAATCATACATTATTCAGGGTAGCCATCTTGACAGTTTAATTGAATATTAATATCCACCGAGATGATTTCTTTTTCAAGAAAATATAATAATTTTTAACGAAATGATTACACCAGTGACCAAGTAAACAAATGTTGAGCCAAAAAAGATGGATTCTCAAAGAAATCTGTAATAGTTGATATTTGAGATAAAAGATACAATTTTAAAAAATATATAGTTTCTTTTTGTTTGCATTTGTACAATAATAAGGAAGCAATCATGTGAATTTGATATAAGCTAAACAAATTTGCTGGTGTAGCCGGAATAAAGCATACAGGAATAAAGCATACAGGAAAACTGAAAATAATTTTTCATTTTGAATAATTATTTCAATAAATTTTTTAAAATATTAAAAAAGCTTTCCAAAATTGTTAAAAGAGAATCTAGAGTATTTTAAAGACAATTTTTGAAATTTTCAGGATTTTCATAAAATTGCGCAAAAATTCGATAAATATCTTTTCAAATAAATTTTCCTGGGAATCTTAAGAAAATATTTTTACTCTTCTATAACCTTTGACAATTCTTAAAAAGCTTCTCAATTTTCTATTTTAATTATGCAAAAATCTACATTTTGTTTTAAATTAGGCTGTGGCTATTTGCAGTTCATTTTTTTCTAAACATAATAAGCAGGATTTTCTAGAAATTGTAGAAAAATTTCGATTCATTTAAAAAGATTTGAACGGCTTATTAAAAAATAACTTGAAATTTGGAAAAATTTAGGACAACTTCTAGATTTCTCAAGATTTTGAAATGAAATTTTCAAGTTTTTTCAAGGATGTTTAAAATGTTTCAAAAAAAGAGTTTAAAATTTAATTTAAGAAGTGTCCAGCTAAAAAAACTTAATTTGTCAATTTTTAATGTTTCTCGCTTAAAACTGTTCAAAATAATATATCTTAAAAAGTTCTGAATTTTGCTCTTTGTATACATTACATTAAAAATTATTTCAGTGAAAAGTGTTAAGACCTAACTTTCTTTTTATACGTGTACATTATGGACCAGGCCTGTACGACTGTGTCTAATAGAAATGGCCGAAGTGTGAACTCAGACAGGACACAGAGGGGTGCAGATTAGTTCCAAAAGTGGTGGTAGATGGCGCAAATGGGTTTGTCGATGTAGGGTCGTAGCACCCCCACTACTCCACTCAGCGGGGTGGAACCAACGAGCGAGTTTCCACTCTCTACGCGTGACCTGTGGTCAAGTAGGCATCGGAAGCGATGCGAGAGTTTTCTCTCTAGCAAGTAGCAACACCGCCTCTATACAGTCAGTCGTCAGCCTCGCAAAGATACACAAGTCTCGCGGTACGCGCAATGTATCGCACTGAATTAATAAAGTTTCTAATTTGTTAACCTCTGACTCCAGTCTCTCATCACTAATTTTACTGCGGACGTAGACCGCTATCAATACCTAAGTTGCTGAAATGACTAGGTTCTACATTGGTGACCCCGACGTGATACGTCGCAACGTGGTGTGGCATCAGGTTAAAGTTGGTATATTGTGGACCGCATAAATAATACATCCGACAAGAAAATACTTTGATGGCTACCAACTGTGAAGCTCGATCCACCAACTGAGCGAGGATTCATTGACGATTGGCATTTTTTTGGATTATTATAACTTGGATGCAATTTGAGCTTGGGATTTCTTTATGCGACGATGGCGTCGCCATTTTCCTGCTGCCACGTGTTGGGCAATTAAACAAAGGCTGGACCTGCTCGGCTACCACACAATGGCCGTATCAACTTGCAAATTCTACAGAGATCTTCAACTTCGGTAATTTTTTTTTGTAACCTCTGAAAAGTCTGCCAAGACGTTATCTGTACACATAGCAATAAGGTATTCTATGTAAGTATTCTTTGTTATTTGTAATATTACCTAGTTTCGCGCGATTTTCCGTGAAGTGCTTATTACAAAAACGTGATTCTTTCCCTTATTTTTTTTTCTCGTGTCGTGAGTGTCTTAGCGCACAGTGAAAACCTGTCACCGGGACGTGACAACACGTCGAACCTCGTATCATACGATCCTATTTTCTCTAAAGTCTGTTAGAAATACTCAAAAAGTGTAAATACTTCGCGAAACATTTAACGTTTTTAATGATAGTTATCCTTCGCAATAAAAAAAAATAAATAAAAAAATAACTAGAGGCTGAGTTAGGCAAATACTAGCCAGGTAACCTAACCTATCAAACTTTCGAATGCTCGCGCGTTGTACGCGTATCCGTGCGATTAGAATCACTCGACGCCGTACTCATGACAAGTAAAGCGTGTACCACCTACTTTTACCCAGTATTTAAGCAGTATTTAATAAAAATTCAGAGTGTTGAAAACAAAGCAACGTACATCCGTTGTACGCACGCACGCGTCGGTATTGCGACAGTTCAGTGCTTACGGTCTTTCCGTTACTGGCTTGTGCGATCGCGTTTGCGGTGGCTTTATCAATTTTTTTTCTCTTTTCGCTCGCGTAATGGTAAATCCGGAAACTATGGCCGCCGGTCCGAACGTCGAGATAAATCTGGGTCAAGAACTCCTCAGGGCTCTCGAGCAGTTGGGCGCGAATCAGGGCGAACGCGTTGATTCTTATCGAGTTCCAAAAATTCCACCGTTCTTTCGTAATGATCCATCGTTATGGTTCATGCAGGTCGAGGCGTCATGTCGTCGAGCACGAGTCTCAGGCCAAACCACTATGGCTGATTGCACTATTTCGCATCTCGACAGCGACGTCATTGCCCACGTCAAGGACATACTAACGGCCTCACCGGCTCCCGCCGATATTTACGATCAAATTAAACATAGGATCGTTTCAGGATTCGCCGAATCCGCCGAGTCTCGCCTCCGTCGACTTCTTAAGGGCGAAGTGTCCTTCGAAGGAAACCCATCCGTTCTTTTAAATCGTTTGCGCAGCTACAATGACGGAGGCTGCACTGAAGAAGTATTGAAAATTATTTTCATGGACAACCTTTCGAAGCACGTTACAGCCATTCTGGCAGGCAACGAAACTGCCGATCTGCAAACCTTGGCCCGTCTAGCCGACAACATTGTAGCGGCCGCTCCAACTCCGCCCAAGTCGCAATTTAACACAGCCGCGATTCCGAAAGAAACCCCTTCGGAAACGTCCGACGCCAAACTCGACTGGCTTATTAACGAATTTAAGCAATTAAAAAGCCAGGTATCAAAACTGCAATCAAATCGGTCACGAAACCCATCGCGTTCAGATTCGCAGAACAGGGGCAATCGCAATCGATCTCAGAGCTGGGACGGAACAAAGTTCTGCTCTTATCACA
The DNA here is from genome assembly GCF_010883055.1 of Belonocnema kinseyi. Lineage (NCBI taxonomy): Eukaryota > Metazoa > Arthropoda > Insecta > Hymenoptera > Cynipidae > Belonocnema > Belonocnema kinseyi. The sequence continues at coordinate 159,245,122 of NC_046658.1, read as the reverse complement.
AGCGGTACGGAAGCAAAGTAAAAAGCTGTAGACAACCGTGCCCGTGGATTCAGAAATCGAGCCCGGAAAACTAAGGGAGTCCCCCCGCGTGGAGACCGTCGGGTCAGGCAAAATTTCTAAACGTCTCCATATCCGCGATCGCAACAGCGGACTTATCTTCCTAATAGATACAGGCTCTGATCTCTCGTTATTGCCGGCAGATAAAAAAGCAAAAACCAACCCAACGACGGTACCTTGTTCGCGGCAAATGATACTCGTATTTCCACATTCGGTGAAAAGCGAATCCAGCTAAACATCAGCCTTCGTCGGGACTTTACATGGAACTTCCGCGTAGCTGAAGTCCCTTACCCAATCATCGGTGCCGACTTCTTAGCGCATTATCGCCTCGTCCCATTCCTTCATAAGTCCTGTTTAGTGGACACAACCAGCGGTCTCAGCACTGCTGGGTTCCTAAAAAACGCAAGCATTTTCGGGGTGAGCGCCGTAGATCGGTCACAACCTTACTCGGGAATCCTGGCTGAATTTCCGGAAATAACGAGGGTCACACAAACAGCTGAGGTCGTGGCACGCGATGTTCAACATCACATCCTCACCACAGGTCCTCCAATCTCGGAGCGTGCCAGGCGTCTGCCTTCGGACAAGCTCTCCGTAGCAAAAACCAAGTTTGCACAAATGGTCAAAGACGGTATCTGTCGCCCTTCCAGCAGTCCTTGGGCCTCGCCTATTCATATGATTAGGAAAGAGGATGGTGAATGGAGAATCTGCGGCGATTATCGTCGACTTAATGCTGTGACAATCCCTGATAAATATCCGGTGCCGCACATTCACGATTTCTCAGCCCAGCTCCACGGGAAATCTATATTCTCGAAGCTCGATCTCGCGATGGCGTATCACCAAATATCGATCGCTCCCGAGGACATTCAAAAGACAGCGGTAATCACACCGTTCGGGTTATTCGAATACCTCGTAGCGACTTTTGGCCTCAGAAACGTGGGTCAATCTTTCCAGCGCTACATCTTCCGAGCACTGGGTGACCTCGAGTTCGTGTACGCTTACATAGACGACATCCTGGTCGCCTCCTCAAGTCCGGAGGA
>NC_046658.1:159238848-159243928 GCF_010883055.1 Belonocnema kinseyi | reverse complement strand
CCAAGAACTGAAAAGTCTAATCGAATCTTCAGATTGTTCACTGAACTTTCGAAGAATTAAATGGGATTCCGGTCAAAGTTCGGTGTATTGCGACTTGTCAGGTGAAACGCTTCGTCCATACATTCCCCCTACGCGCCTGAAACACTAACAACTGACCAAGGCAGTCAGTTCGAATCACAACTCTTCAAGGCACTACTTCAGCTCACCGGCTGCCAACGAATACGAACAACGGCTTATCACCCAGCATCGAATGGTATGATTGAGCGGTGGCATCGTTGCCTAAAAGCCGCAATCATGTACCACGCGAATCCGGAGTGGTCGCGATCTCTCTCAACAGTTTTACTAGGGCTCAGATCAAACGTCATGGACGTCGGGTCATCTCCCGCGGAATATCTCTTTGGCACAACCCTACGTATCATTTTCAGCAATTTTAAAGTAGAAATATTGCAAATTAAAGATCACATTTTTGTTATATGCTGAATACTTCTTAAATTCAAAGTTAAATTTTTTAAAATTTTAATGGTTTAAAGATCAGATCTTCTACACTTCTTTAAAAATGATTCGAATTATTCCAAACTTTTTTTTAATCCTGCAAAATGAAAAATAATTTCTTAAAATATTCCAGATTTTTTTTTGACAAATTTGGAAATCATTTTTATATTTTCAATCCTTTTAAATATTCTATAAAAATTAATTTTTCAAAATAAAAAGTTACTTGAAAGTTTCCTAGAAACCTGAAAAAAAGGTTTTTTTATATATTCGAAGCCTTTCGTAATTCTTAAAAAGCTTGTACATTTTTTGTAAAAATGTAGTAATGTAAAAATGTAAATTTTGTTTTAAATCAGGCTGTGGGCTATTTGCACTGAAATTTCTATACAAATAGCCGGATTTCATTCACATACGTAAAAATGTGTTAAATTATTTGAAATCATATAAACATTTTAATTCATTTTTAATATTTTCAGACCTTCTAAATACCTCTTCAACTTACTCGATTTTTTCTAGGAGTTATAAGCATTCAGTATACATTATACATAAAAATTCCACGATTTTACTTGTACATTAATTTTTTTCAAATAAAACCATTACACTTGTACCGCTAAAAGTTTAGTTTTGAATATTTGATTTATAATTGAAGATTTTAATGCACAATAAAATATTTCGAAATGTTACGCTATTGTCATTTTTCTTTGTTAAACAATTTCAAAATTAAAATTTTCAAATTTTGGACTAAAACAATATTTTTAATTCAGTAAAAGCCTTTAATCATGATTATCTTATTTTAAAGTTATTTTAAGAATGTAAATAGTTCATAAAGTTGTAAAAATAAAATTTTTTGACTGCAACAGGATTGCGATGTGAATGTCGTTTCTGTGGAAGCTGGTGAAGAGGCAGATCCTACCAAGCAGAATTAAATGAACATACCCTCAACCAAAAAGACCTAAAGCCACGAAATATCACAGCCTTCGGGTTCGGCCTAACAATTGTTCAGTCTTACGCATTTTTGAACTAACGAACCCTTTAGAAAAAAGACTCTGTTCTCAACTGCAGGAAGCAAGAGAGGAAAATTCGACAAATAGGAAAAAGATGAGCAGGAATGTAAATTGGATCAAAAAGTGTCTTTTTCTTAAAAGAAAACTTTTGAGAAATGTGAACTTTTGAGCTTGGTGAAGATTTAGTTCTTTTTCGAAAAATGGTATGTGTATATGTTACACATGGGCAATCAATTTTTCAAATATTTTCGATGTACTTTGACTATGAATACTTGTGGAAGAAGGTGTCTTCTTTATAAGGTAATTGATTTATTTTTAGAAAAGGTGTGATTTTTAAGAGAATCACCGTCTGACCGATGTCATTTGTGTTTCATGAGAGCACGTTACTTTTCTACCGAACAACGAAGTGAACAGACGCGTCTGCTTTGTTTAGTGAACCAATTTATTTTTCTGTGCAAGCAAAACACCACGAGATTAACTTCGAGACTTTTAAAAAGTATTCTGAACAGCATAAAATCTATCCATAAGGTAAGTGCAATACATATTTATTGAGGAAATACATTATACTTTATGATTCGAAATTGACATCAACCAATATTTTACCATCAAATTTTTTACGCCACTACTCAAGAAGGCTGCAAAATTCGATTGTAGGCACTAAAATTTGTTTCGGTTGTGGGCACCCATTTTTTTTTTGTTGAGAAACTTCTTAAAAAATAGTATTGACACATTTTTTCATGTGTTTACAATAAATGTCGGTAGAATAGTATGTTTTAGAATGTTTTATGTTTTTATGGTATGCTTTTTAGCTAAACGTACCAAGGCAATCAAGAAAGCGACACCATCGACTTCCTTCTAAAGTGTGCTAACATGCGTGCTGGATATTTCACATGTAAAAATTGTACTTCAGAAGATGAATAATGCTAAAGGCTTTCAAAATCAATAAACATTCATTCTTTCAATTTTTGTGGTAGCTTTTCTTTATAATTTTTCATTTCCTGCAGATTAACTTAGGGTGCCCACAACCGAACCAAAAAAACAGGTTGGCCAAAATTGACCACTTTACAAAATTAGAAAAGAAAAGTTCTATTTGACAAAATCGGTAACGTTTCTTTATGAGTAGTTAACTAAGGTCCCTAGCTAACTATGAATATCTATACATCCGTATAACATGCACTTGGTCAAAAGTTAAGAGTAAAAAGAAATGGCTTTGAATATGATAAAAAAAAGCGAAAAGTAGAAAAAATTTACTAACTGGAAGCATGTTATTACAGTTTACGAGATAGACGAATTTAGTGGGAATAATTTTCGGTACGTCCCGAAATTGACAGCCACGCATGTTTATCCGACACGAATAAAGAAAATGAAAGTGATGTTGGCCATAAATGTGTTTAGTGGCAGACTCGAAAGACGAATTGAGGAATTAGCTGGAGGTCCAGGTTTATTTTTGCACATTTTCCGCAATTTTGTAAAGACATTTAGCGGTAGAAGCTACGTTAGATTGAAATAAGTAAACATTTCAAATTTAAATTTTTATTAATGTCACACGCCTAACAAAATGTTGTATATTTTCAGCACGATCAACGAACAATGAGCCTAAAACCATTCCGCCGGATGGCACCAATACAGGTTGGGCCCTGTCCTTCTTCCACAAGCTTTTAGACTCATTTAATGGGTCGAAGAGGACGGATCCTCATAGTGAGTTTCGAACTTTGCTCACAGATACCAGCTACCATCTAGCTAACTTCCAAGAAGCCATTTCTGTGACCTGCAGAATGCACTTTGTCCATAAAGCGACGAAAGTACCTACTACAAAACAACCACCGTGTCTGGAAAACCTGATCAAAAGTGGGCCCAAAATTCGGCGACGTATTTACGACATCGTTACGACATCTTTGCAACAACTTTACGATATCCTATGTATATGTCGTTACAGTGTTTGTACGATATCATAAAGACATCGTCAGATCATACGACATATTCACGATATCGTAAAGACGACTAAACGACATGGACTCATGTTTCTCAGCCGGTACTTTAAACTTAATCAAATTTCTAAAAAACACAGCTCCTTCTCTAAACACTTGCACTGAATGTTCAGCACTTTTCCAAGCAACTGCCTCTTCATGCCATGTTAAAGAGCTGCACAATTATATTAAGAGCATTCTGCGAAGGAGTCATTTTCCAGGGTTTTCCTGGTTCGCAAACATTTTTCACGGTCAATGAAATTTGAAAAATCGAATACTAAAGTTAAAAAATTTTCCACTTGTGTTAATAAAAACTAAACTGCAAATGAAAGCACTTAAAGTGGAACTGTTAAATTTTGAACTTTCAAAATTTAAATTTAAAAATCAATCAATGAGCTTTAAAGTTTACAATAAATATTTAAAAATTGAAACCGTTTAATTTTTAACGTTAAAATCTGAAATTCTTAAATTTAGAACTGATATGAAATCATTTTGTCGAAACGTTTTTGTTATATATACGGTAGCGAGACTACCGTATAGTACAGTCGGTACAAATATAGAATTATGTATTGCCATTTTAGATTTATTTGATATATATTTACTTCTGATAAGGGGACCTGCTCTACCAATAACCTTCTTACCTTCATTTATTCGTCTATCGAATTCCTCATCTATCTTCCCGTCCCTAGTAAATAAGCTACCAAGGTATACGAACTTATCAACTTGTTCAATTCTCTCATCATTTAATAAAATATTGCATAGCGTTTTCTCACTCTTTCGTTCGAACACCATAGTTTTTGTTTTATTTGCGTTAATTTTGAGGCCCATGCTCTTCATGCTTGCATCTAGTTTATTCAACATTCTTTGTAGGTCTGCCATAGACTCTGCCATAACAACCTTATCATCTGCGATCGCTAACCCTCGTACCCTTACTGTCTCGAGATCCACACCCTCTTCGTCGAAGAGAGCCATCTTTAAACACTTGTCCATAAATAATATAAATAACCATGAAGACATAACGCATCCTTGTGTAACTCCTTGAATAATATCGAAACAATCACTCAGTTTCCCATTCACTCTTACACTCGCTTTGCTACCTGTATATATTGTTTTTATAGCTTGTAGGAGCCATCCATTGACTCCATGCTCTTTCAGGACTTCCCAAAGTTTACTTCTATCTACCTTGTTAAAAGCTTTTTCAAGGTCAACAAATGCACTGAAAACTTTTTTTCCTACTCTCAAATTTTTTTCTGTTATTTGCCTTAAGCTAAATATTTGATCCGTACATGACCTTCCTGGCATAAACTCACTTTGGACTTCCCAAATCTTTGTTTCTGTTATCTTCATTACCCTACGAATAAGTATTTTTGAATATACTTTACTTACGGTGCCTAATAAGCTAATCCCTCTGTAATTATTGCACTCGCTTTTATCTCCCTTTCTATTGTATATTGGTACGATAATAGCTTCTTTCCAATCGTCTGGGACGCCTCCCATCTCGAAACATAAATTTATCATTTCGCAAACTCTATGTGGTATGTACTCGCCACCGTATTTAAGCATTTCAGCGTTAATACCGTCTACCCCGGCAGCCTTACCGTTTTTCAAGTTCTTAATTAT
>NC_046658.1:159235853-159238748 GCF_010883055.1 Belonocnema kinseyi | reverse complement strand
CTCGGCGTTATTTCTAGTTTGTAGGTTTAAATTTCCTTCGCTTTCTTTCTTTTATCGTGAAATTATAATGAATTGCTATGAATTACTTATCTTTAAGTACGTTCCTGATTTCCCAGTGACTGCATATCGAAGCACAATTTTTAGAAAGTGCATTTATACCAAATTGAAAATTTTCTATTTTGCTTTTTCTCCAACCATGTATATAAGAGACCGCTCTCTTTAAAATTTGCCACGGAACTGTTAGTGAAAATACAAGATAATGTAGGGGTCGACTTACGACTGCGTCATATCCGAGGGTCGTTAAGAATCGTCCTGTTTAAGATTCTTCGAAAACCCATAAATACACACATATATATGTTGAAAGTCAAGAAAATTTCAATTCCAAATGTGCAGAATTGGAGAAATATAAAATGTAGATCCAGAAAAAGAATAAAAAAAGACCAAAAAGACTAATTTTCAAGAAATATTCAAATCTGAATCACAGCCAAAAACAGGTATTTTCGATAAAACAGTTGAATTTTCAACAATATAGATAGATTTTCACTTGAGAAGAAAATGTCAAGCAACTAAAACAGATCAGTTTTCAATCAGACATTTGTACCTCCATTAAAAAAAAATTGAATTTTCCACCGAATAAAACTTTTTCAAAATGTCATTAAGATTTCAAATCGACATAAATTGAAGAATTGATGAATTGATGACATGACTTTAATTAAGAGTGACGTTTATTATATGTGGGGAAGAGCCTCGCAAGCGGGAAAAACCACAAATTCTGATGATTTATTTGATTGGAAAAAGTAAAGAAAAAGAGTGGGAAGAAGTAGAGGGGTCAAAGAATGAAATGCGTTGTTAGACTCATTTCATGAGGAAGTCTTTTGGCATCGCGTGCTTGCCAAGCGGATCAAGATCATATTTCCCGAGAGAGAAGATATGTTTCATAAGGTGATAATGATGCTGATTCATAGAATTTAGAGTCAGTTTCTTTCATATACTCTGAAATATAAGGTTATTGAAATTCTCCGTGAAGGACAGAGTTCTTGGTATATCTAGGGGTTTTTGTGAAGCGTCTGAGGAATTTATTTTGTATAATCTCGATGTGATTGATTATACTTTTTGACGCACCATCCCAAATTGTACAAGTGTAGGTTATAATTGGTCATGCCAGTGTGCGCCTTTATATAGCAGACTCCACGTGAACGTTATTTGGGACCCGCGCGGGGAGGGTAGAAACTCGGTGGAGGGAGATGCGTACATCAGACTTCGTTGGCTCTACTCGCCCTGCCGCCTTGCTGACGTTGCTTTTCTCTCCTGCGTCTTTTACTCCAAGATCTAATATTTAGTTAATAGAATTTTAGATTGTTGCCTACTGAATGAATAAACGTCGTCTGTGAAAGTATTTTTAATCTACCAATAAAATAATCTCGCTCTATGCGAGCCGCGTATAACAGGTATTTCAAATGTATTACTATTTTTAACAGTGAATAACATTCATAATTCTATTGCTTCTTACAGAATTAATAAGTGCAGCGACTATTATGAATTTACTTTGCGGATACACCGGTGTCTTGCCAGCTGTCATACTATTCGGATGTAACATTTCACTACTCAACTTCTCGTATTTAACATAACTGCCCCAGAATTCGTCGACGAGTGGATAACGCTGTCCCGTGCTGATGTTCATGATTTACCCAGTGGGCACAAAATTTGGCGATGTCTTTACGACATCGTTACGACATCTTTACGACATCCTATGTCCATGTCGTTAAGATGTCTTTGCGATATCGTAAAGGCATCGTCAGATCATACGACTTATTTACGATATCGTAAAGACACCTTAACGACATGGACATAGAATGTCGTAAAATTGTCGTAAAGATGTAACAACGTCGTAAAGAAGTCGCCAAACTTTGGGCCCACTGAGTAGGTCATATGCGTCGTTTATTAATTGTGGTAGCACACGGTGCAGCTAAAAATACTGAATGCTAAATTACTGAAAATTGTAATTCGACGATCCGGGTACATCAGATCGAGCACCAGGTAGTACAATACGTATTCTACAAGAACTTTAAAAAAATTTTAAGTTTTTGAATAATGGAAAAAAATTCAAATGGTTAGTCGACGACCCGGGTGCACCAGGTTGCGCCCCAGGTCGACTTTAATTTTTAGTAATTTTGGCTGTTGGAATAATATAAATTTTAAAAAAGTTCTCGTAGAATTTGTGCCAAACTACCTCACCATTTATAATTGTTTGTATTATTCACCAAATTTAAATTTTCAACAGTTCTCGTAGAATACGTATCATACTACCTGGTGCTCGATCTGGTGCACCCGGAGCCTCGAATTACAATTTTTAGTAATTGACCCATATTAACCGTCGATTCAAAAAAAGTGAAGCTAATATTACATTGTTAAAAACTGCGCACAAAATAGCTTTCATCTTGCCTTGTTTTGAGAGGAAGGGTTGCAGAAGCTGAGAGAGAGTTTTGCTTTGTAACTTGTTACCGGTAAATTTGAATTATGAATAACCACTTTTGCACCAATTTCACGTGAAGCACCGACTGTCTGTAAACATGGAAAAAAATTTTAACACACAGTTTGGTTATAGTTCTTAAATTCCTGAAAATTTAAGCTCAGGTTACATAACCGAGAATGTAGCAGAATTAAGAAGAATTCGAAAAAATTTAAGGAAATTTAAGAATGTATGATTTTTTACAATATTTCAATTGTCCACGTTATGTCGACAGTTCAATATAAATTATTTACTAGCTTAAGGTGGCTTGGGCGCTTTTTAAGAAAATCACAGGCAGTTCTGAAAATTTGATATTATCGAAAGAAAATATACTGGATCACTTTGCAAAAAAGAAATACTAAGGTTGACGATGAAATTATCGAAAA
>NC_046658.1:159234235-159235753 GCF_010883055.1 Belonocnema kinseyi | reverse complement strand
AAACTGCAAATATTGCACAATAGCTGTGACTATCTGAGGCATATCATATCATATGTTTCTGTCACTTTTTTTGGTCGTTTTCTACTTTTTTATTAAGATGACCTTATAATATGCGTATATCAATAAAATTCAAATAAAGACTGATCACATGATAGATAGCCCCCACAGTGCCCCCCACATTGTACGGCACCAAACGCCGAAGCCACCTTAAGCATATTCAGAAGTTTAAAATATGCAACACAGTACCCTGTTAATTTATTAACACTGTTGCACAGAAACTCTAACTTCAAAATTCAATTGCCTTACATTACATAATAAATACTAGCATTAAATAATAAAATTATTAAATATGAAGCGTTATTTAGTTTTTAAATAGTCAGCTTCATATATATAAAGTTTAAAATATTTCCTCTTAGTATTTATTTAGTCAAATGTTATTTAAATCGTAGCTTTACGCACAATAATTTATTTTATTTCTAAATTATAACTAAATGTTTTTATTTTAATCACATTCTTAGAAAATGATGCAAGTTCTGTGCACATTTTAAAAAGATAAGATTTTGAATACATATTTTACGATAAAATATTTTTTATAGTACGATAAATAGCGATACTTTTCGGAAAAGTGTTTTCCATTTCAAATACTGGACTGAATACTATTATATTTCTTAAATATGGTTTCAACTTTAAAAAATTGTTCGAAGTTAAGAAGCAAGTGAAATTTTCTATTAATGATCAATTTAATATAATTCATTGTAATTAATGATTTTAAATAAAAGAGTATTAACTATTATAATCTACTATTCATCTTTCCATTGATTTTGTTTTGTGCCCTCAAAAACTGCAAAAATTAGTTTTCAAAAAACAACACCTATCTCCAAAAAACTACCCTTAGAGTACTTAAACTAACAGTGAGCATATTGGAATTTTGGGCTTTTTTGGGCCATTCTTGGGCACCAATACTGATTTTCGAGTCTTTCATTTTTCTTAACAAACGGAGTTTTGGGGTGAAGGTGCTGCCGCCAGCTCAAAATTCTTCTGCTGTTGATTTTTTCAATTTTTCTAATTTTATGCAGCGGAGGTGCAAATGTTTGGCGTGGTCAATTTTTTTAATTCTTTTAATTTTCTGTAGTAGAATTGCTGGCATTGGTGTCCACAAAAGCTCCCAGTTCAATAACAACTTAGTAAATTTAAAAATAAATTTTTTTTTGTAACAAATTCTGATATTTGGTTAAAAATTTAATTATTTTCTTAAAAATGCAACTGCAAATTCGTTATTCATCATTTATAGAAAGAAAGGCTAGATTTTCTTTTAATAGTAAAAAAAAGATTAAAAATAAAGAAATTAAATTGTTGGCATAACGACACAAGTTGCAATCTAATTATTGGTAACACTATTGTTTTTTTTTTATTTATACATAGTACAGTCTGTCAAGTTAAAGCGTGGGTGGCTTTACTCGCAGTCGGTAAGGTGTATCGACATGATTTTGGTGTCAAAATATTAAGAAGAGCTCCCTC
>NC_046658.1:159227271-159234135 GCF_010883055.1 Belonocnema kinseyi | reverse complement strand
GAGGGAGCTCTTCTTAATATTTTGACACCAAAATCATGTCGATACACCTTACCGACTGCGAGTAAAGCCACCCACGCTTTAACTTGACAGACTGTACCTACGAATAAAACTCAGGGTGACTATTTTAATCAATGAAAAAAATTCCCGACCATTTCCCGGTTTTCCCGGTTCGGAAACATTTTTCACGTTCAGTGAAAATAAAAAAATCGATCAATAAACCTAAAAATTCTACCACCATATATTGTAAGAATTGTCAACTAAACTATTTTAACGTAAATGCAATTAAACTGCCAAATTAGAAATTTTAAACTTTTATACATTTCACAGTTCAACGATTCAGATTTAGTTCAAAAAATATAAATCAATGTTATAATTTACAATGCTCTAAATTAAAGAATCGATCAATGAATTAAAGATGTTCAAAATTGTAAAATTTTTAAGAAAAATGCCCAGTTCGAATTCATAATTTTTATTCTTTTCTAAAATTCTCCATTTTAGCTAAGTGTATGGATAAAATTTTTTTGTAAAATCCCCTGTTCCAATGTACAATTTTAATTTTTTCCAAAATACCTCCTTTCAATTTTGTTCGAAAAATTCAATTTTCCATTGAGAATTGTTGTTCTTCTGGATCAATTCGTTTTCCAAATTAGAATTGGTTAAAAATGTTAAATTTCTTGTTCGAACCCGGCATTTTAATACTTTTCGAAAATTTTCCGTTTATACTAAGAATTAGAATTTTTTCTAAAATTCGATTTTTTAATTCATAATTTTAATTTTTTCCGTAAATATCCCGCTTTAACTTATAAGTATAATGCGTTCTATTGTAAAATTCCCTTATTCAGCTTCAAATTTATTTACATTTTAACATTCTCTCTTTCTGCACAAATTATAATTTTGGCAACATTGGTTAAGATTATAAAATTGCTTGCTTCAAATTAAAATTTTAATTCTTTCCAAAAACTTCCTCCTTCAATTCAGAATTTATTTCCTTTTCAAAAATTAACAGTACAAGCTCAGAATTTCTTGAAATTTTAAAATTCGCGAGCTCCAAGTCGAAATTATTATCATTCTGGATAAATTCCAGCTCCAAATATAAATTTGTACAAAATTGAAAATTCCATGTTCAAATTAAAAGTTACATTATTTTTAATTTAAATAGTTTTGAAGTTCTTATAATGCTCTGACATTTCTTTTCAAGATCTTGAAACATCTAAACGTTGTTTCAATTTTTTTCAGATTTAAAATAGAAAAAGTTTTTTACAACTTGTGAACATCTTGTAAAATTATTCGAATTTCAAATAATTTTTCGAAATTAAAAATCATTTTAAATTTTCCTAGCATTCTTAAAAAATGTTATTATTCTTTTGAAGGCTGTTAAAATTCTTAAAAAGCTTCTAAATTTTTGGTTCGAAATCTGCCAAAATCTACATTTTTTTAAATTCAGACCGTGCGCTATTTGTACCATAATTTTGATACGAATAGTCGGATTTTTTCAGTGCACATAGACAATTTGTTTAAATTATTTCAAATAATTAAAAATTTTCATTCAATTTTGAATTTATTTAAATCTTCTAACTGTCCCTTTAACTTACTGGAATTTTTTCTAAGAATATTAGGCGTTCAAGTGTTATTTATAACATCAAAATTCAACAATTTGACTTGAAAATTAAATTTGGTTAAATGGAACAATAAAATGGGAAAGTTTAAACTTTAGTTTTTGTTTTCTTTAGTTTTGAATATTTCATTTAATATTACTGATAATAATTAAATAGTCAGACATTTTTAAAGATTAAGTAATCGTTGTTTTCTTTAACTAAAAAATTTTAAATTGCATAGTTTACAAATGGAATATTTCAAACTGAAATTTAATAAAAACCTTTGATTATAAATAAATTATTTTGAACTTATTCAAAATAAAGTACGAGGAGTGTTCAAAAAGTAAGTTTCCCTAGCCTGCCGTTTTTCCCCAGCGCCATCTAACGAGCTAGGACCGAACATAGTTTTAGTTTAGGATATACTGATAAGAGCGGAACCGGTCTTAGCTGCCAAAAATTTATTTATTTGATTTATTATTTATTACGAAAATGTAAAAGTGTTCTAACATAAATCCATCATACAACTTTGCACAATAGTTAAAACCTTGGCAAAGATAACGTTGTACAAATAAAGATCTGTTTTCTGGAAGAATCATTTAATCTCTAAGCATGAAACTTAATTGTTAATTAAATAGATGTTTGTCTCCAGGCTTCAATTTAGAAGTTTAAGTGGGATAGAGACTACCAACTGTTCCTATAAGACGTACAGTTTTCTAGCGTGTATACGAAAACACCTTGTAAAAAATTTATTTTGTCCGTAAATCAGAATCATCTGTCATCTGCTGTCATCTATCATAAGGAAAGATGAGGATAAGCGGCGGTCCTCCATTCCTGACCTTTTCTGTTTTTCTCAATTCTATTGGTAAATATATAATAATATATTATTATATCTATAACTGCCCCTGTAGAAATTCAAACGGGGAAATAGTCTGGTTCCCGACCATTCGACCCCACTTAAAGTCGGGGGCTAGTCGGGTCATCTGACTAGCCCCCGACTTGTAGCGTCACGGTAGATTAGTCGGGGGCTAGTCAGGTGACCCGACTTCTCCTAGTCGGGGCCCACGCTTGAAAATACAAAAATTTATGTGACTTTAATTCCCCAAAATTTGTGGAATATTAAGTTTAAAAAAAACTTCAGCTAAAAGGCAGCAATGGAAGAGCTTCGCTCTGAAGGAACCGCCATGTTGGCCACGATAGTCTCCGTTCAAGGTTAGTAATTATGCTTCGTTACATGTGGACTGCTGTCTTAAACACTGGACGCGTCATTTCTGTTGCGCGAGTGGCGGCACGTCGCGCCCTTGCGGATTTTCTTTAAATCTACCAGTCCAGAACCGCAAGACTCAAATGAAGGTGGTAGCAAAATCCGAAGTGTACCGTGCTTAATAGTTTACTACTAGGATACTGTTCTTCACTTATTAATCAACAACTTTTTCTCTTTCCAAGTTCAACTACATGAAGGATTAGATTTTATTTACATATGGCAAACCTTTCAGATCAATTTAAAAATAAGCATCTGTACAAATTTAGAGTCTTATGACTTTCGGCAGACTTTTCACCTACATCTATATGTATCTTTTCAATATGGATTTTCTTAAAATTCCATACAAAGGTATTTATAAATGTTCCTAGAAATTCGCAATTTTCTAAAAAATACTACAAAAAATAAGATTACGTCTTTTTGAAGATTTTGATCGTTGCTTTAATAAAAAGTTGATCTTCGTACAAAATTATTAACTTAATAATTATTTGTTAAGTATATTTGAGAAGAATTTTACATTAATAAATCTTTTCTCCAAAAAACGGTATAAAGTTATTGTTAAATATATTCTTAGTGTTTTAAAATTAAAAAAATCATTGTGAACAAAAAGGCCCGACTAGCCCTTGACCAACCACCGACCAGGCCCCAAATGAAATTTTGACAACAAAAAGCTTTTTTTTAATTAACATAAATGAAATGCTTATATATGAAAATAAAAGTGTTTCGGAAGTTAATATTGTTCAAGTCGTTGAATTTATGGATTTGGAAATTAAATCTCTATGAAACCAATTTCCTTCTGACATCAACCCAGTTTAAAGTGCTAAAAATATATTTTTTTTGTCTATATTGCTTCATAGCGAATTTAAACAAATGAAGTGATGCTAATGAGTGATAGCTTAATTTTCTGGTAAAACGATTACATAAGGATTTTTAAAAAAGTAAAACAATTGACAGAAAACTGAAGCTGTTAAAACAGAAAAATTTTGATAAATTGTAAATTATAGGTCACTTTTCAGTCCTTATTGTTCTTCTAGTCACAATGAAATTTTTTTGGAAACATTCGAAAAGGTCAAGATCTAGGGAATCTTTTCAACAAAAAATGAAGCTATTACTTACTAGGATGGTATTTTTTGAATTTGCTAAGAAGTGCTATCAATTTTTTTTTGTAGTGAATGAAAATTGTTAAATAAAAATTTGCGGTTATTAAACATTTTTTCATTAAAATCCAACTATTTCCTGGCAACCTATAACATCTACAATAATCTTACGTTTATTAAAAGTTGCATTAAAATTTTTTCTGAAAAATGTACTTTACGCGCCAGTACTATTTTAATTTTAACTTAAGATATTATTGCCCTCATATATAAATATTATTTTTTAGCTGCTACTTGTGCTATATGTGAAACTACGGAGGCTCTAAGCAACATTGAAACCTTCTTTGTAGTTTCCAAAAATTGACGTGTCCGTCGAGAGGAGAGGACCAGTGACCAGTCAAAATGAGACTGATCGGGCACTGATCGGGTTTCCGGACCTGGCCCCAGTCTGGGCGTGTGTTTCATTCGCGATCTAGCCCCGATTGGGATTCCCGATCTGACCCTGTCTGGCCCCCGTCGGGATCAGATCGAAATTTCTGCACGGGTTGTATAGCATTTAGAAGAATTTAAAGCATTTATCGTTTGAACAAATACATATCATAATTACTACATATATTTTTACGAAAACATTCTAGAATAAAATAAAAATATACTTTTTCAAATTACATAGAGTTAGGGAATTCTTGAAAAACTGAAGTAGAAGTTAATTGTATTATCATGGTTAAAAATTGCAACTATTTGGTGGAAAATTAATATCTTTTGCTTGAGGATTCAAATTATTTCCTTGAAAATTAATTTTTTTGGATAAATTGAACTACTTTTGGTATAAAACTACAATCCTTTTTGGCTGAAATATCAAATATCACGTTTTTCGTTTAGAGTTCATACTTTTTGCTTGAAAATTCAACTATTTATTTGAAACCTTTTTTTTGTTAAGAATTAATTATTTTGTTGAAAGTTATGTTTTATAGTTAAAAAATAATTGTCTTAACTAAAAAATTTAACTTGTACGTATTTGGTTCAAAATTTGTCTTCTTAAGTTCAAAATTCAAGTATTTGGTTTAAAATTCATATATTTTTTTTAAATTCAACTTTGTGGAAAAATAATTTTAACTTCTTAGTGACAAATTCCGCTTTTGTGGTTGAGAATTCATGTAGTTTGTTAAAAGTTCGTCTATTTTAAGAGAAAATCATTTTTTTGGTTGAAAATTGATCTTTTTCGTTAAAATATAGTTTTTTTAAATTATTTTTTTTCAACGAAAAATGCAACTGTTCCATTTTCTTTCGAAAATTTTATTTTGGTAAAAATGTATTCTTTTCAGTTGAAAATTGACTTTTATTTTATATAAAAATAACTTTTTTGTTGAAAATTTAATTATTCTATTTTTAATTGAAAATGTATCTGTTTTAGATGAAAATTCAACTAGTTTGTTGAAAATTCGTTGCTTTTTCTGTTGCATATTTATTTTACTAACTGGAAATGTAGGTATTTAATTATTGGTCGAATATCTTGTTGTTGTTGTTGAAATTTATCATTTCAGTTTGTTTTTTGTGTTTAAAAGTGACATTTTTTAGTTCAAAATTCACTGATTTTTATCAAAATTCTTCTTGTTAGGAGAAAATTAGTCTTTTTGGTTGAAAATCTATCTATTTTGTTAAAAATTCGTTTTTTGTATTGAAAATCATTTTTTTAATTGAACATTTTACTGCATTATTTTTAATTCAAAATTGTTTTTTTAGCTGAAGATTGATGTACTTTGTTAACATTGGTGTTTTTTTGGTAGAAAATTTATCTTTTTGGTCTCAATATTTTTCTGAAAAATTCATTCTATGCTTGATTGAAAATTATTTTTCAAACTGAATCTTCAGCTATATCATAATCGATTTAGAATTTACAATTTGAAAATTCACATATTTTTCTTCAAATTCATATACATACTTTTGAATATGCGTCTTTTTTGGTAAACCATTAATAGTCTTTATTAAAAATGTATTATTTGATGGAAAATCCAACTATTTTGTGGAAAATTAATTTTTTGCATAAAAATTATTTTCTTTATTTGTTAAAAACTGAACTCTGATTTCGAGAATTCTTGGTTTGAAAATTTAACTATTTGTTTAAAAGTTCGTGTATTTTGTACAAAATTAATGTTTATGGTTGAAAATTCGTCTTCTTGTTTGAAAATTTGTCCTTTTTTGGTATAAAATTAATCGTCTCAGCTGAAAATTTATCTTTTCGGTTAGAAATACAAACTTTTAGTTAAAAATTCATTTTTTTCGGTGAAAGGTTCATCATTTTTGTATAAAATTTATTTCTGAGACTGAAAATCTATTTATTTTATTTTATTATTAAATATTATTACATTTTTACTAAAAGCCTTCAAATTTGTTCGAAACCACAAAAAATTACTGCGTTTTTTATTGTAGACGAAAATTATACTTAGATGTTCCGCAGGCTCCACGAAATAAAAAACGTTTTTCTCGAAAGAAAAAAACCCTTTTTTGTAAAATGTATTTAGAATCACCAATATTAGACAAAACTAGATGAAACTGAACATTTATTAACAAATTATTTCTAATGCATAAACAGTTAAATCAATTTATTATTGTTTTTGCAATTTTCTCTTAGAATATGTTGGTAAAGTCTCGCTTTTTCGAAATTTTTGACTGATGTAATAATAGATTGAATTTTGAAGTATTAATTATTTAAAAGTTTTTATATAATTTATAATAATATCCTCTTAGTTTGAGACTAGAAACTTGCAGTTTTTTCTGAAGTTTTCTACTTACGATCGACTTTTCGATTGTAGTCCGTAAGTTGCACTTTTTCTGAGATTTTTAATTTTTTCTTAACTTTTCACATCGACCGAAGTAGTAATTAAGACTATTTAACAACCACAATTATTAAAACAATTTA
>NC_046658.1:159223315-159227171 GCF_010883055.1 Belonocnema kinseyi | reverse complement strand
GCTGCTTTTTCTTCTTTTTTGGTAGAAAAAAAATTGTGAATTCAAATGAACAAAGTTACAGAATTATTAATAATACATATTAAAGAATGCGCAAATACTAATTGTAAAGTTTAAAAATTAAAAAATATTTTATATGAAATATTTGCTATTTAAATTTCTAGAATTGGTAGCATTACAGTGGTAAATTCTTGAAAATATAGCGCTGCAAATTTTGTAATTTCCAAGGTTTATATTCTAATTTTTTAATTTTGAAGGTTTAAAACCACAACTTCTACAATTTTTAGCCATTTTGGAATTAAAATTCTACAATTCAGAATATTTGCAATAATTAAAGACTCTGTAATATTTGATTTTTCAATGTTAATTACTTGATGTTGTTTTCATGCTTTTTAGAAAAAAAACGCAGTTGTAATTGGACCCTCTTTTAGAAACATTCATATCATTGGAATTCACGGAATTCATCAAAAATACGGAAGTCACGGAATTCATGGAATTCACAAAATCTATGGAATTAGAGGAATTCAAGGAATTCAAGAAATTAATGGATTTCATAAAATTTACGGAAGTCTCGGAATTCATGGAATTGAAGGAATTCACGAAGTCAATAGAATTTAAGGAATTCATGGGATTCACGGAATTCACTGAAATCACGAAATTAATTGGATTTGTGATATTTAAGGAATTTATGAAATTGATGTATTTCATGAAATTAATGGAATTCGCGAGATTCATGGAGTTCATAAAATTTACGAAATGCATGGAATTCATGGAATCCGCGCAATTCGATAAATATACAAAATTCACGGGAATAATGGAATCATACGAATTCACGGAGTTCAAGGAATTCAAGGAATTCATGGAATTTAAGGAATGCACACAACGCGTGCAAGTCCATGCATTCCATGAATTCATAAAGTTCTATGAAAACCTTGTATTTCGTGAATTCTATGAATTCCTCGAAATGCTTGAATTTTAAAGAATTCGTCAAATTCCGTAAAATTCTTGACTTATGTGAATTCTGCGAATTCCATGAATTTCTTAAATTCCATGAATTTCATGATTCATGTGAATTCTTCAAATTCCGTAATTTCTTTGAACTCTATGAATTCCTTAAATGCCACGAATTCCTTGATTTCTCTGAATATTCGCGTTATATACTAAATAGTAAAGAAATTTTTGGCTCAGTCCGAAAGTTTCTTTCTTTGCCTGGAACTTGTACTGTAAAATTCCAATAACCGTGTGGAAATAACCCCATTTGGCCCCATTATAAGTCGGGCACTTCGGGGACTAGTTGGGCTTTTTGTTGTCAAAATTTCAGTCGGAGCGTTGTCGGTGGTTGGTCAAGGGCTAGTCGGGCCTTTTTGTTCACTAATTTCCGTGCGGGTAATCTTCAGACTCTGGGCGCGAGCTATTGGGGCTCAGTTCGGGTTATTCTTATGTTTGATTTTTCGGCGAGGTCTTATCAAATGAGGTAATGTCTAAAAAAAGCGTAATAATTTTGTTATTCTAAAACACACTATAAAAATAACGCTCAAAAACTTCAAAAAGACGTAATCTGTTTTTGTAGTATTTTTTAGAAAATTGCGAATCTCTAGGAACCTTCATTTGAGTCTTGCGGTTCTTGACTGGTAGCTTTAAAGAAAATCCGCAAGGGCGCGACGTGCCGCCTCTCGCGCAACAGAAATGACGCGTCAAGTTTTTAAGACAGCAGTGTACACGTGACGAAGCATAATTACCTGGAGTAGAGACTACCGTGGCCAACATGGCGGTTCGTTCAGAGCGAAGCTCTGCCATTGCTGCGTTCCAGCTGAAGTTTTTTTTAAATTAATATTCCACAAATTTTGGGGAATTTTAGTCACATAAATTTATGCATTTTTAAGTGTAGGATATGTTCCCCATTAAATATTGGGTAAATTTGTGCATTTTGAAATATTTCAAAAAAGTTTATCGAGAATTCCGTAAATAATAAGTATTTTGAGAAACTTTTAGGGAATGTTCCACAAATTTTGGGAAGCTTGGTTAATCCTCCACGCGGAAGTATTATCATGTGACTCCTACCAGTATCTGATCAGGCCCCGACAAGGACAAGTCGGGTCACTTGACTAGCCACCGACTAATCTACCGTGACGCTACTGGTTGGGAGCTAGTCAGATGACCCGACTAGCGCCCAACTTTAAGTGGGGTCGAATGGTTGGTAACCAGACTAGTTCCCCATTTGAATTTCTACACGGGTACATGTGAGTTACTATACTAATTCCAGCATTAGAAAACTACAACATCATGGATCGTAGCGTTGCCTTACGTTTTAGAAATAAACTTCCAATACTAATGAAAGTGCCCATCATACATTTTTAAGAGTATACTATTAATCATTATCTGCTATAGGATAATATCATCTATATCTAATGCAAATATTAAAATTTACAAACATAGCTTAATTTCTTTTTACAGAATTAATATGTTCCAGAACGAGTTTAGACGTATTATTTCCTGGATACAACGGTGTATTGCCTTATCTCCAAGAATACTGCGGTGACATTCATAACTTTGAAAATTTTAAATTTTACAATGGCATACGAAACGAAATCCGTCTGGATAGACTTTTCTTAAGAAGAAATAACGTCATCATTGGATCGCGTTGGCATCAACATATTGATGCGCCATTCACTGCGCTTGGACATGATGATCAATTTGTCGTATTTAACATATCTCGCAGAGCATCTGACAGCCATTGGGTAGCGCTGGCTAAGGCTGACTTTATGAAATTAGGTCCATACCGTCGTTTACAATTGGCTAAGGAGCGCGATAAAATGGTTCATGCAGTCGTGCTAAAATCACACTGTCAAGGAAACCTACGTGCACAGAAGTTAGCATGCATAAGTGCAAACGATGCAGCCGACGAGGTAGAAAACTTTGGACTAATAAAACTAGCAGAAAGAAGAACAACAATTCCAAAAATCGTTGATCTAGTCTGGTACCGATTCAAGCATGTATATAATCAGGTATACGAAGGTATCACTAATTCAACCCGGTCTTCATATTCAAGGACGTGTACTTCATAAAACAATAATGAGTTGATGATGTTTGCTATGACAACCTTATAATAAATATAAATAATTCATTATGTCTAGAACAAGAGAAAACATTATTGGTTCTCATATAATAATAAGAACTTTAAAAAAACATCATTGTCCATGTGAGCCACATTGCTCAAGGTTCTTCAAAGATAGATTCTTATCACATAAGGTTTTTTTGCGACGTTATCATAAACTCCTTGGACCTAAAGATGCAATGATAGTTCATACTATGGTACTCATTACTGCGAATTTTTACATTCTCATCATTTATGATTGAGAAAATATTAGAATTGTCCAAAATTTGCCACCTTTAGCACACTTTTTTCAGGTGCTAAAAGAAAGCACGTGTTTGTGAACCAGCCATTTTGGATGGAAATTCAAAAAGAGAGCATATTTTGCAAATTTTCGAGATTACTTTTTTCCGAATTTCAAAATTCTATGTATGGATATTTATAGTATTAAAAAAGACAAACAATTGATCATCATGCCTTTTTTCGATAAAAGAAATATTCTCAAAATTATAGCATTTTCAAAATTTTCCAAATCAATCGAGAAACAAAATTTTAAACCAAACAGCGCACGTTATGAAAAAAAGTCAACAGAAGAAAAACGTTTCTTTCTTGAAGCCCTATAAGATCATGATAACGAATTTCTGGATTTTCCTAAAAAATCGAGAATTTAAACTTTGATTGCATAAAAAATAATGAAAAATAAGAAATTTCATTTTGTGGGCAAACTATGCAGGATACAAAAAAACATGAATTAAGGTCAGTTACACC
>NC_046658.1:159208511-159223215 GCF_010883055.1 Belonocnema kinseyi | reverse complement strand
TCAGCCTTGGAGGAGATTATGTTGAGAAATAAAAAAAAAAATTCTTAAAAACGTTGTTTTTCTTGGTCAGGCCGGAAACTTATCAATCCACCCTCGTAAAGTTGAGGGCATGGCTTCATTCGTCTTCAAATGCGCTCATATGCACTATACATTTTTTTAAATTTTGAAACTTGCCCAAGATATGGAGGTAACGAAATTATAGACCTGAAGTGATGATCAAAAAAATAAAAATTTTGCATTCTTCATTTATGAAGTGACTTTGCTATGGGTTTTCGAATGCGCTCATATGCGCCACTTTCGAAAGTTACAAAAAATCATAATCAACCCCCTTATTACTACTTGTTACGATCCACTACATGATGAAATCTTCAAATAAATAATAGAAATATTTAAAATTTTATACGAAAAGCCCATCATAAAATTTTATAGGGCGATTTAGGTTATTTGGAGATATCATTATATAGTGGATCGGTAACAAGTGGCAATGAGGGGGTTGATTATGGCTTTTTGTTACTTTTGAAAGTACACATCAATTGCACATCACAATATAGGATTTAACATCTACTTTACACTGGCCCCCTCCAAAATATATCTTTGTTAATTGTCTGGCGAAAATTTTTTCAGTTGTTGCGTATTTGAGCGCATTTAAAGTTATGAAAGATAGGTATGATGAATTTGAAAAAATATGATAAGTTTAGAAAAATGACACCCCCCCCCCATTTTAATCGCTGATAACTCGATTATCAATGCAGCGCAACATTTTTTCTTTATGGCACATCTGAGCGCATTTGAATCCCTATAGGAAACTCCCTTCATCAATGAGGATTGCAAACTTTTTATTTGATTTGTCATCACTTCGTAAAATTTTGTTACCGGTAATTTTTTTCCGGTATCAGCAATTTTATATTACTAGCATCGACAATGTGTACACTTTCCACAATTTATTGCAAAATCAGAAACAAAGATTAAGGTAATAGTGATAAATATAATTTAATTAATAAAGAGAAATACATCTCTTTTCTATTATTATGAAGCAACATTTTGTATCATCCGATCGAGTTCATTTTGTCTTTCATTTTTTATTGGCTTTCCGTTTGTTATATCTTGTGTCTCGACACAAAAGAACAAAAATCACACGCCTCTCATAAAAATAGTAATTATTATTTATTTTTAAAATCGAAAAGCGTTTTTACATGAATCCATAATACAATTCGACGCATTAGTTCAAACCTTGGCAAAGATAACGTTGTACCAATGAAGGTCTGTTTTCTAGAACGATAATTTAAACTGTGAGCGTCTGGTAATACTCTTCAAATGTCGCTTTTTCTCTATTACATACAGGCAATCAATCGGAGAACAGAAGATCTTTACAAAACTTCATTGTTAATTAAATAAGTGTTTATCTCAAGGCTTCAATTTTCCTTTTCTCGGTAATCAATATCACCTACTGTCATCTACTACAAGTAAAAATGGGGATCACCGAAAGTACTTTTCTTCTCACGTAATTTTTCCATTAAAATATAAAATTGATTTCATTTCTTTGATGTAAGATTTTATTCTAAATGTTATAGCCAGACTCTGAAACGCATGCAAAGGAACGCGAACTAAGATAAAATTAATATTATTCTAAAATCTTTTTTTTTCATTATAGAATCGAGCTTTTTTTAAGTTGTAGTCATAAGGTATTGCACCCATTTTTTAACAAAAAAATATGAATTTCTAATAAAAATGTAAATTTTAAACAAAAAAGTTGTATTTTTCTACATCATATATCAATATATTTCTTTTCTAAGAAGATATAATAATTATTAACAAAATGTTTAAGCCTGTGACCAAGTAAATGAATTTTTACAAAATATATAAATTCCCAGTAAAATCTATAATAGTTGATATTTCAGATAAAAAAAATAAAAATTTAAAAAGTATATAGTTTCTTTTTGTTTGAATATGTACATTCATAAGTAAGCAATCATGTGAGTTTGATGCGGTCTCAATAAATTTGCTGGTCTGGCGAATTTTATTTGTGAAATAGAATTTTCTAATGTTTCTCACAAAGAACGACAAATACGAAAAGATAATGACATAAGAGTTCGCAAGTCAGAAAAATTCCCACTGGAACTACCTCTTGGTCTTTTCTGAAATCTTGCATCAATTGGGAGAAAAATTGGTAAGTTATATTTTCAGTAAACAATTCTCCTGACATTAATATTTTAATATTTTCTATAATATAGGCCTGAAAAAAAAAGTTGTCTGAACTGTGTATGAGAATAGCGTATCCTTATGTATTTCGAACCGCTGAATCCGAATCCGATCTCAGAATTCGGTTTTAATGGTAAAATTTTTACCTAGCCTAGGGGAAAAGTAAAAATTTTAGGCAATTCTGGCATTTCCAAAAGTGATAATTGTAAAATAGCAGAATGTCTGTACTTTGAAACTATTAAATGCTATTTTATGTATTTTGAGTCGCTGAAACCCAATTCGACCGCGGAAATTCCCTTAGTCGTCAGATTTGTTTCCTAGCCTCACAGAAAAACTTAAAATCAAGAGAAATCTAGGAAAGAGAAATCTAGGACCTGCTAATGGAATATTTGTACGATAGCCAGGTGATACAAACCTTTATGTTTATTAAATAGCTGAATTCAAATTGGACCTCATAATCAAGCAGAAATTCTCTAAGGAGTTTCTGTTTTTCCCTAACCTAAGAAAAAAGTGGAAAATTAAAAAGAAGCTTCGGGTGTTACGCAGATTACATTTCCGTCCACAAAAGATAATGAATAAATACACAATCTTTTCGTATATCAAGTTGCAGGGTTGAAAACTGACATAGAGTCATTATTTAGTTTCACAATTATTCCCTAGCTTACAAGCAAAATAAGAAAATAAGAAGAAATATCACAGTAAAAAAAAATGTCGAAAATAATACCGAAATCAATATCATTTTTATTTGCAAGAAAAATAATACCGAATTCAAGAGTATTTTGATCGGAGGGAGTGAATAATCGACATTTGAGATGATAATGATCTGATTCGGAGTCATGTATAAAGTCAAACCAAGATGGCTGACATTCTTAGAGTATTTTAGCTCAAATGTAAGCTTTTTAAAGTTTCTGACTGTGCAGTGTATTTGAAAAGAAAAAAAAATGAAATCTGATATTATAAAATACTAAGTGTTAACTGTAGCTGTCTCTTGCGCGCGGTTGGATACCATTTTTAGGTTATGTCATTATAACACAGGCGCCAAGAACTGGCCGCCATTTTGTTTGGTCTGACAAATGAACCAAAAAATAAGATCAAAATGATCCGAATCGACAGATCATTATGATCTCGAGAGTCAAATGATCGTTGGTACAAAATGCTCTGCAACAAAATTGATCCTCTTTTTTTCCTGCAATTTTCACTGTCGCCAGTTTCAGCGGCTGATTTCAAATTGAGTACCAAAATTTGTCAATAATGTCTCAGTTATTTGAAGTTTCATTTGAAACATTTACAAATCGAATTTCTTGATAAATCCCAAACTGCACAATTTCAACTCACATCCGGATTACTTCCCTCAAAATGCTGAATGTTAAAACAAGATGCTGAATGTAGAGGGAAGAAGCATGAAAGAAAACCATTACGTAGGACGCTCACAAATCAAAAACTAGTAAACGCAAAAAAACCTAATTCATACATGATTAAAATTATATGTAAAATTTATCTGTAAAAATGAATAGTTTTATTTAATCTACTACTATTCTTTTTGACATTTTTACAATTTTCCCGAGGTAAGGAAAAAATGGAGACAATGTATAATAACTCCGGTATCAGATTTGAACCAAGTTTCAACAATAAAAAAATGTATTTATTCATCGTCTTTTGTAAACTTAAATTTACATTAAATTTCGCCGAGGCTCGGGGCAAACAAAAACAGCAGAGACGTTCTGTGACTAAAGTTGTACTAAGTGAACCTAAATTCATGAAGAATTTATATTTACTTACAAACTTTAATCAACCTTAGGGTATATGACATACATTGCATAAAACCGTAAATTTTTCTTAATTTCCTACTTTTTCCTCTAGGCTAGGAAAAAAATATGATGCCTAGGAGAATTTCCAAGGTTGAATTTGGTTTCAGCGGCTCAAAACACATAAAAGTGCTTTTATTATCTGCAAAGTACAAAATTGTGCTATTTTACAATCATCACTTTCGCAGATCCCATAATTCTCTAAATTTTTTCTTTTTTCCTAGTCTGCTGCGAATTTAATTACGTATATCATCGGACATATCGACGTATTACTCATGGAAACCGGGCTTCAAGTTCAAGAAGCGGTACTCCATAAAACGTCAATGCTTAAAATTCTCTTAATATAGATTCTTGTCAAATCAGGTTTTTTTTGCAACCTCAGAATAAGTCCATTCGCCTGAAGATACAAAGTTCGTACTATTGTATGCATCAATGCGAAATATTTGAATTTCTTGTACAATAATATCACTTCTTTCGATTAAGTGGGTTTGTTTTGCCTCGCCACTTTTTCTATGTTAATTTAATGCCTTGCCACATAAAATTGCTTTCTTTTGAGTTTTAATAACGAATGCTATAAACTCAGATACATTATGAAGAATATTACCTTCTGTTCTGTACGTTCATTGATAATAAGTTTTGAATGAAGTTTTTGATTTTTGCGAAAAATATCCCCGCAACGATACCGTTGAATAATAATTGAATATGTTTAAAAATCACTTTTATTCTTTCTTCTTTTTAAAGAACATTTCTTCTTCATCTGTTTTGAAAAATTTCTTATTTTTCCTGATTTAACACTCAAACTTTTGCTTTGGTCAAAAATTTCACTTTTTGGTTGGAAATTCAATTTTTCTCGGCCTACTTGAAAAGCACTACATTCTATCTAGTAGCCTGCGGAAAAATCATCCAAAAGGCAATCGAAAGTTCCAAACTTGAAAATTAAATTAAAAATTTTAATTATGTTCTTAAAATACAAGTATTTTATTTAACAGTAATCTGTTTTATCAAAAATTCAACAACTTTGTTAAAAGCTGAAATAATTTTTAAAAATTAATTTTTGTTATTGAAAATATCGATGAAAAGTAACATTGAAAATATGAACAAATTTAAAAATTGTGGAAAAACGACACAAGTTACATACTAAACACACTTAACACAAAATTTTTACCGAAAAAGAGCTATAAATTTGTTCTAAAACACTTTTTGATAGGATGCGAAGTTTTGGTTTTAATCATAATAATGACATTAAAAATAAAAATGAAAAATTTGTGGAGAAACGACGATCGTTGCGAAAATAAATAGGAACAGGTTTTTCACACAAAAAAAAGATACAAATTTGTAATTATTTATTTCATTCTCATCATTTATGATTTAGAGAGTATTAGAAAAGTTCCAAATTTGATATCCAACGTTCAAGTTTTGAACAATACGACGTAAAATAAGAAAAAAAACCTAAAATAAAATTCTAGCTCATAAAAAATCCTACAAAATGTTTTTTAACCATTTTTAAATAGGACGAGTAATTCTGCTATTATTTATTGCTATTAATATGCAGAAAATAAAACGTTCCAGTATTACGCCAAACAACGCGAGATACGTAAAAAATCTAGAAGAAGAGTTGCAGGATGTTTTGCTTTATTTATAAAAAATAATATGGAAATACAAATCCTTTTCTTAACATAACAATGCGAAATAGAGAACAATGTATGAAAAAGCATTGTAGTTCTTAATTTATTTTAAGGTGGTTCATAAAATATACATTTACAAATGTCTGTCAATAATCGGACTCGCAGCGCGAGTGTCAAGATGAGAATGTGTAGCTCAAAGCCGAGTGTCCGAGGTCGAAGTAGCCAATTATCGAGCGCGAAGTAAAAAATCAACAGACGCACCCCCTAGGCACGCTCAAACTATCAAGCCGCGCGCGCAGCATGCAAAGAAATTTCTCGCCTGACGGTTCACGTGAATAGATGGGACACTCCCAACTGTGCACATTTCACGTGTGAGGTTGCTAGTCACCCACTGCACTTTTCCCCTAGTTTTGAATATGGAAATTCTTCCATATATAGGTGCTACCAAGGAAAACTAATACCCGGAGTGAGCAAAGCCCATCTAGAGACAGGAACGCCGAAAATAACAAACCGACGATGAATAACTTTCGTAACAATGTAGTACCCCAAGCAAGTAGCAATATCTCTGCCGGTTCCAATCAGGTTCAAGCCTCGGTAGCAGCTCCTGGTCCCTTGGATTTTGGGGAGGATTAAAGATACTGCAATCGAAGCGTGCGCGAGAAGTTGGGCGGACCGTTGAACGTCGCAGAGGAGGTGAGCTTCCTCGAGAAGAAAAAAAAGTGGCTAGCAGGGGAGTCCAGACAAAAAATTGCTATTTAAAATCTCTCAATCTATCATGGGAAGAGAGTGGGGGATATAAATCTGAGCGCCGTAGAGGCAAGCACTTCGATGTCCAAGAAAAATCTGAGGATCGGCGCGGCAGCAACAGTCTTAAGTCAGAAAAAGGAACAGAGAGGGGTACCTTAAAAAAGGCGAAACCTGAAACCCTTGGCTGGTAGACGTTTTACCTGCACCGGCATGTGTAGGCTAACTAAAGGTGAGACGGTTATCCTGTTGCATACGTCAGAAGTTGTAGGTTATCCCATGCATGCGCTGTCTCTACTTTGGCCACAGGACAGAGTGTTGCAAGGGTTCTGATGGAACGGAGAATCATAAATCTGCGGAGTGTTTTGGCACTATCCAGTGATTTCTCTGCGCTGCACGACGTGAGTTGCCCCGGTCTGAACATTTTTCGGGATCAATGAGATGCGAAGGTAGTTTCAAGAGCGACAAGCCCGGTACACGATTTCGGAATGCTGCTGATGATGATTCGTGGATCCTGGTTGGAACATGAAGCCGAATTAAAGAATCTCGGGAAAAGCCTAAGGCGCTGACAGAGGGTGACTAACCAGCTACACTCAACCAAGATATGAAAGGCCGGCAAGCCGGATGTGTGGTGTTACCGCATTGACGAGGACGATGCAAACATCTTGATTGGGGGCAAAGGGATATGAGGAAGGTGCAGAACATGAGAGATACACCAAGAAGTGCGGAGATATCTCGGTACGATATTGCGCCTGTGGCCAGCAACGTGACAGTTGTCCGTCACCCCCCCCCCCCCAAGAAGATTACCATAACAACTTCTCGAAATTGAAAATTCAAACTTTGCACAAAAATAATAAAAAATCACAAATTCCATTTTTCGGTCCAACTACGCAAGATACGAAACTTAAAAAACTATGCGTAAAACCGACTAAACACATAGAAAAAAGTTGTATTCTCAAAAAAGATGTATACATTTTTTATTAATAAATTTTTAATGAAACGCGTAATTTTTATTTTAATCGTAAAAAAGAACATTCAAAATTATATAAAAAATACTTTTTTGCCGAACGAATTGTCAACGGCACCTAAAAGAAAGAGCTATATATACATATATAAATCATGAAGCCATTTCCCTTTCGGGGTAGGCGTTACTCACTTGGTTGAGAAGGGAGTAATGTGAGGAAGGGATATACAATTTTTAGATTGATCCAGAATTCTCGTGATATTTATTTAAATTACACTTTTCTTCCGCATCACTGCTCTAATCCAGGCTGCTAATCAATCTATCTAGCAATCACCCCAAGTGAAGATCCACACAAAGTCGCCATGTAAGGTTTCCTACTTAAGTCCAATAGTATCCAAGGTCTTCTGTTTCATTAATCTAACCTTCGATAAATTTTTCATAAATAATAATGTTTTGATAGGAAGCGTAGTTTTTGTTATAATCGTGAAAAATAAAATAGAAAATCAAGAAGTAAAGTTTCTAGAATAACAATACAAGATTCAATACAATATTTGATAACAAAATTGTTTCTTATATCATGCGCCCTTTTTAAAACTAAAACACCAATATAATGAAAACAAAATAGAAGATTGAAGCAATGCATTATTCAGAGTAGCTGAGAAGATAACTTAATAGAAAAAGGAAACAAATATTAAACTAATTATGATGAATAAAACAACTATATAAATAATAATTATTAATATTTGTGAAGAAAATAAAAAAGCATTATAACATTAATCGTTCAAAAAATTATGCACAGCAGTTGTAGCCTAGGCAAATATAACGTTGATCCAATAAAGATCTGTTTTTCGAGTTGAATTTTTGACTAACGAAGATTGAATTTTACTTCAATTTTTCGTTATACTTCTGTAATTTTTGACCTAACAGAGATATTTGTCGTTTTCCGTTTTTGGTTCAATAGCGTTTATTGCCTTCTATCAAAATACACCGAAAAATTAGAAAAGGGATTAAAATGCACAAAATTGCCGTGGATTTTTGCAATTATTAAAAATCCATTACCTCGAAAAACCTA
This sequence comes from Belonocnema kinseyi, assembly GCF_010883055.1. Taxonomy (NCBI): domain Eukaryota; kingdom Metazoa; phylum Arthropoda; class Insecta; order Hymenoptera; family Cynipidae; genus Belonocnema; species Belonocnema kinseyi. Next base: position 159,214,806 of record NC_046658.1, on the reverse strand, counting down.
CAATGAGATTTTTGCCCATTTATTTTTATTTGAATTTGTACTTTTCTAAGGAAACGACCTTGTGAGTTTGATGCGCGGTAAAGAAGTTTTGTGCTCTGGAAAATTTTTTGTTTATAAAGTGAAATTTCCTGATTTTTCTCAATAATGACAAATACGTAAAGATTATGACATAAGAGTTTGCACGTCAAAACATGCCAACGAAAACTACCGCTCGCTCTTTTGTGAGATCTTGCACCAACACAAAAAAAAATTGAGACAAAAATGTCTAAGCCCACAGAAACCTGAAGATGGAAGAGTAATTTCAAACTAAAATTATAATTTAAATCGGGAAAATGGCACAATAAAACTATTAATTTCACTAAGAAAAACTGGTATAATTAAAATGATCTTGTGACATGATTATGTATTGAAGAGTGAGCCTATGCCTCAATTAAGTATTCGCGGCTGTGGCCCGACAGACGCCATTTTCTACTCCGAAAAGATTTACCGGAATGGTTCTGGTGACCACTCGATAATACGGAAAGTTATTTCAACTTTCAGCTAAACACTACACGAGCGGGATCCATTCCGGCCAAATCAATTATAAATTTTTAACATTACTGATTCTACTACTAATATCGAAAAACTGCGACAAAATATTTGACCTTCACCGACGTCAGGGGTGAAAAATTTCGGAATGCGCAAACCACTTCGGCACATGACGTTGAAACGCGACAAGCTGCTTTTGACTCACAAATAAAATAAAAGAACATACCTGGCTGCTGTGTTCCTCCGCGGTCATTTTCTCTTATTATGTTCTATTTTTCCTTTCAAATTTAACTCCACGAATTCCCAACAACTGTTGTCGGGAGTTAGACTTAAGAGCTCAATCTGTTTCGAGTTCAGAATAACGAATAAATTTCAGAGTGGTGTTTTCGTCAATCGTCTCAACTGAGTTTCGGAACGCCACTCTTGTCTGAAGACTGAAACTAAAAATTGGTAGAATAAGACGAACCACAAGGAAGTGATTCAGCTGCCAGTTCGTTTCCACGCACCGTAGAGGCGCATCGTCGAGATTCGAGTTTCGCGACTCACCGCTGGTCGTGCGCCATTCACCGATGTCAATAGGGGTGCTCTGCCACCTGTCACTACGCACATTCTCCGCGCAGAACCTGACAGCTCTATTGTTGTGGGTGGTATGTCCACCCCGTTTACTTTGAACTCAGAAATACATAAAACAAGGCAGTATAAACAATAATAACATAACATCGTATCCATATGTCTGGAAATCCCAAGGTTGGCCATTTAGCAAGCTTACAGGTTCGATTCGTTGCCTTAACCTAATTTGCGCATTGGAGTTTTGGAACCTAAGTACTCTAATTGTATATATGAATGTGTGAATGCATACATATGAACGTATATGAACGTATATGAATGTCGAAGTGCACAGATGTTACCCTAGCACCTCTAAATATAGAAAATTCACATTTTTGTAGCAAAAAAATATAATTAGAAATAAAAAAGTGCACTTCTAAAATTTTGTTATTAATCGATTTTTCATAGGTCAAATGACTGAAGTTACGAAAAAAATAACTGGAAATATGTTATTTATCTAAAATGGAGCTTCAAATATTATAGGGCGCTTATTGCGTTGAAAGTTTAACTATTTGGCTGTTAATTGTTGTATTTCTTTAAAAATTCTTTCTTTCCAAAAAGTTCTTCTAATTAAGTAGATAGAAAATTAAGCGTCTAGGAAAAAAACCTTGCAAAGATAACGTTGTATCAATAAAGATCTGTTTTTCAAGAACTTTCGTTTAAACAATGAGCGTATGTTTATATATTCTTTCAAGATATCGCAATGTAGTCTATTACATACAGATGACTAATGAGAAAATAAAATTCCTATATTAAACTTTATTGTTAATTAAGCAAGTGTTTGCCTTCAGACTTTAATTTCGATCCTAAAGTAAGGTAGTGACTAGCGGCTGTTCATATACGACGTGGCTATTTTCTTGTAGTAATTGTGGCAGGAGATCAAAAAGGAGAAGTTAACCAATAAAAGTTAGCTACGTCGAATATAGAGATGCCCCTCGTATGTAAACGGAACCATTTTGTAAAAAATTCCTTTTCTTCGTAATTTACCAAAATTTGCTGCCCTTTAATAGAAAAAATGAGGACTACCGGCGGTACTCTATTCCTCACATTAGCCGTTTTTCTCAATTCTATTGGTAAATATATAATAATATAATATCATATCTATTATTGTGAACACACTATAAGATATCAAATTAATTAATTCCATTTCTTCAATGTACAAAATTAAATTTCATTATTATTACACCATGAAACATTTGCCGAAATACATGAAGTAATATAAAATTAATAGTAATGCAAATATTTGTGTATCATAGAATTCAGCTTTTTCTTTAAATGTCGTTGACACAGGGTCTCGCATTAATTTTTTAACCAAGTTATATGAATTTTCAACATAAAAATAAATTTCAAACCAAATAATTGATTTAATGCTTTCGCCATTATTCATTATGATTGTAGAAGATATTTTGGTTTCCAATTGTGTAGAAATCTACGGAATTTTGCCTACGTTTTGTGAATCTTAGAGAGTATACATAAGAAGAACAAAACTTTATAACTCCGTTTCTGGTTAGCCGTAATGATATGAACTGTAAATTTGACGATACGTTAGCAAAATTTCGTAGTCTTGGACGCGATTGGAACCCGAAATTTTTCTTTCCTTCAAACCAAATAGTTCAATTTTTCCACAATATAGATCCATTTTCTACTAAGATGATTTCTTTTCTAGGAAAATATATGAACTTTTAATAAAATGGATGTACTTGCAACCAACCTTATTAATATTGAACCAAAACACCCTCTAAAATAGTTCTTCTGAGAATTGATGCCGCACCGGAAGTGTTGGTAAAAGGAGCTGCGGGAGGTGTACGGTAATCACTAAGGCGTGAAAAAATAAAAGCGTTTACATCCGGAGCGCAACTCTCTTATAATTTCACTGTAAAGTATATATGAAAAGAAAGAGATTTTAATTTTAAACCTAAGGCAGATTATTTTAAAACAAACCGGTTGGATTCTAAACTAACAAAGAACACATTTTTACCAACAAAGATGATATTCAAAAATCAATTAGGCTACTCTTATTATTCATTCCATTCTGAAAGCCCTCTTAAAATTAAACATACAGACTTAAAACTAAAATTTAAAAAAAAAATGTATGACCGAATGAGTGAAGTTTATGTGGGAGTAATAAGTTTTGTGGCTTGGCAAATTTTTGTTCATGAAATAAAATGTTCTAATTTTTCTCGCAAACAACGATAGATAAGAAAAAATTATGTCATCGAAGTTCGAATGTCTAAAAATGGCCTGGAAAAAGTACCCTTTGCTATTTTTTGGTATCGTGCATCGCTTACGAGAAGAATTCGAAAGCTATATTTTCAAAACAAAATTTCCCCGCCACTGTTAACTTTTATAACCAATTAAATTGTTATTATAAATTCTAATAGATTCTGTGGTTGCGCAAAAAGGAAGAATGAGATTTTACGATTTCTGACTTTCCAGTTCTGAGGTGCTGCCTCTCAAATTCTTTTATTTTCGAAAGTAGGATCTCCTTGGCGAGATTTAGGGAGGTGTACTCCCGTCTGCTAATAAAGATTTAAGCTTCTTGAAAACAAGTTTCTAAGGTCAAAATCTAACTTACTCGACCAAGGTTGATGAGTATACCATGCCTTGTTCTTCGTTTAATTTGGGAAATTTTATGTTTTACAATATTTCACACGTTTTTCGTCTAAGTTCGATATAGTCCTTAGGACTTGAAAGTCTTTCAGGTGTGCCTCGCCGATTTGATTCTCCCTTGAATATTCTGTAGTACTAGAAAAACTAAGCGACACGTATTTTTTTTTGTATCTGCGGAAAAACACTTTAAGGGGGTAACACATCCCCTCAAAGATAGGGGCCTCAGATGTCGATTGTATAGTATTGTGTATAAAAACTGAATCGATTTCGATCAAACCTACTGGAAAAGTTTCCTCGTGATAAAAGATGAATAACGTAATTTACTCAAAAAAATATATATATTGAGGGAGTAAACCACCGCTACATATTTTTAAAGTACTGCTGAACATTTTTATATTCAACGGAAAAAATTTTTAAAATATATATTTCGTAGTTGAGACAAAAATAAAGTTTACGTGTTTCACCAAAATAAGTTTTAAAAAAAATAATGGGGATATCTACCCGTGAACACTTTTTATCTCATGTCTATGATAATATATATTTTCCGTACATAAAAAAATGCGGAAATTTGTTTTACAACGATGGATGTAAAATAGAGTACATTCAGCATGAATAAAAAATTATACATGGGTAAACCACACCCCTAATTATGTGTAATATAGAAAAATAAGTCTAAAATTTAGCAAAAAAACCGAAAAAAATACGTGTTGCATGAAAAAAAGAAGATAAAGGTATTTAGGTACTTTAAGAGGTAAACAGCATTGAAAAGGGTATATACCCCTCAACAAAGATTTATTCTTACAACTGCGAACAATAGTGATACTCTTAAAAAAAATGTTTGAAACATAGTGATTTTTTATACCATGAACATCGAATTACAGCAATATTAGTACAACCTAACACATCACAACGAGTTTTACAGGAATCACCGAAGCTGAAGTTCACCGGATTTTCAAATTCACCTGGTTTTTCTACAATATATCCGCTTTTGTACCATGAATATTCAAAAAGATTAGTATATCTTGAAGAGCTTAATTGATAATAATATTATTCCTGATATATAAATTGATATCGTAATTCATCAAAATAACAGAATCGGAAAAGTGACGCACATTGTTTTTCCAAACTCTAAACCCAAATATATCTGAAGGTTAATTTTTTCCGGTGGTTCCTGTTGGAATAATTTTAAAATTTACAATATTATCGGAGGGTGTTCCTTCTTCTACTACAGTTGGGCAATGGCCACTCTATGAATCAAGAAGTAAAATGCTATTTGGTGCTACATTTTGAAAATAAATATTCTCTAACCAAATCTTGAAGCTATCTGCAAATGATAAAAGCAATTATCATTGCTTTCATACAATTTTTAATAGAAGTAGATAATGTAATGTTACCTGAAGTAAGTTTCCCAGATCTTGATGCTTCTATATGAACATTTTCGGGCCTGAACAGATTGGCTTCTGCTACTGGCCCAAATCTTCCGCTCGGTTCTTTTAGAACTAGAAATACATGCGAAAGAAGTTTCTCGTCAGGAGATATTAGTGGTTGAATAGTGTAACTATGGGTAGCGGACGAAATAGACTGGACAACTCATTCCACCTCTTTTTCTCCTTCAACAGCTGAAGTTCTCCCGGAATGAATTTCCAATTGAAAGCCATTTTGATCAGAGTTATAAACGTTCTGTACTTCGACATTCGCTATCTCTTGCTTCACAGAGGCTACAAATTCATCTGCCTTCGTTTTTAACTTGGTGACACTTTCCAATGTCTTTCTGGTAAAAAATGGTTTACTTTTCTGGAAAAGTTTCTGTGTTTGCTTTTAAATTTAGCAAACCATGCTCGAGAAGCGTGGAAGCGAAAATCTTAATGACCAGTTCCTTGTGTTGCTTGTAATGCCCACCTGCGTATGTCTTTATAATGAATAATTAGCCCGTTATCAACTGTTTTTTTGAAATTCTCTAATGTGATGTCACATATCCTAGCATTTTGTTCTCTATAAGTACCGCCTTTACGTAAAGTATGAGCCCAACGTCTTAATTGTTTTACTGGTAGAACTTTTCTGAATTTTTGCTGAACACTCTAAGGACTTAAATTTTTCTTTTTTCCACCTCTCCAATATTTGAATGCTCTTAATTCATAGTCGTATGATATTTCTTCCTCATCTTTTGTGCATCTATCCGTAGGTAAAAAAGCCGGATCAGTAATATGGTGTTGAACATCATCCTCTATGCTTTGTGCATCTAAATTTTTAAAAGGTTCTTAGAAATCTAAGGACTCTTCAACTAATTCAACTAATATCTTCAACTAATACAACTAAAAACAATACAAAAATACTATTGATTATTTTTCTACATAGTCTCCTTCACGCTCTACACATTTTTTCCAGCGGTTTGGAAGCTTGTTAATTCCTTGCTCGTAGAAACTTTGAGGTCGAGTCATCAATCAATTGTGCACGAATTCCTCAACATCTTGATCGTTGTCAAATCGCAATCCTCCAAGTGCATCTTTCATGGGCGCAAACAAATAATAGTCACAGGGTGACAAATCTGGGC
>NC_046658.1:159195544-159208411 GCF_010883055.1 Belonocnema kinseyi | reverse complement strand
AGGAAATCAATGAGCAACACTCCTCTGTAGTCGAAATAGAAGGTCGCGAGGACCTTACCGGCTGAGAGACGGGTTTTGGCTTTCACAGGACCGGCTTCGTCTTTCCTTCGCCGTTCTTTACTCGCCATCATGGACTCGAGAGTGTAATGATGCACCCATGTTTCATCACATGTCACGATATGCTTCAAAAAAGTCTCTCCCTCCCGCTGAAATCGATTCAGATGTCTCTTACTGATTCGCTGTCGGATGTTTTTTTGATCTTCGTTCAATAACTTCGGGGCCCATCGGGCACAGATTTTTTTGAAACCAAGATGATTTTTAATGATTGTTTGAGCGCTTCCATAGCTAATGCCCACCTGTAAAGCGATTTCATGAATAGTGAACCGCCTGTCATTTTCAATAAGGTCACGAACTGCACCAATGTTATCGCCAGAGACACTTGATCTTGGACGTCGATTATGACTCACATTTTCCACACTTTCTCGTCCACTCTTAAACTTTTTGGCCCAATCAAACACTTGAGTTTTAGACAGAGTATCATCCCCATACTTATCCTTCAATCGAGTCAAAATTTCGCACGGTTTAACGCCTTCTTTAGTTAACAACTTTATTATAACCCGTTGTGCAACGGACGCTGGAACCTGTTGCTCACTCATAGCTGTACTGACGAATTGACTGAGTCAAACAGCTCACCAAGCGTTTTACCCACTCCTAATACACTACATTAAAAGAACCTACACTGTGAGAGTGCTTGCGATTGGCTAAGAAAAGTATTTGTAAAATTCCGGTTTATATTTGATCCACCCTCGTATATTTAATGTTTGGAATGTAGCAAGCCGTAAATTTATAACATTCAAGGGATTAACCTTTATTTTCAAACTTGTATTAAGGTTTAAAGTTTTGTTTAATAGAAACATGGAATGTTAAAATATTAAAAAAATATTTTTTCATGTAATAATGTAAATAAAAATCTATAAACAAACATTTCTATACGTAGTCGAGCGGCTACTATTTTAAACTGTTATTGTCAATTTTTAAAATTGAATCAGTAAGTAGTTATAAAAAATGTTGAAAGCAAAATGGCCTAAGGCAGTGCACCTTCTCCTGTTCAGGCTTTTCATGTATAATCTCGAAATTAGAAAATTTACTGGTTAAATTACCATTCTGTTTGGTGACTTTTGGTTTATTCTGCGAATTATGTGAAGTTTGTCGGTCTTTGCTTCTTTGGGTTAGTCAAAATATCAGTGTTGAAAAGTACACTTCACTAAACTAATTGTAAGGGAATTAGGGCAGAGTAACGGCGTTGAATACTAGACTGAAAATGAATCTTCTATCGGATTCTAAGGTATTTATATTGCAGGGTTTCGTACATTATTCGAGTAATATCTGTTATTTTTCAATTTAATCTTTTAACGGAATATTTTCTATATTGCTTTAAATAACCTTGTTTTTTTCGCAAGATAAAATTTATCACAGAATGCACAATAAGACATTATTGTACATTTGGTGATAAATTTTATCTTGCCAAATAAACAAGATGATTTATTTACAACAGATCGCATTCAGCTTAATATTAAACAAACTTATTTTTTTGCTAAATTTTAGACATATTTTAATATTTTATACATAATTAGGTGGTGTTTTACCCCCGTGTAATTTTTTTGTTCATGTTGGATGGACTCCTTTTAACTTGCATCTTTATAAAACTAATTTTCCAATTTTGTATGTATAGAAAGTATGTATTATAATAGACACAAAATAAAAAGTGTTTAGGGGTAGGTACCCCTATTAATAAAAGAATGTTTTTGGGGGAAACTCGTCAACTTTATTTGCGTTGCATGAGTTCAAGCTTCATGCTGTAACTTGAGGGTTTGAATTCGAGAAATTATTTTGTGGAAAAAACTACATTTTCAGCAAAAAAGATAGACCTAGCACAACCTAGCACAATTTTTAGAGCATTTATAAGATAGCGAATAACTTCGCTCAAAGCGCTCGAGCTTTGCTTTTTCTTCTTTTTTCGGCTTTAACAATCTAGTGTAAAGTTCTGAAGTCTATATCTTTCAAATAAAAAATGTTTTTAATGTAAACTATCAAAATTATCGAATTTTGAGTATTAAATTTCGAAAATATGTAAGTTTTAATTGTAAATTTAAAAATTAAAAACACTCTGATTTAAAATATATGCAAATTTTTTAATTTTTAAGATTTATTTTCTGAACGTGTTTAATTTTGAATGTTTTTTACATGGTTTATTTTGAAAGATTTCCAATTATATATTGTTCAATTTAAACGTTTCAGAATTGAAAATTCTACCAATTTTAATATTTTTAATAATCAAATCAACCTAAAGTCCGTTAAGAGTGGTTGCCTTCGCGTTTTAGCATGATGAGCATTTTATGATCTCATTTCAATTAAACAATTTCTATGCAAGCGTGATAACTTCGAGAGTAAAAATAATTATTATATATAATTTATGAAACTAACAAACGGTCAAAATGATGGGCTAATTTAAAAATTGCGTGATACACAAAAAACTTATTCATTTTTCCTTTGTTTCTTTCTTGCTATTGCTGCTAAATAGTTATACTAAAGAAAACAATAAACACTATTGGTTACTCTTCTCATTAATTAGGATGACCTACTGTTTGTCATTATCCACTATAGCCCTGGCGGACCGAAGGAACCGAAAGGAGCCTCAATATAATAAAGTACCCTCAAAGACTCCATTGAGTCCCCCTTCGATTCATTTTTTAAAAACTCAAAAAAAAGCAATATCAAAGTTTAAATTCTTGAAATTCGGATACTACGTTTAAATTTTCATTAGAAACTCACGGACTAATCGCAATACTTTTGTTTGCAGCATTAAAAAATTTTTTAAATGTCATTAGCTTCTGCTGAATGTGACTTCAAACGCATTCATAATAGCTCAAGTAGTGTGTTGCGCGCGAAGCTTCAAAATAAAATTTTCTCTCACTTGCATCGCAGCGTTGTTGTCTGACGTTTTCACTGCATGGCGCTAGCATCCAGGCAAAATTCTTTAAGTTAACGACGGAACGCTTATTAATTGCTACAATAAGTAGATGCACTTGAAGCCGCCTTCGGCTGATGTAAATGACAGGTCTTTTATTTTTTTAAGTTCATAACACCACAAGAAAAAGTATTGCGATTATTCCTTGAGATCCTAATGAAAATTTTAACGTAGAATCCGAATTTCAAGAATTTAAAAGTTGAATTTGCTGTTTTTTGAAATTTCTAAGAAGGAACCGAAGGGGGACTCAGTGGGGTCTTTAAGGATAATTTGTAGAGGCTTCTATCGGTTCCTTTGATCCGCCAGGGAGGCTAATCTTCGCTATCTATTGTAAATATTAAAATTTAACTACACGTTTCTATTTATTATTACAGAACTAATAATTTCAAGAACGAGTTTAGACGTATTATTTCCTGGATACAACGGCATCTTTCCTTACATAACATCATACCGCGGTAACATCCGAGACTTTGAAAATTTCCAATTTTACAATGGCACACGAAACGAGATCCATCTAAATAGAGTTTTCTTAAGAAGGAATAATGTCATCGTTGGAGCGCAATGGGAAGATTATATTGATCCGCCATTCATGGCGCGTGGACATGAGAATCTGTTTCTCGTATTTAACATATCTCACACAGCATCTGACAGCCAGTGGGTGGCGCTGGCTAAGGCTGACTTCATGAAATTGGGTCCATTCCGTCGGCTCTCATTGGTCAAAGCGCGCGATAATATTGTTCATGCAATAGTACCAGAATCGAACTGCCAAGGAAACCTACTTGCACAGAAGTTAGCATGCATACGTGCAAACTTTGAAGCAGATCAGGTTGAAAACTTGGCACTAGAACGTCTGAGAGAAGGCTCGATGACAATTCAACAAATCAAAGCACTAGTCTGGCACAAATTTAGTGATGAATATCATCGGACATATCTACGTATCACTAATCCAAACCGCGCTTCAAGTTCAAGAAACGACAGTCCATAAAACGACAATGCTTGAGGTGATATTTGCTACTACGGCCTTGTAGTAAATATAAATAATTCATTAGGTCTGGGAATAGAAAAAATTTTAAGCCTTCTTATTTAATAATGGGAACTTGGAAAAACACCAATGCCAAGGTGATCTACACTGCTGAAGATTCTGAATAGATGGATTCTTATCACACAATTTTTGTTGCGACGTCATGATAAACTCCTCAAACCTAAAGATTAATTGGTGCAATATATTGCACATTTGAGAAATTGCTATCTAGAATCATGTATATGTTAGAATAATCTTGTGTTCACATTTAGCAATATAAGGAGAAACATCTCTCAAAATAATAAGCATTTTTTAAAAAATTGAAAAAATGTTGACTATTGATTAGGGAATAAATCTTATAATCTCCTAATATTAATGAGCATACATGAAAAAAGTGGAACATCTAAGGATATATGTAAGGGTAAAAAAAAATTATGGTCGGTTGAAACCGCACTGTAGTCTTAAGCACTGGCAGCACGAGAGTTTGAGTCTCATTAGATTCGTATACTGGCTTCAAAGAAATAAAGTTTTGACGAAAGCTCTTTTCATTAGCAGGGATTTTTCAAAAAATGTTTAGCCAGGTGTGATTTGTTACGGCCCCAAATCGAAATCAAATCCCCTGTACAATATACGAGTTTCACTGCGATTTTCCTTGTGAACTAAAAGAATATTGCAGTTGAATACTAGTAAAGAGATTTTGAAAGTAGGGCGGAGCCGCTGGGGTGTAAAATCAGTCTTTTTAGGGAGACCCCGATTTGCCGTGGATTTGATGAAAATATGGGGCGTGCCGCATCAGGTGTTCCAAATTTTTGAGAAAAGAAAATCCGGAAACAAGAGAAAAAATTCTCAAATGTTGCAAAACGCAGACAAAGACGGAGAAGAATAGATATTGACTAGTAGATGTTAAAAACTTTTGTACTTAACCATAATATATAGATATTATGGCATAATGTCTTATATCTTCTATTCAACATACAACATATCAAAGGGCAATATCTGTTCATGTTGGAAGTATAAAACGCGCGATATTAATAGTTAATATATAAGATATTAAAACAGAGAAATTTAATCGGAGCAATGTCGTTGACGCCTGTCGTGGCTACAAAAGATTTTAGCCCTGCTTTGTCTGCATCTTGAACATTCGTCGATTGTGTTGTGGTTTTTCGAATATATTTATTTCGCTATAAGTTTTGGTGGAGAATAGATTAATTGTTTTTGGATATATCACAATTTTCGCAAGGAAATGAGGACTCAGCTACAGGCATCTTTCATATTAGCCTTGAACTGCGTGTTATCGGTTCTATACTAAAATGGCTTTTTGAAAAAAGGCGAATGCTAGAATGTTCGTATACCAAAAACCGAGGACTACGATATAAAATCCTTTTGAATTTTATGGAAAATAGCATACTTTACAGGTAATTTTTTCACAGTAAAAAATATTTCTTAAATATCTTAGATTCGGCCCTTTAATATCTTGGATATTGTCAGTTAAAATCTTTATTTTGATATCTACGGATGCTCTATTTCAATATCTAGATTTTTGTCTCATAGTTAAATCGCTAAGATATTAACTAGTAATATCTTGATAGTCTGTGCTAATATCTATTTTCCTCCGTCTGCTGTTAATCCATGCTGCCTATAAAGTTAGAAGGGTGCACTTGTGACCCAGAAAAGTTATGAATGTTATATAATTTATTGTAATTGACAATTTTAAATAGAAAAGAATTAATTATTATAATTTACTGTTCATTCTGTCATTGATTTTGTTCACATTCAAGATCCTATGTTTACGCTTATTTAACCGGTCTTTTTTTTTGCCTTCGAAATTTTCTATCATGTTCATTTGACGCAATAACAGATAAAAATACTTTTTTTTGTGTTTGAATAACGATTGCCATAAACTCAGGTGTATTTTAAAGAATATAATTTTTCGTTAAAAAAATTTTAGTTTTAAATAAAGTGTCAACACGATTGTCTATTATTTAAAACTAAATGAAATTTTATTTCTTAAATGATTTCTGTAAGTACACTGTAAGAAAAATAATGGTAACTTTTTCATGCATGCATTGGAAGTTATTAATTCACGCAAGGAGTATTTTTTGCCATAATTAAGTATGGTAAATATACTATATTCAGGTAGAAAATTTGCCACAATAAATTCGTTTGTTCCCATACTTATGTGTGTGTGTATGTGTAAATAAAAGAAATATTGTTCAAAACTTTTCATTTGATATTATTTTTAGATTAATAATTAATTTTCTTTAAAGATCAAGTATTTTAAAATCAAAAATTTTTGCACAAGAAATTAAAGAAACAGTTTTCTTTTATTAAATGTACGATGGTATAGAAAACTTTTAAGAAAACAATTATGACACAATAATCTTTATTAACAATTTTAATTCTTACCACAGTGTAAATATTTAATTTAAATTTTTATAGGCAAAAAGTTTCTTTTCAATAGAAAATTGATCTTTTTCGTTAAGAATTCGTCTTTATGGTGAAAAATTGAAATATTGTTTTAAAAGTTTGTATTTTTTAATTGTATTAAATTGTTTTTTATTTAAAGAAAAATATTTTTTGATTCAAATATCAATACTCAGACTTTTATTTCAGAATACCTATATTGTTTTAAATTTAAATGCCTTGTAGTGTTACGAACCAATACGCCTTCAAACAGTTGAATTAACTTTTGGAAAACTAAAAATCCTTGTAGCGTGCAACAAAAGATTTTCATTATTGCATCGCTGGAGGTACTCAGACAATCATTTGAGATTTCTTTCAATTTTTTATTTCATTTTTGTGTGGAATTTTGTTTTCGACTTATACTTTTTAGGAAGTACAATTGATAATAAAATTACACGATAAAAACTAATCGCTTGACGTTCTAGCGTGAATTGCTGACGGGCTAAGCTACAGAAATTGTAATTCATTCGTTTGATTCATTTCTCTCCGATTTGGCTTTACTGACACTCAACACTTCGCGTCCAGTGCCTCGTGGATTTTCACGATGGTGCAACACAGTTCACGACGCGCGCGTGAGAGAAAAAGCGGACGAGCGCGAGAACATTTGACATGTTCCCTTAATTTCTTACCGAACCTCTTGACCGTACAAGAAGTTGATGAAAAATTCTATGGATTCTTGATAGCGATTAGCGTCGAAGAATTATTGGTAAGGTTTTCTGCAATTTCGAAGTTTTTATCATTGACTAACATTTCAGGCATCGACTAAGAAATTTTTGACTGCACGTGCACTAATTTCATTATAAAATTCAACTTTTTTTTTATTATTAAATGATTATTCCCATGATCGAGAGCAACAGTAAGATCCTTCTGTAAAAGTTATGCTTTATTTCAGACTTTAATTCTAAACAGAGTAAAAGTGTTTAGAATTTAAAAAACTACTTACTGGAATTGTTGATTAAGAATTAGAAACAAATAGTGTTCATAAAAATTTAGAAGTGCACATACAATAGCTTACAAACGATCCACGTGTACGAATAGGACACTTCCAAGTGAACACGCCTTAATCTGCAAGGGGTACAACTGTGCACAAAGTTGCTCAACTGTGCATGTTTATGGCCGATTGTACATCTGTGCAAGTTATTAATCACTAGCATACCTTTGCATGTAAACAGCTGGGATACTTCTAACTCTTCACATTTAAGGTCACTTATATAACCGTCCACGTGGTTATCGACATGGGCTCTAAAAATTTTGGGTCCTTGAACAGGTTAAAGTTCTCGATACCCAAGAAAATTTGGCTCGATGCGATTTTAGTTTCCGAAAGATACTTAAAAAGTTCTAATTCGTAAATTCCAAAAGTGCTTTGATGACATGGAATTTATCGATTTCATAGAACTCAACAAACTAAAAAATTACCTTGAATTTATTGAATTCCGCGAATTGCTCGAATTCCCCAGAACCCTTTAACTTCTTAAATTTATCACTTTCCATGAATTTTTCGTATCACTTGAATTCCTTGAGTTCGTAGGATTCGGAGAATTCGTTTATTCCCATGAATTCGTTGAATTCCGTGAATTCCTTGTAGTACTTGAACTCCGTGAATTCGTTGATTCTTGTTCCTAGGTTGAATTCCGTAAATTCCTTGAATTCGGTCAATTCCTTGAATTCCATAAATTTTTGATTCCCGTGAATTCCAGGAATTCTCCAAATTCCTAGAATTCCGTAAATTGGTTGAATTTCATGAATTCCTGGAATCCCTTGAGTCCCTTAAATTGCACGAACTCATTGAGATTGATTTCAAGAACCCAAGGAACGTCAAGTTTTCAAAATTTGCATGTACTAAACATGTGTCGGGTACTAACATTTTTAGTGTCGAGAACCCAAGATAGGTCGGTTCCCTAAATTCTTCAGTACCGAAAACAATTCGAGTACCCGACACAACTCGAGAACCCAACCTAAATGTCTCAAGTTCTCAACAGTTCGAGTAATTTTTAGCCCGGCGTAGCCCGATCCGGTACGAAAAAGTTGAGCCAATTCAGCCCGAACTTTAAAACTATTTGTGCATCCCTACTGATGGTGTCAATCGAGATATGCACAATTGATAGTGTCCCATCTTTGCACACGCAAAGTTGCAACGCGCACATGTAGACGTTCAAAGATGGTTTCCTACTAACATTTGGAGTTAGTAGTGGTACCCGGGAAATCAAATACCCGAGGCGGACAAATACCATCTAGCGGAAGAAACCACGATTAAAAAACCTAAGATGAGTCTCTTATTAACGCAGTAACCCAAGGGAGTAGCAATTTCTCCAATTCCCATTTGGTTAAAGCCACGGTGGCCGGTGCTAGTCCCTTGGATTTTAGGTGAGATCAAATACACTTCGATCTAAGCGCTTGTGAGAATCCAATTGTTTATAAGATACGAAGGATACCCCCAAAATCTCTTCAAAAGGTTAGTAGTTTGTTACAGGTTTAAGTGGGACGAAGAGGAACAAGTTTCAAGAATTCACGACATTTTGCACGATCCGAAATTTGTTCTCATACGACAAGAGTCCAAAGCGGAATATACGTGGGAGTTCTTTGAACAGCACGAAAGTTGGTTGAGTAAAAGAACAAGACATTCTTGGTAATGAAATCAGGGGTGTCAGAGAAACGAGGGATGAGTTGTTCCTGTACAAAGTGGGCCATCAAAGGAACTCGCAACGCCTTCGTGGAGCTGTCGAAGGAAATGGCGTCGAAGTCGGTACGCGCACAACACCTGAAGGTAGGATAGGTATCCTGTTGCGTACGTCAGAACATGGAAGCGGTCCGATGTTGGCTCTGTCTCAGCTTCGGTTACTGACTAGCGAGTTGCAACGGTCCGGAGGGGACGATAGGATTTTGGAGGTCCGACACGAAGGTTAACAAGTCCGTGTAGTGCCTCGACCTTCTCCAGTGCTTCTTCTGCGCTGTTCGACGTAAAAAGCCCCGATCTGATTATCTTCTGGGGTTGAAGAGATGCGCGTCATTCAGGGATTCTTAATATGGGAAACAACACAAACTATTAAAAAAACAGTTAAACCAATTTTATTTACCCAAGAAAGATCTAAGAGTTTATTATTCATCATTTTTTATAGGATTTTTGAAATGACAAAAGCCGATGATAAGGACAATTAGTTTAATAGAATATTCCGGGTATAATCGTTGCAACTCCCTTATAAAGTCTCGATACCTCTCTTTCTTTTCATTCTCCTTGATTATGATGTTTTTGTCAACTGGTGCCGAAAATTCGATAACAAACATGGTTCGCTTCTCGAAGTCAAGAAGAACCATGTTAGGCCTCGAGTGAGCAACAGAAATAATTGTCGAGAATATAAAGTTCCAGTATATGCAGCACTTCCCATTCTCGATAATTGAATCATTTTCTCTAGGAGCATTTACAGGAGTGATATTAAGGTTAATGACGTAAGAGTGATAGGGATGGTAATAAAGCACTCTTAGTGCCGCATTGTGCCTTTGAATGTAGGTCGTTCCCGCCTGAGTTGGATAACTAGATAGTATGTGAGCTAAACGCACGATGTGTGCGTGGCACGCCCTGCAGCTATCATCGGGAATGTCTTGGCTCAAAATGTGGCGACGGTATGTTAAGGTGGAAATGACACCGTCTTGGTATGCAAAGATGAAGCCCTCCGTACCACACTTTAATCCGGGCGATTTAAGGAAAGCAAACGTTAGCTCACATGACATTGACTGATCCTTCACATTTCTGTGTAAGATACCGTGCATCCTCTTATCGAGGAGCTGTTCACGAAAGTTTTTCTCTTGCGCTTTCTTAATCCGGGCTTTCAGGAGTGAGTACTCGAGATACATAAGATTTGATGCATTTTTCTCACCCCTAATACTGAAGTCAAGTCCGAGTGTTTCAGCAGCCTTCTCCGCTGCTTTGTACAGAAACGCGCCTTTGCCCACTTCTTCGTGATTCCTAACCATTTTAAGAAGAGGGTCTCTTCCATTTGCAACTCTTTTTGCTGTATCCAGAATAATCCTGTTGTGAAAACATTCAAGACTCAATATTCCGCGACCCCCTTAACGGCATGAGATGTACAGTCGCGGAACGGAAGACTTAAGATGCATGCTTTTGTTCATGTGCATAACCTTTCTTGTCCCGATATCAAGGGATCTGAGCTCGTTGTTCGTCCATGGAACTACTCCAAATGAATACCGGGACGCCAAACATGTTTGTTGCAGATACTTTGTTCTTCGCCGACAGTTCGGAAGACCAAATCTCTCGGATGAGACGCTTGCATCTGCTTCGGAGAGTATCCTTTATAGATGTCACATCCTGAATGCGGCTCTGTGGCACGCCCAGGTATGTGTATTTCCTTAATATATCGTTCGACAATCCCCAGAGCTAGATGCAGTTGCTCTCTGTTTTTAGCATAGATCTGAAGATCGTCTATGTAAAACACATGAGTGACGTTGTACTTTCGATCTGCAAGTTTGCCGCACAAGTACCCGTCGGAACGGCGAAGTGCTAGAGATAGTGGCAATAATGAAAGGCAAAAGAGGAGTGGGCTAATGGTGTCGCCCTGAAAGACACCTCTCTGAAAGGTGATCTTGTTAGTTGTCACACGATTTTTTCCAGATGAGATAGTAAATCTGGTTTTCTAAGGCGGCATCAATCTCTCTATGCACCGAACTATTTGCGGATGAACCTTTAAGATTTCCAAAAGACAGATGATAAGTCTATCGGAGGTCGAACCGAAAGCTTTCCGATAATGAATCCAGGCCATTGATAGGTCACGCTGGTAGAATGCTGCATCTTTGCAAACACATCTATCGATGAGCAGGTTCTCCCGACATCCGGCTACGCCTTTCTTTGAGCCTCGTTGTTCATAAATTTCTTGCCACATAGGTTCAATTGCCCGAACAATCCTATCATTTAGGATAGCTATGAATATCTTATAAAGTGTGTTCAGACAAGTTATTTGCCTGTAATTCTTCGGGTCAGCTAAGTTGCCTATTTTCG
Source organism: Belonocnema kinseyi (assembly GCF_010883055.1). Classification (NCBI taxonomy): domain Eukaryota; kingdom Metazoa; phylum Arthropoda; class Insecta; order Hymenoptera; family Cynipidae; genus Belonocnema; species Belonocnema kinseyi. The sequence goes on along the minus strand of NC_046658.1, from coordinate 159,196,891 downwards.
ACAGGAGTATTGTGCGCCCTTCCACCAACCACTCTGGAATCGGCTCTTTCGACTTCAAATATGCATTGAAAATACTGGCCAAATGCTGATGGGTTGAAGAAAACTTCTTCCACCGGAAGGTTTTGATACGATCTGGTCCCGGTGCGGAATAGTTCTTCATCCCTCTTAATACTTTTTTCACCTCCTCGGTAGTGATGGGTGGGCATTCTTTATCAGGTGTTATAAGGGCAACACATAACTCCTTGAAGCTATTTATATTTTCTGAGTCTTCGTCCAATCTATACTGAACTTCTTAGAGTTCTCTCCAAATACTTCGACCTCCTTTGATTTGGGTGGGTGTTCGACAGTAACTGGAGGGTCTTGTAAGAGTCGAGATGGGTCAGTGAGAAACAGTTTATTTTCGCTTACCCACCTCTCCCTCCGCTCTAGATTTCTCTTAGTGTCAGATAGTGTCCGTATTCTCTCAACAATATGCTGCCTGATGGTCAGCAGCAGACTTGTTAAGTGTGTGATAACGGGTCCGGAGTTCGCGCGCGAACTTTCGAACCTTGGCGGTAAAATTCCTGCCAGATGTGATGTAGTCAATCACACACTGAATGCGGGACGCGTACTGTCTTGCCCAGCCTATCTTTATGGCAAGTTGGTGCATTCATCCTTTGGTCTTATGATCAACCGTTGGTTTTGTTTTACGGTTCGCATCGGCCAAAGTTCTCGCTGCATTATACACACAATAATTGATAGCGCAGAGGTCGGATTCTCCGGAAAAATGTCCACGAAGCTCGTCATCCATTTCAGCCCCTTTTACGGAGTAGTTCAGCATAGTTTCGCAGACGTTGCTGCGAAAAGTGCGATGGCTCCGGGTGTTTCTCGCACGACAAAGCATGCAGCCGTGCCATGTAACTCCGTTCAGGGGCCACACTCGCATCGTAGCACTCTAGCAAGTCGTGATTCAGACGCTCCGTCCACCCAAAGGTCGCGAGATCCCGCCGATCCATCGCATTGAATCCATTTTCATTGGCTCCCCCAGCTCTAGATTGGTCGGCATTGTTGGCCGACACATTGTCGGAAGCCCTGCGCGTTCTGTTGTTTTGAACCGAACTTACTACAACTATGTTTGATGTTGTCATTGTTGTTACCACGAGAAGCTAGGGAAAGGGGTTCGTCCATCCTTGTAGAGTCCCGCATGCAAGGATAAGACTGCGTACTCTGAGAGGTCGCCCGGTATCCCAGAGTCACCGTTCTAGACACCCCACCTAGGTGCCATTCAGCTTTCTGCACGGTTTTCACACCTCCGCTTGAAGGTTAATTCCTTCGGGACCACCCCTGGACAATTGTCCGCGACTGCCT
>NC_046658.1:159149635-159195444 GCF_010883055.1 Belonocnema kinseyi | reverse complement strand
ACACCATACAACAAACACGTATTTTTATCTCGCGTAATTTTTTATTAAAAATAAATTATTAATTTCATGCCTTTGATGTAATTTTGTATTTTTATTTGTATTATTAGATTTTGAAACGCTTATAAAGAAACATAAAGTAATGAAGGATGAATATACATCCAAATCCAAAAGCTTTTTTGAATCAAAAATATGAATTTCAAGCAAAAATAAATTTTAAAGCATATGTTTGAATTTTCCAGCGACGTTGATCAATTATTTACCGAGATCATTTCTTTGCTATTTAAATGTATGGATTTTTAACGAAATGGTTACACCTGCAACCAAATGAACGAATGTTTAATAAAAAAAGATGAATTCCCTATGAAAATTTTAATACACCAAACTCTCGCTTTCAATCACGCCGTTCTCAGCCTTCCTAGAACTGTTGGCTCACCCAGTTTCTCAGGAGAGCAGGGTGAGAGCCTGTCCAAAGTTATTTGAAAGCATCCCCCAAAACTTGACTGAAAGCAAAAGTTTGGTATAGTGTATATTTAAAATAAAAAATATTTCTATTTGAAACCTATGAAAGCTATTTTGATTATTAATCCCAATTAGGGGCAATTAGTTAATTCATATTTTTTCGGTTTGCAAAATAAAATTCTCCAAAACCATGCATATTTAGAGTTTGTGCTTTGTTTTTGCAAGAATATTAATTTTCCTTTATATCTCTGTAACTGATAGCCAAATAGAGATATTCGTTGTTCGCTTTTTGAGATTTATAGTGTTTATTGCCTTCTTTTTAAATCCACGGAAAAAAGTATTAAAGTGAACAAAATTTACGCGGTTTTTGTGCAATTATCAAAAATCCATTTTCTAAAAATACCCACAATTACGTTTTGCCCCATTTATTTTGCTTGATTTCACACTTTTATAAAAAAGCGATCTTCTGAGTTTGATGTGGGCTAAATAAGTTGTGTGGCATGGTGAATTTTTGTTCATGGAACGGAATTTTCTAATCTTTCTCACAAACGGCAGATACGAAAAGATTACGGCATAAAATTTTGTACGACAAAAAAGTCCCACAATAACTACCGGTTGCTCTTTACAAATGGCCTTAAGAATTGCTTAGTTCGTATAAAACTGATGATGAAATAGTACATTCTTCAACAGTAAGAAGTAACGACAAAAGAGAGGCTAGGTAAAGGCGCAATAAAACTGTTAATTTCACTGATAAATACTGTTTAAATTAAATTGATTTCGTGACATGATTGTGTATTGAAGAGTGGGCCTATGTCCCAATCAAGTATCCGTGGCTATGGCCCGAACGACGCCATTTTCTACAAAAACAACATTGACCGGATTAATTCTGGTGACCACTTAAACACACGAAAAGTTGTCTGAATTTTTTATGGTTATTTCCTGTCATTTTTTTCTATTCTTCCTTTCAAATTGATCTGTAAAACATTTGCTTTCATTGTAACAAACGAATTTCAGAGTTGCGTCTCCTTCAATCTTCTTGTCTAAGAGTCGAACCGCCACTCTTGTCAGATCTCTGAAACTATAGATTGATAGAGTGAGAGAAGCCAAAAGGAAGTTCGGTACAACGCAGCGTGGAGGCGTACCGTCGAGATCCGAGTTTCGCGACTCGGCACTGGCCGCTCGCTATTCAGCGATATTCACAGGTGTGCACTGACTCCTGGCAACGTACAGATTCTCCGCGGCCGCTTGATCCTGTTTTTCCAACACTCTTGTACGAGGGGGAATCTTGTCCACTACGCAAGTGCTGAGAAACCTCCTCTTCTCGGTCCATGGCGCAGTCTCACCGCAGAATCTGACAGCTCTGTTGTTGTGAGTGATATGCCCAATTCGTTTAGTTTTAACTCGATGTTTCATGAAACAAGGCAGTGCATACAATATTACCATAACACTGTATCAATTTGTTTTGGAATCCCGATGTTGGCCATTTAGTGATTTTACAGGTTCGATTCGTTACTATAACCAGATTTCCCCAGTGAAATTTTGGAAGCTAAGTACGATAGTTTTTAATGTTTTTGTGTTGGGTATAAAATTCTCCGTCGCAATATGTATATTACATACATTTGTAGGAGTTATAATTTTTCTAGGTTTTTTTGTTGAGTAAGGCTGATGTCATTGGGTCCTTTTTCAGAAACTTGCACATCACTGCTTCCACTACTTTTAAATTAACCTAAAATCCGATAAAAATTATTTTCACGTTGATTAAGCACGATGAAAATTTTAGTATCTCATTCCAACTTAACAATTTCCACACAAGTGTACTAACTTAAACAGACAAATAATTCGGTATAATGTCAACTGATGTATAATAACAAAGTGTCAAAATCATAGGTTAATTAAAAAATTTCGGGAGACAAAATAAAAAACTTCCTTTTTTTCTTTGTATCTATCATTGTTGAAATGTTATGCTGGAGGAAACAGACAACATTCTTGGCTACTTTTCTCGTTAATTAGGTCTATCTACTATTAATCATTATCTGCTATAAGGCAATCTTTCCTATATCTATTGTAAATAATAGAATGCATCTACATACTTCTACTTACAGACTTCATAAGTTCAAGAACGGTAACATTCATAACTTCGAAAATTTTAAATTTTACAATGGCGCTAGCTAAGACTGATTTTCTAAAATTGGGTCTATTCTCACGTTTCTCATGGTTAAACCGCGCGATAAAATTGTCCGGGCAGTAGTGCGAGAATCGTACTGTCAAAGAAACCTACTTGCACAGAAATTCGCATGTATAAGTGCAAACGCTGCAGCAGACGAAGTAGAAAACTTTGGACTAATACTTCTAGCAGAATTTAGAACAACAATTCCAAAAATCCTTGATATGGTCTGGCACCGATTCTATACTGTATATGAACAGGTATGTCAAAGCATCACTTACAGAAACCGACCTTCAAGTTCGAGAAGCGCTTCTTCATAAAACCTCAACACGCATATGATGTTTGCTGCAACGACTTTATAACACATATAAATAATTCCTTAATGACAGAAAAAGAGTAAGCATCAATGCTTCTCATTTAATAATGGGAACTTCAAAAAACACTAACGCTTATTTGCTCCACATTGCTCAAGACTTTGTTAAGACCGATTCAAATCACATTAGATGTTGTTACAACGTCAGTATAAATTCCTCCTCCTGAAAATGCAATGATAGTTAATAATATTGTACGCAACAGTGCGAAATGTTTAATTTCCTTTTCAATAATATCACCTGTTTAGATTATGAAAGGACAACAACGAAACACATTGACAGATTGTAAAATATTTCGTAGTTGTAAATTAAATCAGTAGCATTTTTAACGTCAAAAGTAACGTTACAAACTTTTATTAGATAATGAGTTCTGTATATTTCTTAATAATAAATTTTAAGAAGGTTCTTATTTGTTTCGAAAAATATCCCCCTAAACACTACAGTTTGATAATGCCTTAATAATTTTGAAAATAACTTTCAGATTTTCCTGTTTTCAAAGAATATCAATTAAACTATTTTGATTAAATTTTTCTTTTTTCAGTAGAGAATTCCCGTGTTATTTTAAAAATTAATGTGTTTAAAAAAAACTTAATCTTCCCAGTAGAAAATTAATCTTTTCCGTTGACAATTCATCTTTTCGTTTAAAAATTTAACCAATGTGTTGGAAACTTGAATCTTTATTTCTTTATTGTTTCAAAATTCGACTAACTCGTTGAAAGTTGAATTTTTTTGTTAAAGATCATTTTGCTTGTGAGGATTCATAGTGCCAGTTAAAAATTCAAGTAGTTTTTTTATGAAAATATAATTATTCCACTTTTAGTTAAAAATTTATATTTTTAAATAAAATGTATATATTCAATTTAAAAATGTAACTATGTGCTTTGAATTTGAATTATTTCACATGAATTAATCTTTTAGTTTGGAAAGTTCAACTGCTTCTTGGGAAATTCATGTTTTTTGTTGAAAAATTTAACAATTTGGTAAAAATTAAAAGTGTGTAGTTGATGGATAGATAAATGCCTGAATGTAGTAACCGATTTCAAACATTATGGTTCTTTATATAACATAATCTTAGAATCTTTAATTGATTTCAAATTTTTTCATACGACATCGTTACGACATCTTTACGACAACTTTACGATATCCTATGTCCATGTCGTTATGGTACATTTACGATATCGTAAATGAATCTTATAGTCTGACGATGTATTTACGATATCGTAAAGACGCCGAAACGACATGGACATAAGATGTCGTAAAGTTGTCGTAAAGATGTCGTAACGATGTCGTAAGGACGTCGCTAAATCTTGTGCCCACTGGGTTTGTACACCATGTTTCTTTATTTTCTGGTTCTCAATGCCAAACGTTAAAATGGAGCAGAACGTACATTTCTGCGTTTTAATTTTTAAAATAATCTTACTGATATACAATTGAGCATCCTTCACAATTTTGACGAAACATTAATCCTAACCGAAAATTTTATAACAACATTTTTTAACAAACATCAGAAATTAAATCCAGGTAACAAAACAATTCAATTATATTTTCTAACCTTATTTGTAACAAAATGTCAAATTTTCTTCTTTTTTTCTTGTCATATTTAATTTTTAATAACTATCCTACTAAATTTCAAAATATTTTTATTGTCATTTTTTTATTAATTATTTTTTTTTTAACAGACTAATTAATTGAGAATTAGAACCTGCTTGTAGTTGGCTGTCAGGAGGTTAGGGGTCGTTCATAAATTACGCTACCAATATTAAGAGAGGGGGGGGCATGCTAAAAGTTCTAGTTGGTAATGGGGGTTGGCATTTATAGTGCAACATTTTTTTACTTGAAAATCAAAAAATTTTGTTTATAATTTTGCTTTTTTAGTTGAAAATTCATGTATTCTGTTAAAAATTTGTGTTTTTTGGTAGAAACTAAATCTTCTCAATTTAAACTTTCTATTTTTGGTTCAAAATTCATCCCTTTCGTTCAAAATTCTACTCTTTTCTTAAGAAATTTTATTTTGTTATTATTGAATTAAACTATTTTTGACTAAATTATTTAAACATTTTTTGTTGTTATTTAGATTCCTAATTTCAGTGGAAAATTCATCTTTCGATTAAAATATCAACGGCTTTGTTGAAAATTAATTTTTTTTATTATACCAAAAGCGATACATCTTATAAAAAAATGATTGATAACAAATTTATATCTCTTTTATTGTGAACAATTCTCATTCATTTACTTTTTTCGTAACTTTACTCGTTTTTACAAAAAATAGGCTTTTTATTTAATTTATAATAATTTTAGAAGTATTATAATAATGATAATAATTTCGGTAAAAATATGGGTGTGTTTATACAAAAACCCGGCTATTTGTACTTACATTTTAGTAGAAAAATTAACCTTTTTCGATAAAAATGTAATTTTTTAAATTCGTTGAAATGGCTCAAGATATTTAGATTTTTAAAAATCCATCAATATCTAAAAGTTTCCAACAAAAATATTTTATATTTTGCAGTATTATTTAGAAATCTTTGAAAATATTTAGAATCTCGCTTTTTTAGTTTTCCTACAAAATTAATTTTTCATAATAAAAAATAATTTGAAATTGTGCCAGGAATTTAAGAAAATTTGTTTATTCTTTATAAACTTTTTATATGAAATTCTTAACAACCAAAATTTTAAATGATTTATTTTTAGTTTATAAGATTGCCAATAATTTAGATAGTTTCTAGTGTTATTTTGATATTTTAGATTAACCTTGAGGGTCTGTAAATATTTTAAAACGTAAGAATATATAAAAACCTTTTGCAAAAAATGCAGCTGTTTTAATGTGAGGTTCCGTCGATGACAAAAGATTTTGAAAACTTCCAAGACAATACAAATTATTCTTAAGATTCCTCAAAAAAATGGTATTGGTTTATTAAAAAATTATTTTTCATCAGAAAATTTAAACATGTTTAAAGCATCTTGAAAGATTTTGAAAAATTGAAAAACTTATGGGAAAATGAAAATAAATTTCAAAGTTTTGTAAATTTACATCACTAAAATTACAGAATTATCAATTGTAAAACTTTAAATATGCATGATTTTTAAATGCAAATCGTCTAAATTTAAACATTTTCGATTATACAAATTTGCTACTCAATTTAATACCAGTTTCAAGATTTAGTATTGAAATTTTTTTTATTTGAAAATTAAAGAATTTCAATTTAATTTAATCAAATTTTCAAACTTTATATTTCAAACGTGTTTAGGTTTAAACCTCTTATTTGGAATAATTTTATTCTGAAGATTCATGATTGAAAATTCTTCAATTTTAACGAGCTGGTTTTTAAAATTCTTCAATTTGTAATATTTGCTATATTTAAAGACTTCTTTAATATTTCATGTGCACAGTAGAAACTGATGCAATTCTGGCAGTTTATTTCAGCATAGTTAAATGTTCAAGTTTTAAAGTTGCAATTTATGTAATAGTGTAGAACAGTGGGCCATACACTAAGAAAGTTCCTCGTTTCAATCCATTTGTTTATAATTTCATTTATGGTATTTTACAGGTAAATGTAGTAACTTATCATAAATTACCCAAAATTCAATTTTAAACATTTTTATAAATTTCCAGAAATTTATTACATTTTTATTGTAATTTATGGTGATATTACAGGTAATTTGTGCTAACTCACTATAAATAGCGCAAAATTCAATTTAAAAACTTCTATAAATTGTGGGAAATTTATGAATATTTTCGGTCATTTATGGTCATTTCCCAGGTAAATTTGGTAACTTTCCATGAATTACCGCAAAATTCTATTATCTGCAACCAAAATTTCTTTAGGGTTCCTACGGTGAGTGGTTGATTAGTGTAAAATACGAGCTCATAGATGTATAATTTACATTATTAACCTTTGGCGCCACTTTTTACTCCTTAGGAAGTAAAAAGTACAAAAGTACAAGCTACAAAGAAAAAAAAATTCGACAAAAGTCGTTTATCCAAAAAAGAGTTACAAATTTGTCATGGAAAATTGTTTGAGAGGACGCGCAGTTTTTTTTAATCGTGATAAAGAAAATTAAAAAATTAAATTGTTTCAAACATAAAACAAGGGACAAAAAAAATTAATATAAAATAGCTGTTCACCCAAAAAGGATCAACCAATTCGTTATTCATAATTTTTATAAAGGAAGAGTAGAATTTCTTCCAATCGTGGAAAATTATATTAAAAATAAAAATTTTAATGACCACTGTTTTCTAACGGATTTCCAAGTTTCGAGACCATTTTGGATACAAATTCAAAAATTTAGAGCATTTAAAAAATTTTTGGGTCCGTTTTTGTTATATTTAAAATTTTTATGTGCATCTGTTGATAGTATTATTTTTTCAAAGGACAAATCGTTTTGGTCTTAATTATCACAATTACATTAAAAATAAAAGTTTGTAGAAAAACGAAAAAAGGTACGAGAATAAATTGATCGTAGACAGTTTTTCACACCGAAAAATTTTTTGAAAATAATTTATTACATTCTCATCATTTATGATTGAGAAAGTATTAGAATTTCCACACGACGGAAAATACGAAAAAAGTCTCAAAGAGAAATTATAGCTTTTGAAAAATTCTACAAACTGTTTTTAAACAATTTTCCAAATACTCGTTAATTTGTTTTTATCAATCGGGAGTAATATGCAGAAAATCGAAAATTCGAATATAACGCAAAAAGTCGTGAGATACGTGAAAACTCTAAATGAAGACTTATTTGAAAAAGTAGTGATTTTTTTTTATTTATTTTGAGGTGGTTTAGAAAATATACATTAACAAATGTGTGTCAAAAATCGAGCGCGCAGCGTGAGTGTCCTGGTGAGAATGTGTACCTTAAAGCCTACAGAGCTTTGAGAAACTTAATCTTCAACTATACTTAATTGAGCAAAAAATTCAGAATATGAGGACGCGTGAAGTACTGCGATCTATAAGAGATGTTCTTGATAAAGTTTTATTCAAGAATTCCAAATGATGATAATTATCAGGGACTAAGAGTGAATCCCGAGTGAGCCGAAAGTGATGCGGTAAACGCGCTCTTTAGGAGGTATATTCAGTGGGAGAACTGTAGCTTGAAAGTGGCGTCACAAAATCCCTCATGGCCGGAGTCATCCCTCCGCAAACAATTGGGGAAAAGATTCAAGCAGGCACGTTGGTGCCTGGAACGAATCCCGAGAAGAGTTATTCTTCACTGAACGATCTCTGCCCCCACTCCGGTATGGATGGAATCAGTAGAAGATCGAAAGACTGGAAAGATCGGACTTACTGACTCTCTATAGGATTTGAATCGTCTAGGGAGCTGAATCCTAAGAGTAAAACCCCTTTGCTGTTTCTCAAGAGATCGATCTCTTAGTGAGTCAGAATGTGCCGTTTCTAATGAATCTTTTGGAAACGAAACTTTACTGGATGGCACCACATACAATATTTTTTCGAATTTTGATAAACAGTCACTAGTAGGAATTATTGCTGACTAATGCATTATTATTTTTTTTCATAAATTCAGATTTATGTGAATTTTAATTAGAATACTTTTGTCATAGAGTATTAGCATTCTCTTATTTAGTTACTTATTATTTAAGCAATAATAATAAATTACATTAATCTATAAGATATTAAAAACTAAAATATTGAAAAAATTAATGAATTGTTTGAAAAATTAAATTGTTCAAAAATAAATTTATTTAAGAAATAAAATTTATGACAAACTTTAACAATTGTTTACAAAATACAATCGTTTAGAAAATAAAATAGTTTTTTAAATTAAATTTTAGGGAAAAAAAATAGTTTCAAAAATAGTATTTAAATAAATAATAGAATTTAAGAAAATGATACAAATGATAAAAAAAGTAATTAATTAAAAAGAAAATTGTTGAAAAAATAAATTCAAAGAAAACATGAAATGGTTAAACAATAAAATTGATAAAGAATCAAAAAGGTATAAGAAATGAAATATTGGAAAAAAATTGTTTAAAAACTGGAATTGGTTAAAGAATTAAATTAGGAAAATCAATTCTTTTTTTAATTACAAATTTTGAACAAAATAATTGTTGAAATAAAAGTTATAGATATTTGGACCTAAATATAAAAATTAAATTTCAAACAAATTTATTTGAATTATAGTTAGAATACTTTTATCATCAATCGTTAGTATTCTCTTAGTTAATTAATAATTTTTTAAGCAATGATAATAAATGAAATTGCTAAATCAAATATTTAAAAAATAAAATATAATAAAATTATTTAAAAAGCTTAATTTTCAAAAATAAATTTATTTAAAATAATAAAATGTTTAAAAAACTTAAATAATTGTTCACAAGATAGAAGGGGTTGAAAAATAAAATCGTTTAAGAAATTTAATTTTAGAAAAAATAGATTTGAAAATATAACCTAAACAAATAACAGAATTTAAAAAAATGATAAAATCGCTAACAAACAGTAATTAATTAAAAAATAAAAATCCGAATGTTATTAATTTTACATTATTCAATATTAATATCAATATCAAAAAATTTCCATTCAATTATAATTGTAAGTGAAGATTAATTATTCACAAATTTACCTATTTATTAATACATTATATATTATTAATAAATTAATAAATTACTACAATATTGTCTCATTATCAAATAATAATGTATATTATATAGTTGTGATTTAAACGCGTATAATATAATTTGGAATTAGCGCGAAATTGCTAAGTTAGTATAAAGTAGCTTTCATTCTGATTTCAAAAACAGAATCTCAGAGATTAAAATCATATTGCATATACAGAGAGTAAAAGTCCAGAGAGCGGAGAGTAGGTTCAAAACCTAACTCTTTCGGATGGTAATTCGCTCCCTTGGGGATCGTTTGACAGTATCTTCGGTTAAGTTTCCATCGGGAGCAAAACCTTTCAGAATTCTGGAGGTTTCGATCTTTCAAAGATGTAATACCAGGTACTTTTTTTTTAATCAGTACACAAACTAAAGGACCGATCCTCTGTACCTGTTTTGCTCAGGATTCAAACTTAACCAGTTGCTGCCGCAAGCCATCTATTTCTGAGTGATTGCGAAGGAGGCAAAGTCCACTCGGGATGGGATCATTTTCTTCCTGCAGTAAATATTTTCGGATCTTGAGAAGAGTAAAACCTAACGGGCCCTTTCTCGTCAGTTCAGTGAATAAAACCCAAAGTGAGCAAAACCTATTACTCTCAGTCCCTGATAATTATCTATTTTTTTTTGAAAATTTTTCTTTTTTTTTAGTAGAAACTAATCGCCTTTTATAAAAAATAAATTTTTTGGTTTTCAAAGTTCATCTACTAAGCTGAAACTAAAACGAATTTGCTAAAAATTCACTTTTTTGTTTTGTTTACAAATTAATCTATTTTGTGTAGAATTCGCCCCATTTCGAAGAAAATCGCCCTAGTCGGATGGAAATACATTTCTTTATTACTCTTTTAAAGCAGTGTTCGAATCATCCGACTGAGTTCATTTTTACTGTCATATCTTATCTTCTCTGTGTTCGTTTTTACTGTAGTCGCTACGCAACGACAGGATAGAAATCGCACACCTCCTAATAATAATAATTATTATTATCATTGGTTATTAAAAAAATCGAAAAGCGTTATCACATGAAATTATGCGTAATAGCTAAAACCTCAGAAAAGGTAAGGTTGTATGAATAAAGATCTGTTTTTCGGGAACCATCGTTTAAACAATGAGCAAACGCTTATAAAATCTTATAAAATATGGCTATTTGTTTTACTACATACAGGAAATCACTGGGAAAATAAAAAACCTATACGCAACTTGATTGTTATTTAAATAAGTGTACGTACCCAGAATTCAATTTATAAGGTCAAATGAGATAGTGAGGAGCGGCTGGCTATATACGACGTGGATATTTTATTGGCGCGGATGGAGTAGGGGGTCAAAAAGGAAGAGCCAACCAATAGAAATTAACCACGTCGAATACAGAGAGGCTCCTTTTATATATACGAAAACATGTTATAAAATATTTCTTTTTTGTTTAAATCACCATTATCTGCTGTCATCTACTACAAGAAAAAATGTGGATGACCGGTGGTACTCTATTCCTCACATTTGCCATTTTCTTCGAATCAATTGGTAAATATATAATATATAATATAATTACCATAACATTAAATAAACTATAAAACAAACATGATTATTCTTTCTTTTTGTCTTACGAAATTTTTCAATTAAAGTATATAACGAACCCTCAAGTACTAGAATGGGTCCCAGGGACCCGGACGTTTTTTCAGCTGTGTTTTTTGCCAAAAGGTTTTATAATTATTTGCAAAATATTCATTATACGCAATTTAATCTAAATTTAATCTAAATCTATTTTTACAATACTCATTTTTGCCTGAGTCTGCGCTACAATTTGAAAGAAAATAAATGGAGCTAATTCTATTCAAACTAGATATGTTTTCGTTTGAAGTCTGCTCGGGTCTGCTGGGCCCGTTCTTAGTGGAACGAAAAATTTCGAGGTGCCAGAAATTGGGGGTTATTTCCTTTTTTTATTCTTAATTCTTTTTTAATTTTTTATTGGTACACCCTGAAACATATACAAAGAAATACAAACTAATATAAAATTAATAGTAAGCAAAAATTGTTCTATATCATAGAATCCAGTTTTTTTTAAGTTGTAGTCACGCGATCTGGCATATATTTTTCTATTAGGAAATATGAGTTTGAAACAAAAAAGTTAATTTCAAGCCAAAATAGTGGAATGTTTTACAACGTAGATCAATTAGGATTATTTGTTTCATTTTTAAATAAAAAGATTAGATTTTTACAAGAAGATATGATTCAAAAATATCACTTAAGCTTTTTCAATTATTTATCATACTCTGAAAAACCTTCCAAAATTATAAAGATGGATTTAAAACTAAAATTAGGCAAATGTATCTTTACTAAATCCATTTGAAATTAGGCGGGTTCGACACCTCAGATCGCAGAATCTCTCAACAACAAATTATATGTATTTTTCTAGAGAAAATTAGTTTAATCCTATTTTCTCGATTTAAACAAAAAAATTCTACGATATCGTCTGTAGTTAAATGTTGTGGTTTAAAAAAAATAATTTTTTTTTGAATCCCCATAATTTTTGACCAACCTGAGATATTCATCCTTCGCTCACAATTATGTTTTTACCGATTTTTTTTTTAATTTCTTCTTTTATAAGAAAGCGTTCTAGTGAGCTTTATGTGAACTAAATAAATGTTTTGATCTGCCGAATTTTCGTTGACGAAATAAAATTTTTTAATTATTTCGCAAACTACGACAGATACCAAAAAATTATGGAATGCAGGCACCTAAATCATTCACGCACGTACAGCAGCCTGTCAGAAGTTGTAAGAAAAAAGAAAAGGGGGAAATGGGAAGAAGAGCAAAAGGTTGAACCAAATTGAAAAGTTTGAAAAAAAAGGTTAAAAGGACAAGCGAAAAGGAAAACAGACAAAGGAAATAGGATAACGGAAAAAGAAAATGAGAAATTGTAAAGGGTAAAAAGAGAAATGGGTGATTGGGAAAACAGGAAAATAAAAGGGAAACGGGAAGAATATGTAAAACAACAAGGGTAAAGGAAATGAGGAAATTGATAAAGGGGAAAGGCGGAAGGATGAAAAGAGAAAGAGGAAACAGTGAAGGAGAATGGGGAAAAAGGAAAATAATAAAAAGAAAAATTGAAAGGTTAAAAGGAAAAGAAAAAGAGAATACAGGAAAAAGAGAAAAAGGTTGATGGGAACGGGAAAAGGATGAAAAGGAAAAGGATAAAAGGGGAAGGAGAAAGGAGAAAACGAATCACTAAAGGGGAATGTTGGAAATAAAAAGGAAAGGAAAAAATGAGAAACTGGAAAGGGTGTAAAGGGAAAGGGAAGTCGGAAATGGGGAAAAGTAAAAGATGAAATAGGAGAATAAGAAAAAGAAATTGGGTAAAGGGAACGAGGAAATGAAGAAAGCGAAAAGGGGAAATTGTGTAAAGGGAAAGGGGAAACAGTAAATAGGATAATTAAAAAGAGCACAGGAAAACGGTAACGTGGATTAAGAAAGGGGGAAGGAAAATGCAAGGGGGAACGAGAAAGGGGTAAATGCGAAGGGAAATCGTAAAGGGAATCGTAAAGCGGAAAGGGTGAAAAGTGAAAAGGAAATTGGAAAAAAGTATGTGAAAAACGAGAAAGGAGAAGGGCTGAAAAAGGATGGGAAAGGGTGAAAAATAACAGGGAAATCGGAAAAGGGGAAGGGTAAAACGAGAAAGATGAAGGGCTGAAGAGAGAAATGGTGAAGGGGAATTATAAAAGGGAATGGAAAATGAGAAAGGGAAAATGGTGAAAGGAAGAACTAAGAGAGGTACATAGAGATTTCTCGATCCTGAACCTGTTTAGTCATGCGCATCAAACTTCCGTTATCTGTTTCACATGTTTGTTTTCAAGGAGGGTATGCCAAAAAATATAGAGTTTAACATGGAAGCAAGGCTATTCCTCCTCTGGTGACTTCCGTCCTCGCTTCGCTCGGGCGGCAAGTGCACACTCGTCAAAATGTCATTGAAGGAAAAGCATCATGTATGTCTGAAGCAAGCAGTACCAAAAATGTAAAATAACTATAAAACTTAAAAGTTTACGATATTCAGACAAGTCTTCCTTTGAAAACTCCAGTAATTTTAACGAAAGAATTCCAAAGAGTTCCCGATTAGGATGGTACAAAAATGATTTCAAAAACTATTCTTCGAATTTCCATAAATAGAGCCCGAATCCTTGCGTTTTTTTCTTGAAAAAAATTATGTTTAGAAGTTCGGCAGGCTCCATAAAGTTTAATCCGTATTTCCCATTAGAAAAAAATCCTTTTTCATCAATTTGATTTCAAATCATCAATATTAAGTGAACGAATTAATATTTAACATTTATCTTTATAATTTGCTGTAACATGCAAATGAATAATTGTTTTTTAAATGTCACCTCTATAAACCTGCTCTATAGGGACCAAAAAAAACCTCGTATGTGAAAATTTTGGTTTTGCGAGTTTTTTTGCATTATTATAATGTTCTTTATATTTTTTTTATTTTTTAAATACGAATCGTCTCTGATACCTTATACGCTACAGTTTACTAACAATTAGATGTTTACATGAACGTCATTGTTTAAACAATTTATCATTATTTGGAATAATATCCTGTTTGAATAATGATAGGAAGTTGCGGTTTCTCTAAAATTTGTATCTTTTTGTTGACTTTTTACATCTGGCCTAGAAATTATTAATACATTTCAATAAACACTATTCTTAAAACAAATTTATTATTATTATTATTATTATTATTATTATTATTCGTGACTATACTATCCTATATTAATGCAAAAATGCTGGGCTTTTTTCTGAAACTTGTAATTGTTTGTCTACTTTTACTTGGTGAGATAGTAATTATTATTACGATAATAAATATTAATAGCGATTTCAACTAAAAGGTTTAGAATATCTGTTTTATTTCAGAAAAATATATTCCCAAAAAAGGTAAGATTTTTTATATAAGTGATTCTCTCCATTATTTACTTCCTTTTTCTATTACCAGCATGCAAAGCAAACATAAAAATTTCAGAAAATATTGAAACCTTCCATCAATTATCTAAGATAATTTACTCAGAAAAAAGTTTAAAAAAGCAAAAATTTAATTAAAAGCCGAAAATGTCTAGCATTACTATAAGAAAAGATATTCATAGAGAATAATAAATTGTAAAAACAATT
Source organism: Belonocnema kinseyi (assembly GCF_010883055.1). NCBI lineage: Eukaryota > Metazoa > Arthropoda > Insecta > Hymenoptera > Cynipidae > Belonocnema > Belonocnema kinseyi. The sequence continues at coordinate 159,180,692 of NC_046658.1, read as the reverse complement.
ATTCTTGTTAACTGGATTGTATAATTAGCTCGCTGTGATTGAATAGTGGCCCAAAAGTGTAAAATTGTAAAAAATGCTGCAAATTATTGAGAGTAATTATAATTTTTTTTTAAATGTATGCCAATGTAAAATGTATGTATAATGCATGGCTATCTATTTATTATGAAGAAATAGAATTGTATTAAAAATGATCTCTATCACAAAAAATTCGAAATAAAATATAACCAGCCCTAAAAACTTTCAAAACTCAATGTTTTACTCATGGTCAGGGAGTTTTTTTGGGTAATTGGAAACAGCATTATCGGCGACGATATTGTAAATGTAATTATTCAACCTTGTTTTATAGCTAACCGCTTTTTTTATTGTAAATTCTCTGTTGCTAACGCTTCTTTGGTTTTAAGGGTCTGGGGTTTCTTTGGAAACATTTGCCATTTCAAGTTCTACAATTTGTGGGAATTGCGATTGTAAACTCTTGAAAATATATAGTTTAAAATTTTCTATTGTTCAAGTTTTATTTTCTTAATGTATTTAATATTTTACTTATTTTTTTAAATTATTCAATTTTGAAGATTCACAGTTATAAATTCTTCGATTCAAGCGATTTGGAATTTAAAATTTTACCATTTTAGATATTAGCAATCATTCAAAACTTTTCAACATTAAATGTTTTTAATGTTTAATATTTAATATTTTTATTATCTAATCCCAACTGAAAGATTTCTATATAAGCGTGATAACTTCCAACGGGAACATAATTTTGTAAGATGTCAACCTCACTCATTTATTTAGAGCTGTAATTATTTAATTTTTTTCATTAATTATTTAATTTAGATATTTTCTTGACAAATTTGTGACAAAACTGCTTAATGTTTTACTTGGCTACGATTAAACTGGAACCAGAAGTGACGAAAAACGCGCGATTTTGAAACCAAACAATAAATTAAAAAATTTCAAGAATAAAAAGAGGAAGAGTATAAGATGAAATATGAACATATTAAAAGTGTTTCAAATATATAAAAATAGAAATATTTAGCAAAAATAAGCTATTCCATTTTGTGGTTAAAAGCTAATTTTTTTAGTTGAGAATTCAGGTATTTCGATGGGAATTTGTATTCTTTAGGAGAAAATTATTCTTGTTGGTTGAAAATTTAATGATTTTGTGAAAAATTAGGGTTTTTTCGTTAAAAATTATTTTTTAATAGATTGAGGGCTTCCGGTCGCTGTGGTGTGCGCACGTGACGCAGTGGCGAGTTGGGCTAATTTACTTGGAGTTTGGTTTCTTTGCGGGTCTTTTTTGTACGGGGAGTGAAATTCGATAAAGTGAATCGGGTTTTCCTAGTTTGGGTGTTATCTTGACTTTTTTGCCGTTGAGGGCTCAGGAAAGACTATGTGAAATTTGTCTGAAATTCGAGGTTATATCGGGAAAAGCGGGAACCTCGCAAAGGGGGACAGAAAGCGGGAAGTGTAGCAAAAGGTGGCGCCGCAGCGCGTACCCCGGAAGAACTTGACGATGGTGGAAAGTTCAAAAAGGGCCCAGGCAGACCAAAGAAAGTTGACAGAGCGGATACGTTGGAAACTAAAAGTGCAATTGAACTCAAAAAATTTCTGAATAGTAGAAAGAGCGATTCGACCCAAGAGAGAGGTGTATCGCAAGCTTCTAGTGAGAGCAATGAAACGACGCGGTCAGTAACGATAGAAAAAAGGACAAACACCGGAGCAGTTAACCTTTCCATTTTCCAAAGGAGTAAGAGCTTGGAAGACTTAACGAAATGTGACGATAAGAGGGAGAGCCGGGTTATCAATAATAAAAGTGAATATGTGGATACTACCCAACTCAGAGAAGTATTGGATGCCCGGTGGGTGAAAAGTGCAGCGCCGAAATTAACAAGATAACAGGGAAGTTGAAGGATGAAATGTGTAACCCAGTGTGGAGTGAAAAATTAAAAGAGAGAAACGTGGCTGCGGAAACAGCATTGACTTGGGCCAGAGATAGAGAAATAGCATGGAAAGAAGAAAATGAGAAGTTGAAAGAAAAAATCCAGGATCTGAAGTCCAGACTTGAAAATGCAGATAGGAGGATTTCTAAACACAATCAAACAAAGAGATTAGAAAGGCCATAAATCAGAAGTCGTACTGCCTTGCAGGACGATGAGAGAAAAGACAACGGAAACGAAACTGGAGAATTTGACGATAGTGTCCAAGAAATTATTACAGGAAGAGCAAATTATCATGGGAAGAGAGGAGAGATCAAGGAAAAACCGGACTGGTCGATAAAGGGAGAACGAGAATGGGAATTAGAAGAACGCAGAAAAAGGAAAAACTGGGCCCTGGTGAAGGGGTTGGGTGCGAAAAGAGGAAAAAGAGCGGCAAGGAAGATGGAAAATACGATATGGGGACATACCGCAGTGATTATTACCATTGAACATATGAGAGTGATAGGAAGTGGGACATTGCTTAAATTAGCCACTTGGAGTGAAAAGAGGAGTTTGATAGCAAAGATGATGGCAAATACGATTTGGTGATTCCTTAGGAAACCTGGCTGGAGGAAAAATCTTTTGTCAACTTTAAGAACAAATTAGATCCAGATTTTATATGGTGTGATAAGGCAGCTTCGAGAGACAATAAGAAAGGTAGGGCGAAAAGGGGACATTTGGTTGGAGTAAGAAAAACATATGGGGAAGGCTGTTAGGTGTCTGAGTGGGAATATGGCCTATTTGTGGAATGTGCAGCTCTAAAAGCCAGTGGTAAAAAATTTAAAATCATTTCTGTATATAATAATTTTATAATTTTAAATGGTACAATTAAAGGGAACAGGATAGATAATTAGACGCATATCTGCGAAGACGGAGAGTCGGTCCTCGACTATGTGATATATTTAGAGACTGAAGAGAATTGTCCAATAGTAGGAATGAAAGTGAAAAGACCAATCGAATCGGACCATCTTCCACTAACGTTCAATTTAGAGGTGAGGGAAGGTAACAGAGAGGTAGGAGATTACGAAAATCAAAATAAATTCGAAGCAGAAAAGCTCGTCTGAGACCCAAGGGGAGAAAATGAATTCAGGGAGGAAATGGGTAAGTTGTGGGAGGAAGAAGTTAGGAGGGAAGGGTAGCAGGAAAGGTGAGACATATTCAAAAAATGTATATGGGAGGCAGCAAAGAAAGTAAGAGTGATCACGAAGGTAGGAATAAAAGCAAGACTAAAAAAGGAGCTTGGGAAAATGGTTCGATAAGGAGTGTGCAATTCAAAGGAAAAAGGTTTGGGCTTGCCTAAAAAAATATTTAAAAAATAAAAGACAGGTCGATAATATGAATTTAAAGAAAGAGAGGAAGAAACTGAGAAATCTGTATAGGGAAAAAATCAAGGAACAAAAAGAAAAACATTGGGAGAAAGTAGAAGAAAGCAGGAACATGGAAGATTTTTGAATGGAAATTGGGAAATTTAGAAGTCGAAAACAGCGCAAAGGTCAAAGAATAGGGAAGAATCGATAAAAAAATAATTTAAAAAATTTACTGGGAGTAGATAACACTTTGAAAAACACGGAAATAAACAACACCGCTCGGGATAATACCATACGAAGGGAGGGAGCACCTTGTAACAAAAAGACAACAGCTGAAAATAAAAATGCGGGAAGGTCTAAAAAGATAGGCTAAATGAGAACAAAACGATAGAAGAGCTGGATAAAATTCTTAAGAAAATGAAAAAACAAAAGTCACCTGGGGAAGGTGGGATACCGGTAGAATTTATAAGAGAATCAACAAAGATTTGGGGGTAAGAAATTCTCCAAATATTAAATGGCTTTTGGAGTAACGGTGTAATTTCGAAAGGCTGGGAAAAAGCAGTCCATATTTTTGTATTGAACTCCTTGATTAATAAAAAGTTAAAAGGAAAAGAGGGAAACTATTCATAGCGTTTATCGACTTTAGAAAGGCGTTCGACATAGTCGACTGAAAAGTTTTGTTCAAAAGACTCACTAAAATAGGTATCAAGGGGAAAATGCTGGAAATGATAAAAGCCATCCACACGGAAACAGATAACCAGGTGATCACAGAGGAGGGACTCACAGATACTTTTAAAGCCAGTAGAGGAGTGAGACAGGGATGCCCTTTATATCCAACTCTATTTAACATTTTTATTGATAATATGGATAAAATCTGCGAAAGCAAGAATGTTCGAGGATCGGTAATAGGGAAGACAAACATTTTTGCGTTGAGATTCGTTGAAGACCTCGCGGTGGTGGCGAACTTCTCGGAGGACCTAAGAAGGATGCTACAACTTCTAGAAGGATATGTAGCCAAAAATAATTTTGAAATCAATGCGGGCAATTCCAAAATTATGATGCTTAGGTAAGGGCAAAAAAGAAAATTGGAAATTTTCTGGGGAAACAATCGAAGTTGTGGACAGTTATAAGTATCCGGATTTCTGGTTTTCAGCAGCAGGGGATAATTACAGCAAACACACGAAAGCAATTGTCGGTAAAATTCAAAAAGCGGAAAATATAGCGTGGGGGATCATGAGTAGAGCCAGAATAGGGGGATTAAAATGGAGACTTTATCTAATGGATGTCCTAACCAAGTCAGGAGGAATGTACAGACTCGAGATTTGTGGATGGGAAAGAAGGGACGAAATGGAAAGGGCTCATGCTAGGTTTGCTAAAATGGTCATGGGAGTAGATAGGAAGGAATTCACCAGGGTACATTTGGAGAAGAGAAACAGGCAAATGTAGTGTTGAGATAGAAGCACAAATAAGGGCAGGTAGTTATCTCGTAGAAATCCTTAATATGGAAGACGATCGACTCCCTAAAATATGCCACAAGGAGGACGAATTGAGAGCAGTTAAAAACAAAGACCCCACGACATGGGGCACTAATCTGAAACAAGCTTTGGTAGATTTTGGGGTGGAGCTAATCATAGGGTGGGTAGGAGATCAAAGTACAGATAATGCAATTCTAGATGCACTCCGGAGGGGCACTAAAAAATTATTCAAGAAGGAAAAACGGGAAGGTGAGGAAAAAATAGAAAAATTTTCTTACTGTACTCAGTATAAAAGTTGGATGACGGCAGAGGGAGGGGAAGGTTACTGGAGGAACCGAAAGTTGAGTCGTCCAGATAAAATTCAGTGGACAAGCCGCCCATGTGGAAACGTAGGAAAAGCGGGAAATAAAGGGTATAATAATGTAGACTGTAGATTGTGTGCAGAAGAAGACGAAGATATGGAGTATATGCGGGTATTCGAAAGGGGACGAGCGCAAATTGAAAAAAGTAGGTGAATGAAGTCGATAAGCGGCTGTTAAAAGATGGATATAAACAAATCGTTGTTAATTTGTGCAAAATTTTTACTGAGGAACCAATCGTCGGTCTTTGTAGATATGCGAAAGAATTCGAATCGGAGGCCAAAGAAGGCAAAGTTGTTGAATAATAAATGGGACGGATTCACAGATTGTTCATTAGTTCATAGATTGTAAGTGGATTATCATTTTTAGAATTTTAGTTTTCTGTGAGATTGTCTCAAAGGACCTTAGTAATTAAGTATTTCTGATGCGTAAGGGATTAATTTCGTGTATGTAAATATCCATAAGGATTTACACAATGGAAATAAATTATAGTTATATTATAATTAGTTTTTCATTTGAAAACGCAATTGTTTCATTTTTAGTCCAGAATTTATCTGTTTAAGCTGAAAATTCATGTATTTTGTTAAGATTCGTGTTTTTTGATAGGAAATTAATCTTCTTGGTTAGAATATTATGTTCCAAACTTTTTCTTTTTTTATTAAAAATTAATTTTTTTCAATATAAATTTAATTATTCGATATTTGATTAATAAGTGATCTTTTATAGTTACAATTCAAATCTTTGGTAAAAAGTTGATGTACTTTTTCCAAAGTAAATTTTTTTGTTAGAAAATTTATGTTGGTAGTCGAAAATTAATTTTCTCATGTAAGAGATTCAAAATTTTCGTTAAAAATTTATTCATTTTATTGAAATTTGATTTATTTTTTGAAAATTCGTCTTGTTTGTTTGAATTTTTTTTTTAAATGAGTTTTGAGCTATTTCATGTTTCACTTGAAAATTACATTTTGAAAATGTCTCTATTCAGTTAAAAATTCATTTTTTGGATAAGAATTTGTTGTTGTTAACAAGTGAACTGTTTTGTTGAAAATTCTTCATTTGTTGGTTAAAAATAATTTCCATAACTAAAAATGAACACATTAAATTTTTGGTTGAAAATTAATCTTTTTTTAGTTCAAAATTATATTATTCTACTTTAAAATTATATTGTACTATTTGGTGAAAATTTTTTTTTTGCGGAAAGATTCGCAATTTTTGTTTGAAAATTAATCTTTTTCGTTGAAAATTTATGTCTTTTTCATATGTCATAGAAAATTTAATCTCTTTAATTGTAATTTCACCTTTTTTGTTAGAAATTAAACTATTTGGTTAAACTATTAATTATTTTCGGGTCTAAAATTTACCTTTCTGGTTGAAAATTCGTACATTTTGTAAAAGAATATTTTTGTTGAAGAATTATCATTTTAGTAAAAATTTAATTTTTTCATTTATATTTCTTATTTGAAAATTAAACTATTTCTTTGAAAATGCCTTATGATCGGTTACATTTTTTTACAGATATTTACTTACTTTTCCACCTTTTGTTAAAATGTCAAAATGGCTTAATTGAAAACTCATCTACTTACAATACATTTACAATTTTGAAGAATAAAATGAGGCAAAAGCTAAAATGAAATATAAAACTCTCGAAATTATATGAGATATATAAAAAGAGAAATAATTAGAAAAAAAGTATTCCATTTTTGTGTTTAAATGTTAATTTTTTTAGTTAAAAATGCATGTATTTTGGTATTTTACGGAATTTGGTATTTTGAGAAAAATTCCTCTTTTTTAGGAGAAAACTATTCCCCTGGACTGAAAGTTTAACTATTATGTTAAAAATCTCTTTTTTGGGTTAAAGATAAAGTTTTTCAATTAAAAATTCAACTGTTCCATTTTTACTTTCATTTTAGTTCTAAAATATAAATTTAATTATTCGACATTTAGTTGAAAGGTGATTTTTTATAATTGAAAATTCAACTAATTAGTTGAAAATTAATGTATTGAGTTTAGAGTTAATTTTGTTGGCAGAAATTATTATTCGTCGATGAGAATTCATTTTTTGTTTTTGAAATATTCAACTTTTTTTTAAAATGTATATCTTAGGTTTAAAGTTTCTTTTTTTTCAAAATTCGTCTTGTGTGTTTAAAAACCTTTTTTTAACTAAATATTTAATTATTTCATGTTTGATTTAAAATTTAAATTTTGAGGATTGTACTATTTTATTGAAAATTCATATAAATATTTAGTTGAAAATGCGTCTTTTTTAGTGAAGTATATTCTTCATTACAAAATGTATTTTCGTGAAAAATTCTTTTTTTTTCTTAGATAAAACTTTTCTTTATTGAAAACTGAACTATTTTTTTTTAGGTATTCAGTTATCAAAGGAAAATAATAGCCATAACTAAAAATTAACATATTGAATTTTTTGTTGATAATAAATCTTATTTATAGATCAAATTTCAACTATTTGGTTAAAAATTCACGTATTTTTTAGAAATATTATATTCGTGGTGAAAAATTCGTCTTGTTTTGTAGAACATTAATCGTCTTAGTCTATTCGATTTTTGATTTTAAAATAATATTTTTGATTTAAAAATAATATTGTTCAGATAAAAATTTAATTATTTGGTAGAAAATGAATGTGTTTTGCCAAAAGTTATCTTTTTGTTTCCAATATTTAGTTGAAAATTAATTTTTGGGGGGAAAGATTCGTAACTTTCGTTGAAACTTAATGTTTTTGGTTTTAAAATGTATATATTTTGTTGAAGATTCGACTTTTTTGCTAAAAAATTATTCTCTTCGATTGTAATATATTTTTGGGTATCAAATTTATGTTTTTGGTTAGAAGTTCAATCATTTGGTTGAAAATTCTTTTTTTTTTGTAAAAAAAATTCGTAATTTTGATTCAAACTCATATTTTCGTCGATAATTCATCTTTTTAGTTAATGAATCATCTATTGGGTTAAAAAATATCCTTTTTCTTGAAGATTCATAATTTTAGTAGAAAATTTCTATTTTTTCCAAATTTGTTTCTCTAAAATATATTTTTTAGTTTACAACTCAACTATTTCGATAAAAATTCGTCAACGTCGGTTAAACATGAATTTTTTTTACAGAAGATTTACTATTTCTCCTTTATTTTAAAATAACAAATTTACCTTTTTATTTAAAAATTCGACTCTCTTGATAGAAACATAATCTTTTTGGCAGAACATCATGCATTTTAATAGATATTTAGTAGAAGTTGAAAATTCATGCATTTGGTTAGAAAATCGTATTTTTTGGTAAAAAAAAAGTTCTTGGTTGAAGACCTTTCTATTTGCTTAAAAGAATTTTTTACATTCTCATCATTTATGATTGAGAAAGTATTAGAATTGTCGGAAATTCGACATCACACTTTTTTAACATATCTCCACGTTTCGAGACCTCCTGAATCCGAAAATCAGGTTTTCACGATAGCGTCTGCCTGTCTGTCTGTCCGTGCGGCTGTCCGCGCGTAAACACGATAACTCGAAAAAATAAAAGAATTAAATTCATCTTGCCACACTTTTTTAGCTCCTAAAAGAAAGGGCGAGTTCGTGAACCAGCCATTTTTGATAAAAATTCAAAAAGTGATCCCATTTTGAAAATTTTTGAGACAACTTTTTTATGAATTTGAAAATTCTATGTACGGATATTTATAGTATAAAAAACAAAAAACAAATTAATCCGTATGACTTTTTTCGATTAAAAGAAAATTCTCAGAGTTATAGCGTTTTCAAAATTTTTTTAATCAACCGAAAATCAAAATTTGAAGCCGAAAAACGCACGATATCAAAAAAAGTCAAGAGAAGAAAAGCATTTCTGTTTAAAACCCCTACAAGATAATCATAACCAATTTTTGAATTTTTTTCAAAAATCGAAAATTCAAATATTGTGTTTAGAAAAAATAATGGAAAATAAAAAATTCCATTTTGTGGACAAACTATGTAGGATGCGAAAAAAGATGAATAAAAAAAAATGGTTATCCCAAAAAAGATCTACAATTTCATTAAAAATCACTTTTTGATAGGACGCGTACTTTTTGTTTTATTCGTGAAAAATAACTTTGAAAAAAAAAGTGTGGAAAACGACGAAAGTTACAAGAAAAAAATCCAACAAAACCTGTTTACAAATGTCTTTCGGAAAACGAGAGCGCAGCGCGAGTGTCACGATGAGAATGTGTACCTCAAAGCCTACAGAGCTTTGAGAAACTTAATCTTTGACTATACTTAATTAAGCAGACAATTCAAAATATGAAGATGCATATAAATACTGCCATCTAAAAGAGATCTTTTTGATAAAGTTTTTTTCAAGAATTCTAAATGCAAAGAATAAAGATTACCTTTTTCAGTTGCAAAGTCAGATATTTTGTTGAAAATTTGTCTTTTTTTGTATCAAACTGTTGCGCCTTTTATGATGACTTCTGGTTCTGGTCTAATCGCGATGCGCAGTGCCAAGTCTGCGTAAGCTTGTATGAGTTTGTTTCAAGTCTACCTTGAGTATTTCTAACCTGGAGGATCTCCAAGTTAATTTAAAAATTAAGTGAGACAAAGAAACGTTTTGTCTTTTTCTTTTTTTTCTTTGAGTAGGGTTATCTACTGTTATTCATTATCCGCTGAACGCTAATCTCTCGTATATCTATTGTAAATATTGAAATTCACCTACATAGTTCTATTTTTTGTTTCAGAATTAATAAGTTCAAGAACGAGTTTAGACGCATTATTTCCTGGATACAACGGCCTCCTTCCTTACGTCCGAGAGTACCACGGTAACATTTATAATTATGACAATTTCCAATCCTACAATGGCATACGAAACGATATCCGTCTAGATAGCCTTTTCTTAATCAGGAATAATGTCATCGTTGGAGCGCTGTTTGAAGATTATTTTGATCAGCCATTCTTTACGCTTGATCATGCGCCTCAATTTGTCGTATTTAATATATCTCACACACCATCTGAGAGCAAATGGGTAGAGCTCGCTAAGGCTGACTATATGAGATTAGGTCCACTTCGTCGTTTCTCATTGATTACAGAGCGCGATAAGATTGCTCATACAATAGTAGCGGAATCGTACTGTCAAGGTAACCTAGTTGCACAGAAGTTAGCACTCATAAGTGCATACACTGCAGCAGACGAAGCAGAAAACTTGTTACTAGATCGTATTAGAGAAGGTCACGTGACGATTCCAAAAATCAAACAGCGAATCTGGCACGTATTCAATGACGTATATCATAAGACATACCGACGTATCGCGAATCAAAACCAGGCTTCAAGTTCAAGAAGGGGTAGTCCATAAGACGCCAATGTCTAAAATGATGCTTGCTACAATGACTTTTTTTCTCAAGATTCTGTAAAGATAGATTTTTATCACATAACGGTTTGTTGTAACATTATGATAAACTCCTCGCACCTAAATATGCAATGATAGTTAATACTATTGTTTGTTCAATCTAAAGATATATGTATGGGTAAAAAACAAACCTAATTGTCATTTATACTAGCTGGAGTATGGAGTATGGTATCATTAGAGCTTTTTCTGGGAAGATCCCGTTTGATCGTAGATTTGGTTTTTTATAGGGCAGGTCGCACAAGCTATACCTGATTTATGAGAAAAAAGGATATTGCGAAAACAGTAGAAACTAATTGTGCAATATTGTATGGTACACAATACTACTTGACTTTTTGCTTAGTTTTGAGTCAAATGTCTGCGAAATTTAAGAGAGCGTTTTGATTTACCACTCTCTCGCTGCTCTTACAGCCATTCCACTTATTATAACAGCGTGCTACCTATAAAGTTAGAGAGATTCACATATGAGTCGGAAAATTTATCAATATAACATAGCTCATTGTAATTAATAATTTTAAATAAAAGGGTATCAACTAAAATAATCTACTATAAATTTTTGTTATTTATTTCGTCCTCATTTAATCTCCTATGCTTGCGCTAACTTAAGATGCAAGTTTTTGTTTCTCGCGAATTTTTTCATCATGTTAATTTTGCAGCTTAACACATTAAAATGCTTTCATTTCAGTTTCACAGTAATACCAGATGATGAATTTTAAATGTAGATGAATTTCATTTTTGCATTAAATTAAGTAAGTCACTTAATTTCAACCAGAAATGGAACTTAAGTGCAGTGTCTCCTATCTGATATACAAGTAATATGATGATTAACTGACAGGTATGTTGAGTTTAGGATGATTTTCATTCGCGCGCTCTGAAATTCAATTCGTGCTGGCAGAAAGGCGTGCGCGAAATGCGATGCGGCGATGCGCAAACATTTAGACGGATTTCGGCGATTTTTAAAGAGGCATCAAGAGAGCAGCTGAGAGTAGCTAATATAGCGTCGATATCGCTGTATAGTATCGATCAACACTGAGCTTATGGTAGTCGTTTCGTCAACGTTTCCTATTTTGATATATGTACTCAGATCCATAAGGGATTTTAATTATGAATAAAATAATCTTACACACATGATAAAAAAGATATAAAAAGAATTGAAGATTTACGTTCTGTACCTGGTGACTTGAAATGGATATAAGTACCTTGTTTAGTGTATATAATCTATAAACAAGTTCAGATGATATGAGGGATAAAATTCCCCAGATGAATCATTTATTTAATGCTCACTTTTAACAAAAATATTTATTTCCTAAAATTATTCAATTTTTAATTTTATAACATTTTCATATTCCTAAAAAATGAATTATAGCGCATAAATCTTATAAATTTCAACAATTAACTGACTTAAATTAACCTATAAATTTAATTTAACACGCACGCGTTGACGAAACATCAACAATCTTTTTGTCTTAAATTAACCTATGAAGTACATTTTACGTAGATAAAGCAGTTGACTTTCTACCAAGCGCGTTACTCAAAGTCATGTTATAATAGCCAGTTGACTTTCAACTGTCAAGAAAAGGAAAAAAGAACGCGAACAAAATGAAATTACTGCGCATGATATGCGGAAAACAGGTTGTTTAAAATCATACAAAATAAGAAATTAACACTTTTTAAAATCTTTTTTTTTATTACCTTGACAGTCTAGTCTGGTTCAGATCTGGGCCTGGTCAGCAATCCATAACATAAAAATTTCTAAGCGTCAATCAGCTAAATTTTTTTCACTCTTTTCGAAAGACTGTCAGAGTGTCTAAAATTATACAAAAGAAAAAATTAACATCATTAAAAATAATTTTTTTCACGTATTGTATTGACAGACTAGTTTGGCCCAGTTCTGGGACTGGTCCGTCATTCATACTATAAAAATTTCTAAGTGTCAAGCAGCCACATTTTTTGCACTATTTTGGAGGAACTGTCAGGTTGTCTAAAATCATACAAAATAAGAAATTTAACATTATGAAGAATCAATTTTTTCTTAAAAATTACATTTAACATTATTCCGAATCGTTGTAAACTAATATGAAACACCTAAAAATAAAAAAGTGAAACAAAGAAAAATTAGTGGATATATGCGACCAAAAAATTGTAAACAATTAAAAAATTAATAAAAAACTATCTGAAACAAATTGTTAAAAAAATGTCTGCCAAGAATTGTTTTAAAAAAATTGAAATAAAAATTGCTTAGAACAAATTTGGGAAAAAAATGGCTTACAAAAACATATTGAAAGAATATTATTAAATCTTATACTACGAAACCTAAAAAATTTAAATTGATTTATATTTATGTTTCCATTAACAGTTAATTTATTTGACATGTATATGATGTATAATAATAAAGAATAATTATTGGGAAAATGGAGCTGATAAAAGGTTTTTAAAAGCTTTTTTAAGTTGTAGTTTATGAGGATGGTTTTTTCATTGACTTTCAATTCTGTTAGTATAGAGCAATGGTTAAGGTTCCCGACTGCTATAGGCAATAGGTTCATGTATAGATGAACGTTCGAACCTCCGTCGCGTTAGAAATTTTATTTGTTATATAATGTTTAAAAATGTAATATATGTATTCAATCTAAGCAAAAACAATCAACATTGATAGACAAAATACTCGCAATAAATTATTATTTGTTTGAATACCTTTTTTTTATATCTGTAAAGTATAGCAATAGCGGGTTTTTAAATTAAACCAAAAATTTGAGACTTACACTTTTGTAATTATACTGATGTGCATTAGCTTGTCAGTACTGCAAGTCAGTACTGCGGAGCGTTACAAATAAGTACAGGCACTCCAGCAATCTGTACTGGGACAGTACTGTACCAGTAATGTACTTCCGCCTGGGACCAGCGGCAGAATAGCGTCTGATTAGACTATCCAGCCACAAACTTTGTAAAAGTGTTACAGGTATGACCAGCCCCAGACTAGACCGTCGGATCTACGCCAGATTAGAATCTAGACGCTCTAGTCTGGGGCTCGCCAACGCCAGAAGATTTTTCCACTAGGGAGGGAGTAATAAAATATCCTTAAAGAATGTGTCGCTAAGGAGACATTACTTGACATCAGTGAAAGAAATTCTTTCAGATGTTTTGGGCATGTTGAGATAATCAAACATGAACGACGAACTAAACAAGTGTATCAAGATAAAGTAAATGGCATCGTGCTCAGAAGCAGATCACAGAAAAAATAGTTACGAGGGTTTATTTTTATTAGTTTATTTTTCAATATAATCTTCTTCGAGACTAATACATTTGTCATAACGTTGCTCTAATTCAGTAATGACATTTTTATAGACCGATTCATCAAGTCCTTTAAAATACTCATTTACAGCATCGACGACTTCGTAGTTGCTCTCAAATTTTTAACCTTTGAGCCATTGTGCACAGTGCACAGTCCTTCATCATGCCCACATGTTCATGTAAAATATTACGTACACACTCAGTTGACATCCTAGTACCCTCAGCTATCTCACTGACCTTTAACCTAAGGTCATGTGTCACCATTTTATGAATTTTTTGGATCATTTCGGGAGTTGCGACCTCAACGGGGCGTCCTGAACGTGGTTCGTCAGAAGTGGTCAAGCGACCTTTCTTCAATTTAGAATCCCACTGTTTAACCGTCGCATATGATGAATAAGAGACTTTCAGTGTGGATACCATTCCTTCTTTAATTGGAAGTGATTTTAGGACTTTTCAATCGAAGTATTTAATGATCGGACGCTTTTCTGATTTTTTCATTTTTGCACAAACAATCGAGGTGTATTGTTCAGTTGGCTCTTAAATATATACTAATAGAGCAATCGGCTTGAAAATTGATATACAAGCTAGTGAGATATAGTACTATAGAATACAAGCCAAAAGTTAGACCTGCTGGCATCACATCTAGGTCAGGCCCAAAACCTTTCACCCCAACTTCGTACATTTGTGTATAAGACCCTAATTCGAAGATAAATAAGAAGCCATAGAAACACAGTAGCTCACATGAAAAAATACAAACACATGTAGAAAGCTAGCGAGGTATGCCAAGACAGAAAAGTGTGGCGACAAATAGTTTATAAAAAGAGTATCAGTTGAGTGAATGACGTCCGAAATAATGACCTTGAATACTAATGGGCGCTCATGGGGAGCTTCACGTGATGACTTTGTGAGGCTCTTCCCTTTGGGTAATTGATAGAGAGATTGATCGTCAAACTGGGTCGCAGCAGTCTTACGAAAGGAACGTGTTATTAAAATAATTGATATGGGAATTCTAGATCAATCTTAAAATCTTTAACGCACTCCGCATAACTCCCTTTCTCACCGACTGTTTTCTTAAAAACTATCTAAATCAGATAATGTACAATTACATTTTTAATCAATTAAATAGTTGTATGTTAAATTGGCAATATTTGTAGTTAGCTATAAGCAACTTACGGTTCGTTATAAACTACGCTAGCAATTTCAGGGGGAGGGGCAAGCTAAAAACTATAGTTGGTAACCGGAGTTGGGTCAGAAGCCAGTAGAGTTAACGTTACAAACTTATAGATAACGCGTTTAGTGAGTTCCTTGATGATAAATTTTCAGACAGTTTGCGAATTTTCAGAAATATGTCCCTGCAACACAACAGGTCAATAATAATTTAATAAATTTGAAAATCACTTTTTATCACTTTTAAGCAATATTTCTTTTTCCCTGTTTTTCAAGTCACCTTTTCTATTAAAAAAAATTAACAACTTGGTGCAGAGTTTTTTAACTCATAATTTATCTCCTGATTTATAGTGTAATGTTTCTTTTACTTAAAAATCAAATTATTTGATTTATAATTTTACTTTTTTAGTTGAAAATTAAGTATTCTGTTAAAAATTTGTGTTTTTTGGTAGAAACTAAATCTTCTCAGTGGAAAATTCATCTTTTTAGTTCAGAAGTTATCTGTTTAGCTTAAAACATGACTATTTTGTTGAAAATTTGAATTTTTATTATTTTATTTAACTGTTTTTAAATAAATTGTTAAAAAAAATTGTGTGTATGTGTAGATTCATAATTTTAGTTTCAAATTCATCTTTATGGTTTCCGAATTCAACTGCTTTGTTAAAAATAAACTTTTTTGTTTCAAATCAACGTGTTTGTTGAAAATTCTTATTTTCGTGGCTGAAAATCAATATATTTTATAGAAAATACGTACTTTTTGGTTAAAAAGTCATGTTTTCAAGCGAATAGCACCGTTTTGGTCAAAGATACAACTGCATTGTTTCAAATCCATCTTTTTGTTTCAAAATTTCACTATCTTGTAATAAATTGATCTATATAATTTAAAAATTTTTTTTCTTTTGCAGGAATTTTTTTTTCTTATTTGAAAATTTATTTTTTTGGGTAGGTTTCAACTATTTTGTTAAAAATTTTGAAAAAAATCTTTGTTCGGTTAAGGTTTCAACAGTTTTATTAAAAATTCGTCGCTTTTTTTAAATCATTCACCATTTGGTCAAAATATGTTTTCTTTTTTGAATGAAAAATCTTACTTGCTTGAAAGTTCATCTCTTTTGGTTGAAATTTTATCTCCTTTAATTACCAGATGAATTGTTTGGTTAGAAACTCGTTTATTTTTTAATGAATTAAACTGTTTTTATTTATAATTAAAACATTTTTTGTTCGAAATATCAATTACTATATTTTTTGATAAGAATTCATCTTTTTGTGTCGAAAATTACTCTTTTTGATTATTAAATTCAACAGTTTGTTAGAAAGTTAAAGTATTAGGTTAATCAAAAAAGGTGAATTCTCATGAAAAAATAATTTAGTTGATATTTTAACTAAAAATATTTCAATAACAAATTGAAAGGTGTTGAATTGATTAAAAAAATTTTTCAATAAAACTGTTAAAGCCTTAACCTAAACAGATCAATTTGCAACCCACCAGTTGCATTTTTGCCCAATAGATACAAAAAAATTATGAAATAAAAGTTTGCACTTCTGAAAAAGTCTTATGAAAAATAACTTTTGTTCTTTTGTGATCTCTTGCATTGTTTACGAGAAAAATTCGAAAATTATATTTTTAGATAAAAATTTTCCCGGCCTTCAAACTGATTGAGTCAACATAAAGCTGATATAAAGCTTTTCTTTTATTAAGCGAAACGTTTCAAATATATTAAAAAAAATAATAAAAAACGAGTTTTTAGAAAATATTTGTATTTTCTTCTTCAAAATGATAATTGTGAAACTTGTAAACATGCTGTGTGACCTTGTTTTATTTACGCTTCCTAATAATTTTATTTATTTAAGTTTTATTTGCGCAATGAATATTTAGGAATAACTGTACTCTAGTTACTAAATAAACTAATTTCTATAAAAATGTTAGAGAAACGACATAGTCGTAAAGATGTCGTAAAGATGTCGTAAAGATGTTGTAACGATGTCGTAAAGACGTCGCCAAATTTTGTGCACACTGGGATAGTAAAGACTCGTTCAGGGAATAAAATGAGCCATTATTATGTTAAATCGAATAAAATCTACTTCTTTGATCCTAAATAGAAGGAAAAACTTTGAAAATACTTCAAGGCCTTTAAATTAAAAAAAAGACGTAAATAACCTGGGTAGAGCGAAGATTCTAGTTTTGTATAAACTGTTTTATTTTGACTAAATTACGTTTCATATTTAATGAATACTTTTTTTAATTAAAAAAAAAATTAAAAGTAATTTGAATTCCTAAAATCACAATTAAAAAAAATAATCCTGTTCCGCTTATTATAAAAAAGTTTGTACATAGTTCAAATTTTTAGGATAAATTAAAAATCTATTCATTGAATTCAATCAAGTAATATCACAAGTTTCATCGAAAGAAATTCAAGCAACATGATATGGAGATTTATTATTTTTGAAAACTGAACATTTCTTATAAAGGTGGGATCTAAAATTGTTTGTCGTCTTTCGCACTCGAAACATGTAAAGGAAAATAAATAAAGACTGAATTTGAAACGATTACTTTTTCATCTTCATTCAAGGTGTGCTAACCAAGTTAAAAAAATTTTTGGCATTACTCTAATATTTTGAAACAAGTGTTTATAAATTATCCTAACGTATTTCATTGAGAATTTTCCAAAAGAATTGTTACCCTAACTTGCAACAGAAAATTTTCGAAAAAAAGTTATACTTTAAATCTGAAACATGGAAATTTTTTAATGAAAATATAATTTTAAAATTGCAAACAAACATTTTGAAAATCATAATTTTTTCGATCCTAAAAAAACGACGCCTTTTATCAAAAAATGATTAATAACCAATTTATAGCTCCTTTTTGAGTTAGAAATACTTATTTATTCATTGTTTTCATAAGTTCAGTCGTTTTCCAAAAAAAAAAATTATTTTGTAATGTCTGCGTGTAACGAAATTTAAGTACAAATATAGTTGTGTCTATTCAAAAATTCAGCTGTTTGTACTTAAATTTTAGTACAAAAGTCTAGGGCTTGTACACCTAGGGTTTTTGTGCAGAGATTTGAGGAATGTAGGTTTACGGCTTGTAAGGGCGAGAGGGAAAGAAAACATCGATTGACAGTTTGTGAGGCTCAGAGAGGTAGAGGTATAAGTGGGTCCTTGAATTTTATATTCACAGATACAAAATTTAGATATATCTCACTGAAAAATGTATAAAAATACAAATTTCTAAATCTGTTACTCATTGAAATTAAAAGTAACAAACTTGCTATTTGCCGAACCCAGGAATGCCCACCGTGGGAGTGGCGTAATACTATTCCCCTTTTCTTCTATTTTTTACCTAATTTTTGAATTTTTTTATTTTTTATTTTTCTATTTTGCAGAGTTAGCTTTTTTAATGGAATAACGCCTTTTCTTTTGTTCAAAAGATCTATGAAATAGATTTTCTTTTGTGAGGAATTTTCGTATCACGCTTTAAACCCCAGCAGCAGTGCGCTAGCATGTTTTTATCCTAAATTCCTTGCTATCGTTTCCCAAAATCATTAAGGTCTTAATGAACATGTACGGTACTTGTGCCAAGAAATGGTAGTTCTAAGGTTTTAAGATTTATGGTTAGTGGGTCAAAGATGTAAAGCATAAGGCTGATATGGCGGTGAAGGGGGATGGGGAGAGAGGTTATGTTGCTCTAGGATTTTAAAATCTATGGTATTTATAAATAAGGCTCATGGATGTAGGATTTGAAGCTTTGTGGCTTATGGGGCTCAAAGAGGTATATGGGAATAAAACTGGGATGGGACAGGAGGGAGAAGAGAAGGAGGAGAGTTTTCAGTGTTTTTAGAATTTGTACATGTGGTGTTTTTGTTTGTAGAGTTTGCACAATTAGGGTTTCAGGTCAACGGTTTGTGGAATTCAAAGGCGAAGAGCGAGGATAGTTAGTAAGATGTGTGAAGAGAGGGGGAGGGAAAATTCGTATGTCAAGGTGGTTGTAAGTTTCGGGTTTGTGGGTTTATGCGTCTGTGGCTGTGTGATTCACTGACTTCTTAATTTCGGGAATGAAAATTATGTGGATTTAAGCTTTATCTGTTTTTTGTATATAAAAAATCGACTCCCCTGCTATTTTTCGCAATTGGCGAAAAAGCTTAAAGTGCTGAAGATAAATGCTCGACGGATTCGGATTCAGCGGCGAATGCATATAGGAAACGTGAGTTTATTTTGGTTCATTTTTTTGAATCTGTGGTCCTGTGTAATCGTAAGATTCTAGCTTATAGACATTTAATTTTAATTATTATCCTTTAGCGGCATTTTTTACTCTATTGAAAGTAAAAAAGATGAGCTGTAGACGCGTTTTATTCCTGTAGATCAAAGTTGTACGAAGCTTAGATTGTGTACAAGGAAGCTTTGAAGTATTTCCAATTAACAAACGAGGAGCGAGCTTAGATCTAGAGTTTAGCGCCCAACTTGAAGATTATTTCTACCTAAACTAAGCTTGGCACAACATATACCTAGTAGACTTTATATATTATTTTGTGAATTATCAGATAGTGTGAGGAGCTGTTTAGATGATGGAACACCCTGCATATATTTTAAGTATTAAAATTGAGCTACATAGTTCTATTTCTTTTTACAGAATTAATAAGTTCAAGAACGAGTTTAGACATATAATTTCCTGGATACAACGGTGTCTTGCCTAAAGTCAAACAATTTCTCGGGGAGACACAGCTTCTAACAGCCAGTGGATAACACACTGTCTGAGGCTGATTTTCTAAACTTGGGTCCATTGCGTCGTTACTCACTTGTTAGGACGCGCGATGAAATTGCTCATGCAACTATAGTAGAATCAAACAGTCAACGAAGCCTACGTGCGCACATGCTAGCGAGCAAATGTGCAACCACTGGTCTATATCATAGTATTTAACCTTGGGAATACGAATCTGCTTATTATGCTGGCAGTTTCTATCATAAAATTCTGAAAACTCTACTCTAATCTGGACTTGCTGGCTTGTTGCAAATGTGGTGCAATGGCTTATTTTAAGTGTCTAAATATCTCTGTTGAGTAAAGTGAACGGATAAAAAAAGAAGCTGCTATTATGAACGCAGTCTCGAAAGTGCAGGAGGCAGGATTCTACAGTATTTTCAACCTGTGGAAATCTTTTGAAGACAAGCAGATATAGGCTTTCAAAAGTCGAGTTGACCGCATTGTGGAGAATGCGTCTCGCGTACCCAAATTCAAGGAAACTACTGCATCGAAACTCACAGATATGTCCGAACTCCAAGCAAATACGCAAACACTCATGTCCGAGAATAACATACTAATTAAACAAGTATCGGCACTGGACTAAAAATGGAACAACTTTTGGAAAGCGTCACGAAGTTCCATTATGGAATTACAGAATAAGTCATAAAAAGTTTGAAAATCTGTCTGTTTGCTCCCAGTTACCTCACAGTATAATGGCCAAATTGACCCAACAGATGATGTGCAGTAAAATAATCGGGAAAAAAGAGGGGCTTATCCCCCAAAGATCTTGGTGGGAAATATATCACCCCTTCTACATAAGAGAATCATGTCTAAGTTCTATGGACGAATTTACAGTGCTGCGATGGAACTTAGGAGAAACAAAAAGATAAACATTCTTACGGATTGTGGATGGCAAAATTTATTGCTGGAAAGAAAAGGGGGCACCAAGAATCTTGCATCCCCACCCACGTGATGTCGATCCCCTTTGCTAGCAGCTACTCAATTGGTTGTGGACTTTCTGAAAGTGACCTAAGGGCTCGCCTCTATATCTTTTATAATATTATTATTATATACCCTGTTATATTTTATTGGCTGAGATTATTATTATGATTATTTTTAACTTAGTATCATGTTATATAGTAAGGTTTCTATTTGTGTTATCGCCAATTTTATATATTTATGATTTGCTCTGACCTGTGTAGCTCTGAATATAAACATCAACCATTGTCATGAATTTTATCCGTGATAAATGATATTCGATTTGGGGTGGATTATTACTCGAGATAAGTTCATGTTAATTTGCTTCACCTGTTCAACCGGTCGTGTGAGAAAACATATGCAATCTTTCGCAAATAAGAAAAATTAATTGTGAAATGTTGCGAAATACAGACAAGCTATCTGTCATATTCGCTTTGTTTTGAGTGGAATGTCTTCGAAAGCTTATATAGAGTTTTGATTTGTGACTTTCTGAAAACAAATTTGAATCATGAATAACCTACCTATTAAAGCCCCCTCTAACTATTAATATGTGCAATATATGAATTTATAAAGATGCAATTCTAACATGAAAACTTTATCAATGTAATATAATTCATTGTAATTGATGATGTTAAATAAAACGAAATTAATTATAGTGATTTGTTATTTTTCAATATAGACTTTGCCACAAAAAAAGGTATTTTATATCCTCCCGAATAACTGAGAGATGCCTTTTTGTCTTCAGGGTTGTTTGGAAGTTGTACGATTTCCGAAGTTGGTTTAAATATAAATTGGATGTTGCGTTTGTTAAGATTTATTTCAATGTGTTCTGCGCCACCTTCGATGTAGGTTAGGATGGTGGTCGTTTTCCCCTCCCTTTATTTAGAAGGTTGTGTTGACTTATTTTTTTCAGTATATTTTCATATGGAGGCAGCTTTGTATACAAGAAGTTGGTGACTGCTTTTTTTTAGATGGGTGATAGTGGGAGGTGGCATGTGTTCAATTTTCCTGTTAAACTGGACATCAGAAGGTAATCGATTGATGAAATCGAAAAGCTAATTAAGTTTATCTAGTCCATGCCGCCAGATCACCAAAGTGTCGTCAATGTAACAAAACTAAAATTCCGGTTTAGGCTTGGATTGGTTGAACGTTTTTGTTTCTAGATGTTCCATAAAGAAGTTGGATATTACAGGTGAGATTTAAGATCCCATTACTGCTCTTGAGGGTTGTTCATAGAATTGGATATTGAAGCCCAGTAAAAAAACTGTGAAAATCCCCTACTGCGAAGAGAAGTAAGTATTATTGAGAAAGCGTTCTATCAAATGTATGACCTCGGAGGGGAAGTTTGCAAAAGATTTAATAATATCAAATGAATCAGCGTAAAATGTTGACCGTCCTACGTCGTATGTCATTCGCTTTTTCGGGTCAAAGGGTATATATTGTAGATTCCAAATCACTTATGATTTTTTCTTCGAGATCCTTGAGAAAGTTACTGCACTATTATGTTCTTTAGATAAGGCTAAAATCATTTCATTGGTGCAGTTTTATTAGTTTTTACGAGCAATTATCATTTTTCAAAGCAAATTCACTTATAACACATATCGTATATGTAAAAATTTCTTAAAGTTCATTTCTATTCCTCTTATAAATAATATCTTGACGCATGAAGTTAACATTACAAAACCGTCGTTATTGCCATTCACAATGCGCATAAACAACTTGACTGATATCGCATTTTTCAACATAAAAATGTTTTATATCCACCACCCGAACATTTCTTCTCTATTTTTATTTTTATGAGGCAGCATTTTTAATTATCCGATAGAGTTCTTTTTTTCTGTCATTTTTTATCGTCTTAACATCTGTTTTCCGGGAACTATCGTTTACACTATTACAATAAAATCTATATGAAAAATCATTGTTAATTAGATAAGTATTTTTCTCCAAGCTTAAATTTAGGATGTAGATTGAGATAGCAACTAACAGCTATTCATATACGACTTGGATACTTTGTCGAGGCGGGTGGGCCAGGAGGTCAAAAAGGGGGATCTTAACTTTTGTAATTTTTACTATTAGAACCCAAAGCACATTCAAAGAAACACCAACTAATAAAAAATTATTAATAATTAAAAAACCTCTTTGCATCATAGAATGCAGATTGTTCTTTAAAAGTCGTTATTATGGGATTTCTCATGTATTTTTTAACAAGGTAATATAAATTTTTAACAAAAAAGTTAATTTCGAACTAAATCGCTGAATGTCCCACCATTAAAAAAATACACTCAAAATAAATTGAAAACAAATATGTTTCACTGAATCCATTCCGAATATGTTTTTGTAGAAGGAATTGGCCAAAACATATTTTGCAGATTTCGGAAAGAATATAAAAAAATAATTAAAATAAACAAAACGGACATTTTTTAATGTGTGCTTTGATAAGAAAGCGATTTTTGATTTTAATGTAGAATAACTAAATTCTATTGCCACGCGAATTTTTGTTCATGGAAGTAAAATTTCTTATTTTTTCACAAAAAATTACAGAGGGGACAATGTTGTAAAATAGAACTTTGAACGTTCGCAAAAGTCTTTTTTTATAAAGCTGAGAGAAAGCTTTTCTTCTTTGAGCATGAACTTTTCAAATATATTGGAAAGAATAAAAAAGGTGGTACTTTCCAGAAATTTTTTTCTTCAAGTTTTGAAAATGTGTTTTTAATTGGAAAAATTAAAAGCTAATTGGGAAGCTTGTAAACATGTTATGTCACCTCCATCACGGCGACCTATTTGCAAGTTATTTGTATTTAAAGTGACGAAATAAAAATATTTGCACACAAGAAATCTATTCTGATTTATTCACGCCTCGTATCTTACCTTGACGCGCATATTTGTGTAATTTTCAATGAATTTTAGATAATAGTTGCTGCTTTCATTCCTCAATCTTTTCATCACCTTTCTACCCGTTATGTTTTTATTCAAGATTATTTAGATAGCAAAGAATCGCTTCCAGATCTTCATCAGAAGCACAATAACCTGATATCTCCACTTTCCCCACTCTTTCTATAATTCTCTGTAATTCTAGCATCACTGTCCTTTCCCACCAATTTTCTAAACATTTCCGTTAGTATGTTTCGCTTTCTGGTTTAGAGAATTCTTACGTCTTTCTAGGGCACTAGATAATCATATTGTTAACTCTGCACTTTTAATCACTCACGTCTTGGTAATTGCTCTTATCTATTAAATCTTTAGATTCCTTTAACATATCACCGTTAGGATTTCCCGCGTTACAGTACAAGTCCGATAACTTGCCGTCCGACAAGTGTACACTCCCCTTAAAACGTCATCACACGTACGGCACGCACAATAATTGTGGTTCTCCCACTACGTGTGCTATTTTGCCTATGATTTACGCATGCGCGCACCTAATATCGGGCTACTAGAGGGGGCGTCCGGTAAGTCCGCAATTCCTGGAATTTTCCGCCCCTACAACCCCAGAAGCTGGAAAGTTATCGGACTTGTACTGTACTTCGAACTTGATTACTATCCATCTTCATTGCGTAGAGTAAACGCGTAATCGTGTCTGACTTCTTATTTGTGAGCCCTGCATCAAATAGTCTTTTATGCTTTTTGAACGTTTGCTCTCCGCCTCCCTAAGTTTACCTTTCTTGCTAGGTCTTTCCGGTTTTCTTTTAATTATTATCGTAGAGTGATCAGTTGATCCTTTTTCAGCATTTCCTTGGCTTGCCATCTTTAGTAAAATAATGGAACTAATAAGCTTGGCATAATACCGCCTAAAATCATACCCTCTAAATACACTTTAATGTCTTTTGAAAACAGATTTGTGCTTGACATTCCGCGAAGCGCTTTTCCGCCAAAACAGCTCCATCTCATTTTAATTTTTCTAATTCGGGCGATTTAAAATTAAAAGATCTTTAAATTTTAAGGTGTTTGAATAAAGATTTTAAAATTTGTAAGATGCTGATATTTTTTAAATCCGTATGTAAAGTTCTCAATTCTAAATCTTTCAAATTAAAAATATTTTACTCGAAACCACCATGTTATGAGCCTATTACGCCCCCAGAAAAGTGAGCTTTAACATAGGCATTTACAACACTGTCCAATAGGCTAGGGCGAAAAACCAACATTGTGCGTCCAGAAAACGCGGAAAAGTGTCCCAGTCCAATCCGAAACTCAGCGCACTTTAAAATTTTGAAATCGGATAATATCTTCAGTCTGTACTTTGAGGGTGAAATCTCGAAATTTCACTAAAAAGCACTAAAATTTAAGGTTTGGAAAAATGGGCTTAAAATCGATACCGATGCCTTCCAAGGGTGACTTTACGCTGAAAAGTCATCAAAGGGTACTTAGAGGTCCGTACCGAATCGACAAAGTTACCCCATGTCAATCCTCATGGAGGGAGAAATGGCTCAAAATTGCGTATTTTCGATTAAAACGCTTAAATACTTGTGCTTCTCCTAGCTCACTGAGTTCTATTATTTCGAGTGACCCAGAGCCCACCACGTGGAGGTGGCTGCACATCGGGCTCCACCCACGCAACCAAGAATATGTAGAACGTGCTTATTTAAGTCTCAGATTCATTAATTACACCCACAAAGTCTTTCTTAGTGTCAAATAAGTTGACAGTCTTTCGAGAAAGAAGTGTGGCGCGTATCTGTCGGTCCCGAGCCTCGGGACCGATGCCTTCTCTGGACACCTCTGTTACCAGTCTAACAGTTCTTTCCACTGCTACTGTGTGCCAAGGGAAAGATGTAAAGTCCCAGTCTGGTACCAAGCCATCGGCCATAGATGGCTTAGCGGTAGGTTCATCCTCTGTTATAGGAATTAAAACTGGAGGACGGTAAGTGAAACCGTTCCCAATCAATCATTTCTGTGTAGTCATTAGCTCCAAAATTAATTTTTGGCACAATATTGTATCTATCAGTTGTCTGTTGCTTATGTTTTGCTTCCACGATTTTGGTGAGTGCGTCTTGATGAACGGTAAGCCTAGGGTCGGTTACCATTCCAAGAAGTATATTTTCTGGCATGGCAGAGAAGCCGTTTGTCTGAATGGAAGTATTTACCACATTTCGGTACTTCAGAGGAAGAAACCTTGACAATTTGATTGCTTGGAAGAGGTGCCGACTCACATCAGCGATAGACTTATGCCGTCTAATGTGAAACCACTGAGGTACGTATACTGTGAGTAAGTATTCAACTAATACAAGCAATCTATGTTGATGGGGCCTATCTTCTGGGAGGCCAGCTCAGGAGAGCACGCTCCGAACCGTATGGCATCTGATATCTCATTAAGATACCTTTGAGCTGAGCTGAGATCAGTGGGTTCAATCTCAGGCAAGTCACGCTCAACTTGTTTAAGCTTCACAACATTGAGGGTCTCACAAGTTGGAAGTTGCCCCCTATTGGCCTTGAGTATTTTTTCGGACCAGAGCTAGCTCCGTCAATAAATACGAAAAGACTTCTGAACGGTAGCTCATTGAAATGTAATAGACAACCCATTACAAGGGACGATCAAGTCGTTCCTCTAGTAGACGAATAATTCCTCCCTTCCAGCCCGTATTCGTATTTGTAAAGTCACAGCCAACGACTACCACTGCATTGAAGACATGGCCTACGTATTTAGAACCTGGTTCGGCCACCAAAGATATGTGTTCCTCGTTAATAAATCCGGAGGCTGTCAATGTTTCGTCTTTCTGACTATCAAAGTATAAGTCAGGAATAGAATCCTCATGGCGTAATTCCTCCTTCTACTTGGAGCCTATTTTAATTTTCTCGCACCTTATCTTACTTTTATCTATGACTAGACACTCAGGTACTTTTTGAGAAATATCCGGGGAGATCATACCTGCTCGATTGGCAGCGAGGAGTACAGACGAGCTTAAATGCGCCGCAGCCCGTTGACTTATACCATATCTTTGAGCAACTACTGCTGCTTCAGATAAGTCAAGTCTGGCCTGAAATGATTTCCTCTGCACAAGTTTGCGTGGTATGTCGTGAAAATCGTCATCATCGGTAGAAGCATCAACCCTTACCTTAATTTCAGGAGGAGGATTATCACCTTCATCTTCCTCAAAGAAGGAATCCAAATCTATATCCATATCAATCTTAGAGGAAGATGTGGAGGCCGATGCAGTCGGAACGCTTTCCCCATCCTTTCCCCTTTCAAGTCTGCCTCTTTTTGCATTACGTTCTGCTCTCTTATGTATTCTTTTTGTTTCAGAGACATCTACGCTGGCGATTCCCATGAGTCTTTTACCTCTTTGGTCAAGACAGAAGGCATGCTCTACGGCTGGAACCTTTTTTTCCTTGGGATAGGAGCACCTAGACAAGTCAATGCACTTACAAGCGTCTATGGTAAATAATTCAGAGCAGTACTCTTTGAGGGCGGCGATTTTCTCATCCTTATTACTTTGAGAAGTTGTTTTACTCTTTAATGAATTTTTCAACGTAGTGTATTTTTTATGAAGATTTGTGAGACATTCCTTAATGCGCTGCTTTGAGACCGTTGGGATAGAAGCAGATTCCCAAATAACTATTAGTTTGAAACGGACTTCGTCGGCAATGTCTCCGAACGATGGCTCCTTGTCTTTTTCTGAAAGACAGCCCTTTTGCCTGCGGACCAAAATCTTTTGGAGGACCAAATATAGGGCACTGCACAAATTCTCTCTTTACGAATTTCGACATGCTGTGGCACACAAACCAAAGAAGGGAGTGCAGGCAGAACCAAAATCTCTACCGCCAAAAGAACCAACGATTGACAGGTTCTGACAAGTCTCGACAACGCTTGACCAGAGGGAGGGGGAGGCGTGGGGTGACTTTGGCGACTCGGTACGGACCTCTAAGTACCCTCTTATGACTTTTCATAGTAAAGTCACCCTTGGAAGGCATCGGTATCGATTTTAAGCGCATTTTTGTAAAACCTTAGGTCTTAGTGTTTTTTAGTGAAATTTCGAGATTTCACCCTCAAAGAACAGACTGAAGATATTATACGATTCCAAAATTTCAAAGTGCGCTGAGTTTCGGATTGGACTGGGCCAATTCTCCGCACCCAGGCGTTTCCTGAACTTACAATGTTGGTTTTTCGCCCCAGTCTACTGTCCAACTAGCGGTAGTTAATATTAGTTTCAAACGTCACCGCACAGTCAGTCAATTGGTTCCACATTTATATAATGTTCATTAATATCCATATAGAAATCTTATATAGAAATCTTCAATTGTCAGGATTGCGTCGCAAATTGTTATAATTGTTAATCTTTGAAGACTCAAAATCATGGAAAAAGCAACAAAAAAAAATCCCACCCCTCAACTAAAAATCGCAAAGTGAATCAGCAAAACAAGACTTAGTATCCCAAAAATCTTAGGTTAAATATAAACTAACCTTTGAGGAATTCGGCAGATTAGGAAAACAAAACCGAAGAATGTTCGGTTTGTCATCAAGATCATTTTCAATAACAAAAAATTAACTTTCTTGGACGTTCTCGCATCATTTCGGTTAAGGCTTTTCAACTCTCACTTTTAAGGAGGGCTCTCTATGCTCATAACATATAGTGGTTTCGAATAAATTCTTTAATTTTAGATATTTCAAATTGAAAATTCTTTAGTACATAATCTGCATGCTGGAAAATCATGCAACTCTAAGGAGTATGTCAGTATAGTTCAATTTTTAAGACTTAAAATTGGCATTCATGGCATGATAAATGTGTTCCATCCAGATAAATTCTTCTTAATGAGGGATCATTACATTATTGGATCGACGTGGACAGATAGGATTTCTTCGCCATGCACTTTGCTTGGTCACGAGGTTGAATCTGTCGTGTTTGACACAAAAACTTAGGAGTTTAAAGCATACGTGCAACCGTTTCAACAAACAAAGTAGAAAACCGGGAAACACCAGCTTTGGACAGAGTGAAACGACAACTCCAGAAATCATTGGACTACTTAGGCAACATTAGAATGAGGTATATCATCAGGTATATGATAGAATCATGAATTTAAAACAGCCATCGAGTTCAAGAACAGGTAATTCATAAAACATCAATACAAAGATGATATTTACTATTAAGACTTTATAGTAAAGATTAATAATTAAGTATGTGCAGAAAAAGGGCAACATTTAACAATCTAAGGTAAAATATCTCCCCAAATGATGAACAGTTTCTTAGAAAATTAAGAAGCTGCTGATAATTGATCACAGAATAAATTCTATAATCTCGTAAGATCAATGAACATACAAGAAAAAAACTGGAACATTTGAGGATACACGGGTTTAACTGCAATTTTCCTTGTCAAATACAAAAATATTGTAGGTGAATACTAGTGCAGATGTGTTGAAAAATGAGCGCAGCCGCTGGGGTGTAGAATCAGTAATGCCTGTTCCTTGGAGGGGGCGGGGGCTTAGTTTTTTATGGCAGGTATAAATACTTTATTTTATACAAGATTTGCAGTTAAATTTTTCTTTGAGTATATATTTAATATTCATACAAATATAAAATAACACAATATTATATTTTCTACTTATCTTTTTCAAGTTTAGACAATAAAAAGCCATTTGTTGGTGATTCTCTGGTATAAGGCATGTACTAACAAATTTTCTTTCTTTGATATAAACTGGTTATAAATACATAAATATAATAGTTTTGCGTTCTCAAGTGAAAGTATTAAATATATTTTATTTTTATCAGAAAATGTAGGAGGTTCGAGACCCCGATAAAAATGCTTTATTTAATATGTAAGCAAATGTTAGCAAAGAAAGAAAATAAATATTAATACCTGCCAAACACAACCTCAACTAAACTTTCTACTGAATCACTTTTTTTCCTTTTAAAGATCGTTTCCTATATTTTATCAATCGTTTAAGCTGTTTAATACTGCGCTCTTCCGCCGAATTGTGCACTAATTTTGCTGCTGGAACATCCTGGCACGTGCGCACTGTTGACGTCTAGAATAAAAAGGTCTACTCTGAAGCTGAATTAATATTGAAGATTTCAGCTAATAATTTTTATAATTTCTAAGTGAAATATCGCAAAAAATGTATACTTAAACATTCTATAGTAGCGGAGACGAAATTTTCAAGGTCGCTGAACACCTAGCTTATAAGAATAATTCGCCGCTTCTTACCTTTCATCATTTGAATCTCAGATTCATCTTTGCATTTTTTATAATCATACGGAATACAATTTTCATTGCAGTTAGTCAAAAGCGTTTTATTCCCATATTTTATTCAACAAGTAAAGCAACAGGTTTTATCATCATTTAATTACGTACAACCTGCAGATATTCACTTTACTTAATTAATTAAGATCGAAGTACAAAACGATTTTGACACTTGTCAGACATCAAATATCATTCACGTACCGTTACATTAGTGAAAACCAACTCCAATTTTTTAAAAAGTACTTAATGCACGTCCCGAATGTATTTATGAATAATTTTAATGTTTTGTTACATTTTTTTTTAATTTGTAACTAATTATTTATTTGAAATGCGTGGTGAATCCTGTGGAAAATAACCCTTTTCCAGAATTTGGTTATACGTATATTTCGCGCACGTCTTCTGAGTCTCGAAACCTTTGACAATTTCAGTCTTATATTCACGACAATCCAGATGCTGCGCGGTTTTCCAAGACTAGGATTAATTATTTAAGATAATTTAAGCTTAAGAATAGATTCTGCCTGTTATGTTTTCTTTTTATTATTTGTTCATATCGAAAATGAGACTATCCTCAAGAATCCTGAACCCTCGAGATCTAATGAGAGACTTAAAGAAGCAAATAGGACGCCTTTTGTCAATTGGAGTAACTCATCCTATTTCAAATTTTCCCGCCAATCCTACTGCAGTGTGCCAACCTGATCCTGTCCTGGTCGTGCCCCGATTGTTATCGAACATCTTGAAATTCTACTAGGATTCAAGTTTTCGGCTACACTTCCTTCTTTTGCTCAGGCCCGCATATCGCTGACAACGTTCCTGGTGCTATATTTTCCAATTTGGATGGAGTCTAAGTAGGAATTTAGTAGTCAGCTTGATTAATCACATTCTTCGGAGAAGATATCTTGGACATAAATTCCACATCATTTAGACCGAACTGATGAACAAATTACCATCCAGTATAGAAGGAAGTAATTTGGTGGTCATCAAATTTCCATTGCAGTCACATCCCTGAGATCCTATCTCTGCTGTTTCAACATTCCCTGGCAACGCCAATCGCATAGCCCCAATTCAACCAATCAGGATTCAGTCGGTTGCCAAAGAAGACAACAACGCAGGAAAAGTTCTCATCTTTCGTCAGGCTCTGGTAACTCAATGCTTTAGAAGCGGTCGCGTATATTCGACCGTGGCGCCATCTAACAAGCCCGCAGGTTTTTAAGATAAGATAAAAGATGCTTGAGATTATATCCAG
>NC_046658.1:159147908-159149535 GCF_010883055.1 Belonocnema kinseyi | reverse complement strand
CGACCCTGCTTATGGAAAACATGTCCGTTATACTTCCGCACTAATTTTAATAGTAATTAAAAGTTGTAATTATCTTTATCACCGATAGAACAATCAATAAATTGCGGGCGCCAGATCCTACACGGATCATTTATAAATAATAGGAAATAATTTTAAAAGATAATTTAAAATAAAATTTGATTAAAAAAATAATAAAATTAGTGAACCGGAAACTAAAGGTTTGGCTAGCTCAGCCCCGTCTCTGGAAAATGGTAGAGGGGCTATTTCTAATAAATCGGAAGTATTAAAATTAATTAATTCTCAAGTCATGAATAAATTAATGTTCCAAATAAAAATTATGAATCGTTCTTTTATTTTAACATATAAGTTTCGATTTACAATGCCATTATTTGGAAATAATTGAAGGCGGAAGAAAAAAAAAGCATTTAGGATGACGACAAGGTTCTTGACAAAATGGCGGAATTAACTAACTAAAAACAAATAATAAAAATTTCGATCTTTCGTTTAGTTTTCCAAGACTAGACCATCGGGTATAGCGAAATTAGTTACAGAATTATGCCCTAATTTTTGGAGGTTATTGTACATATTGAGAATTAAATTCAATAGAACCTTCAAACATTTACAATTTGGAAAATAAAATGTAAATCAGAGAAAAAAAACAGGACTAATGACACAAAAATAATTTACGAATAAATCACACGGCAACAAAATAAGGAAACATATTAAACCATAAGGGGGACAAATTAATATTGGGATAATATATAAGTAACAGCGAAAACACATCAAAATAAATAAATTTCAATAAACACATAAATCACCACATTAAAATAACTCACAGATTAATCAATCCAGTCAAGGATATTAAAAAAAACAATGTGCCAATTCAATTAAAACAAATCAAAAGTTCAGACCAAAAGGAAAACAAAAGGCCACACTATTTATTGGAATTTTCCTCTGGAAAATTGAAAGAAAATGTATCCCTCACGGACAGGAACTGTTCTCGTGTTACACTTAATACTAACGATAGGGTCGAAATTGTCGTTAGGATTATATAAATTACAACACGTTTGTTCTTCACTACACAAAAACACGCGCTACTCCAGAAACTGCTGGACGAAAGACAGGCTCTGGACACTAGTATAGGAAACCGCGGTCACTTATATTACTGATACTGTTTTGCGTGCTGGTTAGATGGCTCTGTCGGTCGTTCTCCCCTTCACGTCGCTCAGGGGCAATACTTGAATCTATCTCTCTCACTCCTTTACTGTTTACCAAATCACAGCTGTCGAATGTTTTGAGTGTCTTGTGTTTGTTTGTGGTGTCCAGTGCTGTCAGAAAAATACTAAAAATGAGCTTTTTAAGTGATAAACAGAAGTGTTCAGTTTTAAGCCGTCCATCAATTCGTCGGGAAAAGTATCATCAGTATCCGAAATGTGAAAGAATCGGTTGTGAGTGTCAGAGCTACCGGTAATCCAGAGTTACAGAAACTAACCTATTGACGGAAACTTTTCCTTACTTTTGAACGAAATCAGATGAGAAAAAATATTTTTTGGAGCAAAACCTCCATATTTTATTTAATAAATTTAACGAATTCGGCGTTTATCAATTAAACAATGCAACAACTAAG
>NC_046658.1:159091851-159147808 GCF_010883055.1 Belonocnema kinseyi | reverse complement strand
AAGTAGATTTTTTAACACTAAAATTTTCGCTGAATTATAATCTGAAATAATGTATTTAATGAATCCATGTAACGTAGAAATTACTGTTTCTATGAGTAATATTAAAGAGCGAGATATCATTCGAAGATTTTAATTTTTTGATACATTAATTTCTACTTCATATTTCTATAAAAATGAGAATTATTAAAATATTCTCGGCCAATTTCAGGAAAGTTATAATACATTTTCAAAAATTAAACTGAGATACTCATTCTGCAACATTACTCAAATTAAAAAAGTTACATAGTTGAACACAAAATTATTCACCTGATAATTAAATAATGACTTAATAATATTAAAAGCACTCAACAATTATTTTTACCAGTTTAACAAATTATGCAACTGGAATAGAGGTCTTTTTAAATATAAATAAAATGTCATTATACAAATCATATGTAACATTCAATTACATAACCTTAAAGTGAATAACCTATTTATGTTACTCAATCGACAATAGTTAAAATTCACTCATTCAAGTAACTTTTACGCTACAATTTCCTGAAAATTTGAAATATTTATAACATTTGAAACTATTCGAGGAAAAATGAAAGTATATATGCACATAATTTCAAAATCAGAATTCAGATGCCCATTTAACATCGCAAAACTCTACAAAAATAATCTTACTAGTATGAAAAAATCAGGCAATTGATGTCTTCATATCGTAAAAATAATTAACCTATAATTTTCATTTAGACATTGAAATCATTTTTTTCTACTTTTGTTTAAATTTTTGCTTTGATTTCTAACAATTTTATTTATTAGTAACCTTTTATACTATTTTCAGAAAAAATTAAAGCACATTAAGTTGATCTCTTCCTTTTCCGGTGACCAGAATTAAGACTCATAAATAGGCGCATTACAATTTTGCGCTAAAAAAGCGCTCCTCTTTTGACCATAAAAAATCACCAAAAAAACGATCGTTCAGGAAAATGTAATTTAAAAAACCGATGTTTCAGAACCCAAAAAGGTAGGGACCCCTACAGAAATTAACATAAACTAGTATATTCAACGTATGCACGGCTCGGTGCTTACCCTCAAAGCCCTTTTACTTTGAGTGGTATATTTCCGTAAAAAAAGGCCGGATCTTTATGAAATTTTCATAAAATACTTTCAAAATATTATACTTTTAGAAAATGTAACATTTGAAGAATTATTTAATTGAAATAGGGATGTGTTAACATAAATAAACTTTTGTATAAAAATTATATTCAATATTCAATTATGTAACCTTCGAAAAAATAATTAATTTATGGCACTTAATTTTAAGAAATTGAATTGTAATCTTTATTAATTTAAATAATTTTAAAAAATTATTCACCTAATGAATAATTACTTATTTCACAATATGAGAAGCATTTAACTATAACTTTCAGTGAAGCTTTAAAATAATTTTTACTCAATATCTTTTATTATAATTTTGAACTTTCATTTCTTAAAACTTGATTTATTAATAACATTTTAAGCTAATTCCAGAAGTCATAAGTTTTAATAGAATCAATTACGAGTTAGTCAGTTTAAAGATAAAAAACATTAAACAATCATTTACATTATATCATTCTAATAATTTTTACTGTAAATTTTATTTAAATTTAAAACAGCATTTCTATATATTTAATTTATTAATAAACTTTAAACCTAATTTCGAAAAATTTGAAATTATTTACTTATAATTTTGAAAATAGAATTCAGGTACTCATTTCACTTCACAAGCACCAGAAAACCATATAATAGTAATAGAGGTATTCTAAACAGAATATAAGCTTTTACTGTGAAAGTAATACCTAATATTGAATTACATAATCTGAACGTAAATAATCAATTTATGTTACTTAATTTAAAACATCTTAAATTGAATATTTATTAATTCAATATTGCTGTAAAAATTAATCTGCTACAAATTAAATAAATTGTTCACAAGATAAAAAGCTTCAAGCAATTATTTTCATTAAAAAATCTAATTATTTTAAATTTTATATGTTATTTTTAATTTTCATTTTCATTTCTGAAAATCTTTATTTCTTTTGAAAGAATTTCATCAGAAAATTTAAGTTTTAACGGAATTATTGAATAAATATTCAATCATTTCAAAACCAAAAAAGAATTAAGCCATTATTTTCATTAAAAATTCAAATAATTTGAAGCATGAAAAAATTATTTTTATTGAAACGCTTAAATAATTTTCACTTGTAATATTTTTTTTAATTTGAACTTGTCCTCGTTTAACTTTAATTAATTGTTGACATTTGAGTAATTCCAGAAAAAATGAATTTCAGCAGAATATATTAATAATTAATTAATCAATAAATAAAATAAAAATCATTTCATAATTATTTTCATTAAAATGTATGTACATATAATTTTGAAAAATTTTTTCAGATTCTTATTTTCCAAAAATCGCAAACATTAGAAGAAATGATTGTGATGGAGATATTTTAAACAAAAAACAAATCTTAATCTGGAAATAATATAGTCAATATTAAATTACACAACCTTAATGCAAATAATCAATTTATGTGAATTAATTGAAAACAATTTATATTCATTTTCTAAATCAATAAGTCAATAGTTAGTCAATCAGTTCATAATAAAAAAAGCAGTACTAAATTTTTTTAAATTATGAACTTGGAATGGGAAAATTTTAAATATAGATACAATTTTATTATACAAATCATGTCCCATATTAAATAACATAACCTCGGATCAAACAATTAATTAATTTTCTTAGTTAAACAATATTAAACTTTAATTAGTTGATGTTAGTGAGTGTCGAACAGGTGAAAAATTTAAATAATAGATCTTAAATTGTCGGTTTATTGATCAAACATATAATTAAATAATAATATTAGACAAATTTAATTTCAGTATTAAAAGAATTTATATAAGATCTCATTTTCACATATGAAAAGAGATGCTTATTAATAGATTATGCAAAAAGGATTTTTCTACTTACCTGTACAAACCTGTTTACATCGGTGCAACATGTAAAATATCCTTAAAGGGGTTCCAACTCTGCTATATGTTGCGTCAATATTA
The DNA here is from genome assembly GCF_010883055.1 of Belonocnema kinseyi. Taxonomy (NCBI): domain Eukaryota; kingdom Metazoa; phylum Arthropoda; class Insecta; order Hymenoptera; family Cynipidae; genus Belonocnema; species Belonocnema kinseyi. Next base: position 159,144,733 of record NC_046658.1, on the reverse strand, counting down.
AGAAAATTTGAAAAATTCAATTTTTTTTCTAAAAAGACAAACTTTTTGTACAAAATTGTTTTATTTTAATTCGTATTTTGAAACCTTATTTTACGTTTAAATACAGAAAATAATTGTTTTAATTTTTAGTTCACTACTTTACCGACATATTTCGAAACAAATTACGTCCAAACGAATTAAGATACCAAGAAGAATATTTATCAAATTAATTAAACAGGCCAAGGCAAGCGTTTTCAAGGTCTTAAAATTCTGGAACTATAAAAAAATATCAAATTGTCAATGTCACCTGACCAGATTTCTACCTTACCGACATTTTTTTGATTTCCGACCTTATTTTCACACGACGCGCCACATCGAGTTGAACATTTGGGATAATGAATAAAAACCATTGAGAAAGGCGGTTTGGGTCCTAAATTTTGAAAATTATGAAAAAAGCAACCATAAAATAATTTACAAAAAAAAAAACTTTTTCATATTTATACAAATTTACGACTATAACGAACTTTCTTAGTGCTTTCATATTCACTATCCCAAATTTTTAACTCGATGTGGCGCTTCCTATGAAAATAAGTGGGGAAGGAAAAAAAGTGTCGTTAAGGTAGGAATCTGGTCTACTGACCCAATGGCCCACTGCAAAATATTTTGTTGAATCGTGATAAATAATGACAAGATCGAATCATTGTTGACTAATGTATTTTTATTAGTTTTTTCACAAATCAACATTAATCCGTATTTTATTATTACCTAATTTGTTAATTAACTTGAATTTGTTTAGCTAATTTTCATTTGTTGAAATATGTTATTTTTTCAGGTACCAAAGGTGCAAAATAAATGTTTAATGATTTTGCAAATGTGGAAATTATGTAGATTTCTTCGAATGTACGGATTGCTTAAAGAAACCAGAAGAAACATTTTAAGTAAACCAATTCTCAAAAGATTGTAATGTTTTAAGTTGTATTTCTTCATTTTCTTAGAAAATTGTTAAATATTGAAACCATATTAATTCTGTCATTTGCCAACAGCTTCCAATATTTTTAGGTACTAATCCGTTTTTTGAGTAATGTACACCTAAATTTTTTAACAATTTAAACTTTTATAAAATTTAGAAGAGATAAGAAAAACTAAATTAAAAAAAAAGGTTTTGAATATTTTACACTATGTCGAAAAAAAATATGGAAGACTTGAAGATAATTCTTTTATTATTCAGGATTTAAAAAAAAATTTGACAAACTCAATTTTACAGGGCGCCAAGAGAATAAAAAACTATGTTCTTGAGATCCATGAAAAAATTTCGTATGATTTTTGTCTTGAAGAATCCTAGGGGAAAATCAAAAAAGAATATAAAACATTTTTAAGCATTTCCTACAATTTAAAAAAAGAGTGTAAACGATTTTAAATCAAAATTTTGCCTCCAATAATAAATTTAAAACAAATTTGGGTGAGCCTAAAGGATACTTAGAAGTTTCAATGAATTCAAAAATAATGTAAACTTATAAGATATTTTCTAAAACTGTCTAAGAAGAATCTGAAAGACATTGAGACAGTTTTTTTATTTTTGCAGAATTTTAAATGCAAAAATCGCGAAAATCTTGGAAGATTTGAAAATATTAGAAGATTTTAAAAGGATTTAAAAAAATTTTCTGAAAATTAATGGGAAAATTAAAAGAAAATTGAAAAAATTTGAAAATATTTCCTGTAAAAGAGTAATGGATTCTAAAGGGAAATGTTTCAATTTGGTACGATTGAAGAGTGAAAAAAAAGAACTGAAATACAGTAAATTAACAAAAATATTTAAAAGATTAGAAGCGATGGCAAAGAATTGTAAATTGTAAAAGATTTTTTTAATGTAGATTTTTCTAAAGATTTCAAAATGAAGGAATTAAAGTGTTTTTGTACAAATTAAAAATTCATAAATTTATCTATTTAATAATATATTATATACTATTAATTAATTCGAAAATTACTGTATTAGTGGCTCATTTTTAAATGATATTTAGTTATTTTTTGAACTCGCGTACAATATAATTTGTTATATGACTGAGAAATTGCTAAATTACTATAAAGTAGCTTTTATTCAGATTTCATACATTGCTTGGACTGAGAGTGAAACGCCAGATAGCTGAAAGATAGTTCTGAACCTAACTCTTTCGGATTTCATTCTCCATCCCTTCGGGATCTTTTAAAAGTATCCTTGGTTAAGGTCTCATCACTAGTGAAACCTGCAGACAGTCCCATGATCCAACAAACCATGGTCCCACGAGGAGCAAGTAAAAAAATGTCAACCAATGAGGCGGCACACCTAGGACGCCCTGACCTTGCTGACATCTTGGATCGACTTCAGGCGGCGTTGGCAGTTGGCTTCCCCTTCCATTCGCCCCAATGCAGCGAGTATGGTGGGGAGCGTCGGGTCACTCCAAGTCGAACGTATTTGAGCATCGAATTGGCGGGACCATGATTTGTTGGATCATGAGGCAGTCCTTAGCTTTGGATCTTTCAAAGATTCAATTCCGGGTATTTTTTTTTGTCATCTGAAAACAAAATAATGGACCGATTCTCTGTACCTGCTCTCGTCGGGGCTCAAACGCTAACCAGTTATTGCCACAACCCATCCGTTTCTGACAATAAACCTACAAAACAGTCACTCGCCAATTTTGAGGAAACATTACAAATTTGTAAGACTAGGGTCTTTAATTTTAACTGCAACAAGTCGGATGTCTCTGGATCCATACCTAAAGTCAAAATTACAAAATTCAAGATGGTGGATGTAATATGGCGTATATTTACGTATGTGTATGCAGGGCGATTTTGAGATCATGAGCAGACATTGATTTTTGATGAGCTTTCCGGAACGGATTCAGTGTGTATTATCAGATATTTTTTGACGATTTGTGGGTCGAGTTCCATTACTTGAAACTAATTGTCGCTTTCAATTCAGTCGTTTGAACTTAACATTAACTGTGTCTTTGATTTTGCGTTCTTTTCCTGGCTTCCAATATCCGATAGCTATTTTCGAATATTTATGATCGATTGCTGTATCTTCAGATGAATTAAAATCTGTGTATGTCTCGGTCTTAAAAAAAATCGTCATCATGATTTGCTTCAATCGAAACTGGAACTGCAATCTGGACATTCAATCAATAATTCTACACTGTAAAAATTTTCTTTTGGAAACTTCCACTGCATGTATTGGACGTTTATTTCTAAAACGTAGGATAACGCTGCAATGTACAATGTTGTAGTTTCTACATTCTGGCATTGGTTTGCTACCTTACATGTATTGGAATTTTATAATACAAGTCTTGTAGCTGGATTTATCGACACCTGTTGAAAGCGAAAAATTACAACAACAAAAAATGTAAATCATTTCTCAGAACACTTGTTCCTGTAAAAAAGAAAATAAATTTCCTGACGGAGCAAAAACTTTTGTTAATTTATAGTGTATAACGGGCGAATTTATGGAATTCATGGAATTAACGGAATTCTTGGAATTCAAGGAATTTACTGAATTTATATAATGCTCGCAATTCACGTACTTCATAGAATACATGGGATTCAAAGAATGTATGGTATTCATGGAATTGATAGAATTCATGGAATTAACGGAATTTAAGGAATCCACGCTATGTACGGAATACAAGGAAATCACGAGATTCATAGAATTCATGGAATCCAAGGAGTAAGGAATTAATGCAATGTACAGAATTTAAAGCGTTAAAGAAATTCACAGAATTAATGAAATTCACGGAAATCACAAAATTCAAGAAAATCAGGGAATTTACAGAATCCACACAACTCCTTAAATTCGCGCAATTTATGAATTGAGGGAATTCACGGAATCAAAAGAATTTATATTTATTCATGGAATTCACGAGATTAAAAAAATTCAATGAGTTCATGAACCTCAATAAAATCACGGAATTCGTGGAATGTATGGAATTTATGGAGTTACGCGAATTCTTTAATTCCATTAATTCCCTCAATTTTTTTTAATTCCTGGAACTTTGTTAATTGCATGAATTCCGTGAATTCCGTGTATTACATGAATTCCTTTAATTCCCTGAATAACGTGATTACAGTCAATCCCGCGAATTCCTTGAAATCCGTAAACCCCGTAAATGAAGCTTATTCTGTGAATTCCGTCACTTCCATGAATTTCGGTAATTCCATAAATTCAATGAATTCCGTGAATTCCTTGATTTCAATGTATTCCACGAATTCCTTTAGTTAAATATATTTCATGAATTTCTTCAATCCAATGAATACCGTGAATTCCTTCAATTAAACGAATTTCTGGAATTCCAGAAAATCATTGAATTCTATGAATACCGCTAATCCAATAAACTCCATGCACTTCGCGAATTCGTGGAATTCTATTAATTTCGGGAATTCCTTGAAGCCCTTAAATTCTTTGACTTGTCATGAATTCCGCGAATCCAATGAATTCCATGAATTTCGCGAATTCCTAGATTTCCTTGAATATCTTGAATTCCATTAATTCCGTGAATTTCATGAATGTCATACATTTCTCGAATTCCTTGATTTCTGAGATCCGCGAATTCCGTGATTTTTATTAATTTCTGAATTAATTTCGTGAATTCCATCAATTCCGTGAATTTGATGAATTTCGTGACTTTCTTGAGTTTTATGAATTCTGCAAATTCTGTGACTTCTGTGAAGTTCATAAATTCCCTCATTTCCATGAATTCTGATAATTCCATGAGTGTTATGAATTCTGTGAATTAAATAAATTTCCTTAATTCCGAAATCTCAGGGAACTCCGTGAATCCTAACAATTCCGTAATTTCCTTGTGCACAATTTTCGTTTAGAATAATAAATAGCGAATATGTAAAAAAGTTATAATAGAATAATAATCGTAGTAACTAAACAATAAAAATAGTTACGGATTAGTTTTGTAAAGATATAATTTTTTTTTGCAGTCAGTCACAGATAGTTGTAATTTAGTAAGTTATTGTTAAAATGTGGATGCGAACAGGAAATTTCCTAATTAAAATTAATCTTCTGTAAAGTTAAAATAGTGAAATTTTTAATTATTAAGGAGAAGAAATTTTTAGTAAGGTTAGGTTAGATTGAAAAGCATTTTTATTTACCATATTTCGAGTGCATGAGTGATTATTTTGATGCAAAATTGTTCTTTAGACGTAAAATGTAACTGAGACTAGTGGAAAAAGAAGTAAATTGTGTTAAAGACTTAAAAATAACTGTTAATATTTTTTTATAAGAACGTGATGGAAAAGCATCCTGCTCCCATAAGGATGGCTCTAAAAGTGACTATCAGTAAGGACACTAACCCATCATATGTACGAAATTACAATACATGTATTCCAATTTCGTAATTCCAATAACATGGTTTCAATTTTACCTTGAGCTTGTATTGTAATATGTTGCTAGATTTGTTTTAGAATTTCAAACATTTTTCACAATGTAATTGTAAAGTATGTATAGACTTTTATTCAAAATAGTTTATTGGTGGACGAAAGAAGTGCTAGGAGGAATATTTAGTTACAGTGGAAAGAAGCTTCAATATTAGTGAAACACATGGCTCGCGATGGAGTGTGAATATAGCCAACCATGCTCAAGGAAAATAAATGCCTGTCGTACTTCCCGACTAATCGCAGTGTAGAAGAGGGCATTTGTTTTTCTTGAGCGTGGTTGAGTAAATTCACACTACATCCCGAAGCATTTTTTTCCCTGATAATCACGCTTTTTACCTGTATGTCTGAACATTCTTCTTCGCATTTCTGACCTTCGCCGAAGAAATCTGCCAAGAATCTTTTTCTGAATAAAAGTCTGTTAGAATTATAGATCCCATGTTTCAATAATCTTCTCACAATCAATCAAACACGTTGAATATCCTCTGTTCATCTGCACCTCTTTAATACGAGGGGTGTTCAAAAAGTAAGTTTCCCTAGCCTGCCGTTTTGCCCCAGCGCCATCTAGTGAGCTGGTACTATACATAGTTTTATTTTAGGATATACCGATAAAAGTGGAACCGGTCTTAGCTGCCGAAAAAATTTTGTTCATCAGTACCGCCTCGGAAACCATGGAGCTACCTGTGAAAAACGTGTACACTTGTGAGTTGCGTGCAGTTATTCGCTTTTTAACTCCAAAAGGGCCTAATGGCAACGAACTTCACACTGACAAATATCGATTTCAGGAGGCATTGATTCTAAAATTCTGTCAATTGAACCGCTGGCGAGCATAAGGGGTTTCAATTTTTTAAAATTTTCTAATTTCAATTTTAAAGCCTAATACTTGTAGAGAATTTCAAGGCGCACCTTTTTTCATCTTGCAAAAATTTATAGGTTTTGTAATTTTTGAGATAATTGATAAAAAGTGGATTTTTTGAAAACGAAAAATTTCAATCTTTTTTCACTTCAACTCGCGTCAATTTAGCCAATTTTCATCATTTCCCAATTTTCGAAAGATTTTCTAGCTTAAGCGTAGGTATCAAGAAAAAAGTGGTTGGATTTTACAACTCATGGTTGTCAAAAACATCCACTTTTCCATCAGGAAAAACATGCAAAATGAACGCTTTGCTGATTTGGAAATTTTTTGGCTTTCGCATTTTGCCTTTGAAACATTTTTCAAAATTCTGCAGAAGATCTTCACACTTCTCGACCATTGTGAATGAAGGTGAACGAGCATTGCGAATCATTTCTACATATTCAGCTTCAGTTTCATTTCGTTCTAATTTTTTCAGCTTTTGCGAATATGTGCCAAAATTCCTATCGCACTGGCAATAGGAATGGCCTCGAACTGGAAACACATATTTAATCTCGCTATGCAAATAAATGGACAATAATACCAAAAAATGAAACACTGTGTAGTTTTTATTTCGTCCCGGACATGAGTCTGAAAATAATGTTATGCTGTTGAACTTGTCTTTAGCAAATTCTTTTAATACCGCGTATTTGATAAAACTGCAAACAGAGTTAGCACCCTTCTTTAGAATTCCCTCAAGAATAGGGAACATGTAACTCTGGTTCTTAGTATGTACATGTACGTTAAATAGAAAAAGCCATGCTAAACGTAGGTAAAACTGCGCGGACACGGGTATTTTTCGTAGTGGCAAATTCTGTGCAAAATCAGAATCACAGCATAGACTATTATTTTCAGAGAGTATTTGCTTTTTTAACTTCAAATAAATTTCAGCATTGTTTTTGTGATTAATTACTTCTTCGTTTACCTCTCCATTTATCTCGTTTTTGTAGCAAGTATTGCACACGTCAGTTCTAGGTAATTTAAAACTGAAGTCAACATTTCGGTTAAAATACTTAAAATAAACGGTTTGATTTATTATCAATTTAGCCCCCGTTTTTTCTTTATAATATTTTCCGAATAATTTGTAAAGTTCTACAAAATTTAATGAAGGATTATCAAAATTTTTTAGGTTAGTAGAATTTCGTTTGTAATGTGAACTGTGATGTGGAATTGATTCGCAATGCTCTTCAATCATTTTTTTTTAATTTTCTGTTAATTTAAGACAACTTTCGCGTACTCCACCTGCCAAATTTTTTAAAGGCTGCTTATTTAAAATCTTTTTTTGAACATTTTCAACTCTTCTTTTGCCCAAACATAGAAAAGCACAACAATATTTCTTACAAATCGGAACATTTTCTTGGTCAGTAGGAAATAAATATATCCAATGAATTAACCGTCCTAGTTTTTCACCTGCATTCGTTTGGATAGGACCCTTGCATTTTAGCAATCCTCTGAGAAACACATTTTGTTCATTATAGTTCCCGAGATTCCAAAAATTTGTATGTACTTTTTCTTGTTGCACATTTGAAAACTTTTGGTAACATTTTTCTCCACAGCAGGATTCAATAGGTTTGAAAGATCTCTCTGGGATTAGAATATCTTTAGCAATACCGTCTTTTTTAGTTTTAGACTTTTTAATGTATTTTTTCCCCTAACGAAATAACAAACAATGCTATTAACTTCGTCATTAAAAATTTAAAATAATTACTTTAGACTATCTACATATTATATATAGTTCAGTAAAAGAAGTATTTAAAAAATCAAGAATGAAAAAAGTCATAAAATATTAAATTTATGATTAAAATTTATTTAAAAATTGTGTTGACGGTTTCCAATCGTACCTGATTCCTGGAACATTTTTTCTTATTTTTAATCCGCGAATCTTCATTTCTAGTTCTTTTTCTACCTTGTTTAATTTAATACCTTTTTCTTTTAATTAAAATTCTCAAAAATATCTCAAAAATCTCAATAATCTCAAAAAAAAATGCTTTTCCAACTATTATGAGAAGCAATCACTTCGCTGATTCTATGCTTTATTTGTAGAATTTCATAGAAGATGACAAAAAAAGTTACTTTCGTGCATTTTTTTCGCAAGATTGACTTGACCTTCACGTCGTTCCCTGCAGCGCATACGTAGCCGGCCAGGCATGTTTTTGGGCAGCGTCAAGATTACCGCTTGGATTTTAACACATTCATAATTTTTGAACTATTAATCCAATTGATCTGAAACTTTCCAGAAAACATCTTTGAACCTTAATAAACAACTTTCTCACTGAAAGCTTTCCGTAGCTTAAAATTCGTTCGCTAAACGAGGCGCTTGAAAGTTAAAATTCATTATTTTTGCATTGCCTCAAAAAAAAAAATAACTTTTTTGTTTATTGCAATATTCTCGTTTTTCTTTCTTAGATAGTTTCAGAAGACTTAAACACGTACTTTGTATTGGGGAAATCGGGAAATGATAAAAATTGGCTAAAATAGCGCGAGTTGAAGTGAAAAAAGATTGGAATTTTTCGTTTTTGAAAAATCCACTTTTTACCAATTATCTCAAAAGCTATAAAACCTATAAATTTTTCCAAGAGGAAAAAAAGATGCGCCTTGAAATTCTCTACAAGTATCAGTCTAAAATTGAAATTAGAAAGATTTTTAAAATTGACGTTCAGGACAATACTTCTCAGGCTGAATCCGGCCGTGTCCCCTTTTGGTCGCCAGCGGTTCAATTGTAAAGCGCCTATCCGCCAAAATGATTTTTTCGATTGCTACGACTGCGTCATCTGTAATGACGGTTTTTGGCCTGTCTACACGCTTGTCATCATGAACTTCTCCGCGTCCCTCGAGAAAATATGTACGTCATCGACGCACCATTTGCACACTCATGCATTTGTCGCCGTAAACATGCACTAATTCAGTGTGAATTTCGTTGCCATTAGGCCCTTTTGCAGTTAAAAAGCGAATAACTGCACGCAACTCACAAGTGGACACGTTTTTCACAGGTAGCTCCATGGTTGCCGAGCCGGTACTGATGAAAAAAAATTTTTCGGCAGCTAAGACCGGTTCCGCTCTTATCGGTATATCCTAAACTAAAGCTATGTTCGGTCCCAGCTCGCTAGAGCTCGTATGTTATTAGTTTGACAATAAGTTTCGATAAAGTTATTATTAATGATCAATCCTAAGAATATTTTGTCGCTTTTATAGAAGGGCTTTCGATGAACCTCAATGGAATATAGAATCTTTCATAACTGAAGAGCAAATAAAAACTCCCCTGAACGTAGTTGCACATCTGGGCATCTGGGGAAGTTTCATTATTTTAAGACTGAATTTTAGCTCATTTTGAGAGTTTTGGACTGCTGAACCAAACTCTCATCCACCTGTACACACGTGAAAACAATTATTCGCTTTGCGATATCAGACCTAGTAATTGTCAAGATTTAAACTATTTGAAATAATATACAGCGAATTTTCTTTTATTTAACAGCGCGGATTAGTCACTTAAAATAAAATTACTACCTAATGCAACTTGCAAATCTTATGTTAGGCATGGCCTTCGACATTTAAACTAAATCCGAGACGTGAAGAAAAAGTCATGACCGACTACATGTACAATAAAGCCAAATGCATAATTGAATAACTTTAATCTTTCCCAGTTAATGTAGAGAAATTTTTGTTGTACACCCAGGCATCAATATTTTCACGCAGCCGGTCACGACTTGGTTATTACCTCCCGCCTTTAATAGTTTTAATTTTATGTTGGTTATGACTAGGCTATGACTTGGAAACTATACTTCGCAAGGTACAAATTATCTTTTAAGGTACTAATACGCACTGATAAATGAGAGGAAATAAAAATTTAAGTAATTATTATTATCACTTACCTGATTATCAACATCTATTTCATCCAAATAACGCCCGAAAAATCATCTTGACAGGTGACTGATCTTTCTAAAACAATACTTCACGCTGCTCGAAATGAGAAAGAATAGTCTGAAAATGATGAATTTCCCCTAGATTCTCGAAATGAAACTGCGTGGCTCATTATTCTGCCAACTCAAAAGAACACCTATTTTGGTGTACGTTTGAGGATCGGTTTTTTTCTCTAAGGAAAAGGCTTGTAGTTCAACGTTACAAGGTTTGATGAAAGATTCTATCGAAGATTCTCTATTCATTGAAACTGACATATGTCTTACGTTTCAAATATGCAAATGATATGTCGAATCCACTTTTAATTAAAGAAGATTAGGATTATTTGTTCGATATTAATATGAATTTAAATTTTAATTAATTGGAAGATGCAGGAATCGATAATGAATATAAAAAGAAAGATGTCAAATATTGGAAGTCGAGGAAGAAACTCAAATTGACATTTGACACAGTTCAACGTAGGTTCAAATAATTAAATTCAAAGCTACAATTATATGAATACAGTGACGGATCCAGAGAAGGCGTTTAGGGGGTTCACCCCCCCCCCCACGTTTGGCCTTTCATATTAAAGACTGATGCCGCTGAGCTATGCATGGGATATACATATATATTTTACCCCCCCCCCATATTTTTCTGGGTGCGCCCCTGTATGGATGGGAGGAACAGGTCACAAGTGATGAAACTCGAGCTGAGAAACTCTAAAAAATATCTGAATATACCTTGAACCAGTTTCAAGAAGCTTTTTAAAAATCAATAACCGTTCATGATCCCGATATTCGTAGGTGGGCTTTATAATATCGAGATAAGGTTGTTGCCGAATTTACTTGAAGCTTCTGTAAAATGGTTCACGAATTCAAAAAAAAACACAGAACTGTTTCCAGAAAAAGGAGTAAAAAGTGCAAATGACATTACATTAGTTGGGGAAGAGAACCTTTTAAACTCTGACCAATCATGTTTTAGTCTAGAGATGCACACGGGACGAACTTTGCAATTTAAAGAGCAAGAAACAGTTGAAGGATTGGCACAGTCAATACATTCCATGACCCACAGCTACGCTATGCAACCGCTGATTATTACTGCAAGTGGCGTTTTGATATCACCATTGTTGATCGTATTACAAGAGAAGCTTTGCAAATTCTGTCCTCAAGTACTACAAAATCTGTTTAAGTCTGACAATATCCTCGTTTCGTCTTCAAAATCAGGAAAGCTGACCTCTAACCTAGTGACAACATGGTCTCCAGAAGTCTTTCTCCCGTGATATAGCAATAGGAGTGTTCCTTTTTTAGATTAGTGAAGTGTTTAAAATGAGAAAACATTCGAACCAATTGTGGACTTTGAGGAAATATTTGAAAATTCACACTATTCCTGTAGGAACGACAAGGAAGTTTAACCGTTTGATTTCTTCCTCTTCAGGGCTTGGAAAAACTTGATCAGAAACTTTTCTGACATTGCGGCCCTTTATAATCACGATCTCACGATCACGATCTCACGGGATTTAAAAATCTGATCAAGTGATTTTGAGGATCCGGTTGAATACTGCTTTAAAAATTGTGCGCCAATATGCGACTTGTGCAGTTAAGAAGCTAAGAAGTTAAGAAGTTAAGATGTACATGGTGCACAAAACCGCTATTGGTGAAGCAATTTTTTATGAATATTACTTCTGCAAAAGTTACTGCGACGTTTGGAATTTTTTAATTATAACCTCATTATCAGATATGGATTCAGCAACATCAGAAACATTTTAGAAGCATTATAACTCCTCAATCAGCTGACTCATTGTAGCAGAAAAGAGGAAGCCACCACTCGTGTGCTATAAACATACGCCATATTGGATCCAACATCTTGAATTTCGGAATTTTGATCTCATATTTGGATCAAGCTACATCGAAAACCCCTTAAAAGCATTTCAGCTTTTTAATCATCCGACTTGTTGCAGTTGAAATTTGGAAAAATACCCTTCATACAAGAGGGGTAGTTTTTATCCTTAAAGTTGCAAAGTTTCATCAAAATTGGCAAATGATAGTTCCGTAGGTTTACTTGTAAAATTTTCAACTGGATATATTAATTCTTTTAGAAGTTGTTAAAAAAATATGACGGTAAGGTAGGAATCGGGTAAGGATTACATGGCTTTAAGCAGTTAAGGCTACGTGATACTTATACGGTTCCTAGTTTACTGACATTTTTTGTGGTTCATGCCCATTTCAAATGAGATGAGATATCAAACTGAAATTTTTGATAAATAAGGAAAAGTGACTAAAGAACGTTTATATACTAATAAATTATTACAGTTACAACAAATATATCATTTTCAGGACAATTTTTGTTGGTAAAGTAGGAATCGCATAAGTGTCACATGCCCTTAATGGATTCCTTCACTTAAGTTACAATAAAATATCGGTGTAGAACATCAGTATTGAATAATTTATTAATTTATGATATGGCGAGTAAAATTGTAACAGAAATATTGATATTCATATGTACATTGAAGAAATAATAATAATAGTAAATGATGGACATCTGATGTAATAAGCTTATGAATTAAGTACTTATAAATATTTTTGGCATCATTAGCAACAAACTTGTGATTCATTTAATTATATTGACAAAAATAGTTCAACAGGCACAATCATAATTACAAAATATAAACAAGAACCAACAACTGTTGAGATAACAAGAAGTGCGACAAGAACTTACAGATTGTACGTAATATAAAACTGATAAATACATATTTACACATTCGCGGACAAAAACGTCCATAAGGCCATGTAATATCCAATTTCTATTTTACCGACCTTCTTTCGGAATTGAATGAAGGTAAATTTTTGTGCAAGAACTCGGTAAAGAAGGAACGGGAAAACTATTACTTGGCCTTAAATGTACAGGATATTCAATAAAAATAAGGACACTATTATTTATTATCTTCTTTGCCACAATAACTAACAATCACAGCGCTAGGAATTAAAAATATAAAAATCACAATTCCAATTATCGTATTCATCACTTTCTTTAACCATAATTGCACACAATAAATTATTCCTGATTTCCTCCTAATACGTGTCTTGATGGCGCTTCAAAAGATTTAATCTGGTATGATTCCTACCTTACCGACATTTTGTTCTAGACTATTTAAATTAAACAGGAAGTGATAGATCGAGTCTAAAGCTTTGGAAAATGAAAAAAAGGCACTGAGGAACATTTACGTAATAATAATTTGGTACAATTGAACAAAAAAATTTTAATAAAAAATGTCATTAGCACATCAACTTTCGTTAGTCCTTTTCTTAACTTTCCTAAAATTTAAGCTCAATTAAATCATTTCGTGTGAAATTGGTAAAGTCTGAAAAAAATGTGGGTAAAACAAAAATTACCCAGACATACCAACTTTTTATCTAAAAAATATTTTTTGATCGTAAAATGCCTTCTCTTCGTTTGTTTAGATTTTTTAAATTTATTATTTATTATCACTTTTTACTAGTAAAAAGACCATATAAAAGAAATTTGCGATAATTTTTAGATAGGTATTGTTTTCCAACCTTAAGTTTTCCAACATGTTTTACTGCGTCCTTCAATTTCTAACTGATTTAAAATTAAATTCTTATCAACCATGTAAAGCGATATTTTTTCGTTTTTATTTTAAGCCTCTTCTTTATAAAATAAATAAAGTAACAAATTATGTATATTTTAAAGCGAGAGCAAATTACTTGTTTAATGTTCCGGTAGAAAAGAGACAAGCGATTTAATGATATAGTAAGAACGATTAAGCTCATAAATGGACAAAATGGCTTTGAAATCAGAACACTAAAGTTCTAGAGGAAGAAAGATAGCAATAAAAATAAGGAAACGGAATTACGTAGCAGATACATATTGAACGTAAGAGAATTGGTGTAGCAACTTAAGGTACAGAATCCAATTAACAAACTGACTCTTAAAACCCCAGTAAGGAAAATTGAGGGCCCGGATCAAAGGACCGGTTAAAACTTTAGGGTGTTTAGATTAAATTGATTTCTTACACTTTGAATTTAAGGGATGTTTATCGTCGTTCCACTATAGATAACAAAATGTTAAAATCAGGCCCTACAAGTCTTCATGCATTTGCTTGTGACTAAGTGTTCACGGTTTTGGATACGAAGTACCAGCACACGTCCACTGACGGCGCTGCATTTCCTCTAAATACAGACAAATCTGCCGCCAATTATGAGAAGCCCACATTCATCAAACGCTTGAATGTGGCTTGTCATTGACGGCAGACTTGTATGAGTTAAGGGAAAATGTATCGACATCAGCGGACGTGTACTGGTACTTCGTACTCAAAGCCACTAAAGCTTTGCAACAAGCCTACGAATGGAGGCATCTAAGGGCCTGGTTATAACCGCTTCTTTATTCTGGACCCTCAATTCAAGAACAAGAGAAAATAATAATGACATTCTGAGGATGATAGATAAAAGAATAGATCAGATAGAGTTATAGATTAAGAGGACTCAGCCGATTCTCAAACATTTTGACGTGTCCAAATGACAAGTTACCATCTCGGCAGAACCAAATAAAATGGTTCCCTACTTCAGAGGACGTTGGTGTTCCCAATACTATTTACATGGGATTCTTAAGCTTCCATGTTTTGCCAACCGAGATGGCACGTTTTTATTTCGTCCAACCAAGATGCAACCTTATAATTTGAATACGCCGATATATGGAAAACTACTATCAATTAGATCAAGATGTAATGGAAGAGAATATTACTTAATAGTTGTCTAACAGACGTCGATTAACATTTTAAAGGTTGGCGATTTACCTGCAGTTATCAATATGAAATGTGTAGCTACTATAACACCAAACTTGCTAATGCAAGATAATATAAGAATGCCTCTCTTCAAAAGTAGGCACTATATCACCAGAAACACGTCTAAAATGTGCAGAATAAAAAGAGCAAAGTCTAATGACCAAGAGTACCACAAGCGAATCTTTTTAATCTGTGCCATCATCTTGGACCTCATACTTAATCAACCTATGTGATAAACTCGGTATGGCCGGATGCTAATCTTTATCATATTTTATCTGCATCGATTAACATAAATGTTCTCTATTTTATTTGTGTGTGCATGATTTGAATTTACACTTGGATCTTTGAGCTGCAATCCTGTTGAAACTATAAAACCTGCAGTATTGATTCGAATTTTCAACTATACAGCATGGTTTTTCTTTAATTATTAATTATGTGCAAGTGAAACAGTATAATCGTCAGAATCAATCTTAACCAGGGCATCTCGACATTAATTATTGAATTGATCACCGAATTGTTGACTGAGCAAACTTTATTTGAGAAAATAAATTTGACAGCAGACCAATAGTTGAGAAATAGCCATGTTCTTTGAATTTTACAGGTGCATTGAAAAAAAACCAACAACGTAAAGTTTCAGCCTTAAAATAAATTATTTTCTTTAAATTTCAGATTTCCTTGCAAGCCAATAGTTAATTAGCAATTATCCGATAATGGAAAAATATAATATTTTTTGAAAATGAGGAATCGGCAGTTGCGTTTTCCACGATGTTCTTGAAGATTACTTTACCGACCGAAGACAGTAGCATAATTAGCATATGGTTCAAATGGTGATTTTTGAAAAGAAGATCTGTGATAAGTCTTGACCTTATAAAAGTTTGAAGTACAAAAAACGTTGAGTTATTTTTTGTTTTTTTGTCAACCGAAAACGATATTTCTAAGGCTAATTCTATAGTCAGGCTTTGATACTTTGATTTCTGATGTGGTCAGAAATGATAGAATTTGTAAACGAAGCCATTCAAATGCTGAAGAAATTTTTAATCAATCTCCCTATCAACTTCACAAAGGTAAGTTTATACTATATCCAACGGATATCCCACAGTTCTCCTTCAAGAGATAAATTTAGATATAAGATGCAACAAAAATGTAACAGCTGGAGAAACAATCAAATCCAATAAAAAATAAAATAATTGTAAATTATTATATCATTCTAATGACCAGATACATCTACCTAAACATTAAAAAAAAACACAAACTTATTTGGTCAACATAACTTATGACGTTCATTACGGAAATGAAAACCTTAAGAAACTATAACAATTCGGTTACTTTTTCAAACGAATAAAAAAAACTTTTCAGAATAACACTATTTCCAGGAAAAAAATAGTTTTTCAGGGGTTTATGTATCAAAATGATCACTAGACTTACTAAACTTTAGAGTATTCTTTAAGTTTAATCTTTAGCTTCGCTATAAATAATTTAAGTTAACAAATATATAAATAAAAAAATGTTAATCTGTTGTTATCTGAAAAAACCTCTTTTCCACCTTGTATATATAAAAATAACTATTAAAATTATCATATACCATAAAAATTCATCGCTTCAATAAGTCAGATAAGTTATTTGCAGATATTTGACAACAAAGAATTATTTTTGAAAAAAATTAAGAAAATTGACATATCGCTGTAGAAAGCTTGATCAGCTATGCAGTTTAAAAGAAAATAAATTGAAAATATCGCTTTTCACGTTTGAAAATAATTTAATAATCTTTGATTATAAAAATATTTTTAAACTCGCCTATAGGCTACAGACCTTTTCATAAAGTAGATTTAAGATCTTCGCTAGTAAAAGAAGTGGACATTAATTAAATAAATTCATAAACGCTGCAGAAGAAAATAGACGGAAATACAATTGAAGCACCTCAACACTTTGCCTAGTTCATTTATACGATAAACACATAGAAATATAAAAGAATTATGACTGCGAATGCTTGAAAACAATATGTACAAATAAGGTTTTAAACTATTATGCCGCGGTACAAAACTTTTGTTTGTTTAAAAGATCTTAGTGAAAAAAATGTATACATTACACATTTTTACGCAGCTGATTAAGACTCTTCTAAGACATCACAATGATATCAACAATACACTTCTTATAAGTATAACTATATACATTAGATTTGGTCGAAGATACAACAATTTTGAAAATCTCTAATGACTTTTCAAAACAAAAAATAGTCCCCCTGTGTTTTAGTTAGGCAAAAAGTTTTTGAATATTGCAAATTACAACAAGTTACTTGATAGATACAAAAATTATGGTTGTGTTTTTAAAGTATCATTTTTGGTATTAAGCACTAATATAAAATTGAAATAAATCAATTTTGTTTAGGTTCAAATTTATTGACAATGGGCAGAAATGACATTTCTAAAGATTGAGTTAATTTTGAAAAAAAGTTTTGTTTATAGTTTTATGTATCACATTTCCTTAGGTCTCGAAAAAAATGTCTCAGAAGTAACATTTTTAAAATTTGGGAATTTAGCCGTTTATGACTTTTTCTTGGCTATAGAATTTAAAAATTAAAATTTTTCTTAATTTATCTGTTATATCATCAGAGATTGTACCTTACCGACAGTAGATCAACCCTCCAAACCATGAAGGCAGTTTGGAGGGTTGATCTACGTTATGTTCTTGAATTAAGAGTTCTTATTCTGATCCCTCTAATAGCTTAATTGGAAAAGCACCTGACCGAAAATCAGAAGTTTTGTGGTTCGATTCCCAATGGAGTGAAAATGGAGTAGGATCTTTTTTTCAAGAAATAATTTTAATTTAGAATTCAAAAAGATACTTGTCTGAGGTCCAAGGCGTAAAAATCGAACTAAAGGAAAATGTTTTTAAATTCCAAAAATTAAATTTGTTG
This sequence comes from Belonocnema kinseyi, assembly GCF_010883055.1. Taxonomy (NCBI): domain Eukaryota; kingdom Metazoa; phylum Arthropoda; class Insecta; order Hymenoptera; family Cynipidae; genus Belonocnema; species Belonocnema kinseyi. The sequence goes on along the minus strand of NC_046658.1, from coordinate 159,126,844 downwards.
CTTTACTTACGAAACAGCAGGACTATTTTTAATTAAAATTTGGTTGCTACCCTAATACAGATGAAAGATCCAGATACATAAACTCTCGAGAGAAATATTTCAGTAAAATTAACATTGGTACATTATTATAAATATTAAAAAATGTCATGGTACCGCAATCGATACACTTGGTACTCGTTTATAAAAGCACACATTTTCATATCAGCCTCGTGATGCATAATTAAGGAGCGTTAAAGAACATTCTTATTTTTACGATGAGGTTAAAAAATAAGTAAATCAAGTAAATGACATACGATAACTCAGTGGAAAATGAAGAGACTCATCTAAAATTCACAGGACTCAGACGATGAAATATTATGTTTAATTTAATCCGACAAACTTTTAAAAATCTTTATTGGTACCAGAAACATAAACCAACAACAGAAACATAGACCCCTCAACTTGAGATTTTTGCTACAATTTTCCTAGGTCGTAGCACGAGTTGAATTCAATGTGCGAAATTGGTAACAATGTTTAATTTGTTAAAAAAGTTTTTCATGTAATATTTTTTGGTTTTGAATCATCGTGCCTTATTTATGACCGAGCTATTGTATACCAGTGATGTTGACAGCATCATCTATGTAGCAAGAATCATGTCTTTCCATTAAAAATTGATAACAGGGTATAAGTATAAAATGTTTGGTGTCTTATCATGCATCCAACTCTCATTATCACAGGACATCTATATAAATGCTTTTTACATCGAGAGGATGTTGATCTAAGTACATCCATAAATTATAGTTCAGAATAAAGAATTAGAACTTAAAATTTTTCAAAGTAAGGAAATTGCATTGAAGTCACTAGATATTGACGCTTCAGGTCTTCTTTCATTCATTTGAATGTCTCCTGTTATATTGTTGCTCGAGTTTTTGAAACAATGTGTTACACCTGGTTGTATATTCACATATCTTGATGCCGTTTTTGTATCATCACTAATTTTGTCTCTGTATCTCGATGATTGATTTAATAATGGCTTTGTACTTTCTAGCTCGTGCTTTTTGGAATTGCTAACCCCATTTAAATCATTCGCCTCATTTGCATCATTTGAATTATTTAGATCCAATAAGCTAGGGCTTGTTTGTAAAAATTTTAAAATTGAATTGGAATTTTGCTGTGGCCAAGGCAAAGGAAAAGAAAATTTTGGACCATCTAGTGGCAATTGCATTGCCATTTGTCCAGTGGGTTCTAATTGAACACTAGACAAAGGTACATCTAAACATGGAAAAAGCAGACGTGGGTTGGTAGCTAAGAATTCGACTATTTCTGGTGCAGTAGGTCTTTTTGTATGATCCACCGTCCAGCATGAACGAATGAGACCTTCCCTGAAATGTAAATGGTTAATTGAAAACATTGGTCTTAGAAGGCGCCATGCGAAAGAGGGTTTCATAGCATTTCAGGATGCTAATTAGGTCGCTTAAATCTGCCCACTTCCTCTAACACACCCATCTCTGTCCTTTCCTTTTTTTATCTTCTCATGTTCTACTCGATCCAATCCTATCTGATGGTTCCTATCCCTCCACCTATTTACCCTCCTCTTCCCTTGTTTCCCTCCTTGACGTCGTACACCCCCCCCCCCCCCCCCCCCCCCCAACTTACCTTAAACCACTTTCAGTGCCCTCTTTTATAAGACCCAAACTAAGTTGCTGTTTTCAATGAGTAGAAACTGTTTGTAAATCAGTCACTTTGGCTGATTTAAATTTAGAATGTAGTTTATATTTAGGGTTTCGTAGCCTCAAGCGAAAACAGTAATTCTTTTTATCGAGCATCCGTATGTCAGTCAGTCTATCGTACTTTTTTTTAGGAGGTAAAGCAGAGGATGAGGTAGAAGTTGTGAGAACAATTATGGGGAGTAGTGGGGGCGAAGTTGAGTTGGGAGGGATAGTAGGGATGAGGAAGGAAGTATTTTAAGTAGAAGAGGAGTAGCTGAAAAGGGGTGATAAAGTGGGGATTAAGTAGGGGAGGGGGTAATAATAGTGCAGAATATGGTGGGAAGGAAGAGAGAAGATCAGGTGAGTAACGGACGAAGAAGATGAAAAGAATGGAGAAGTAGGTATAGCCATCGTCTGAAAAGTTCCACGATCGGGCTTTTAGGAGAATAACTTTTCTCGGAAAGTAGTTCCCCCACCACTGGCATACTCTCAAGCGTAGACGAATTGGGTAAGCTCTTTTTCAATAATACTGAGTTAAAATTAAAGAGTCGTTCAGGAGTAAAAGTGTAATTTTGTAGAATCTTCGCCTCGTATTATTGAAAAAGTATAATCTGAATTTCGGGCGAGTAAATGAAGGCGCAGGAGTAGGGGAAAAGCCTGAACCAGTTGCTCCAGAATGTGCGATTTGTCGGCCCCCACCACTCTCCCGTATGGAAGAAAAACATTCAAACGCAGCTATTATGAGTTTTTGAGTGAACTGAAGTTCCCAGGGTGTCAAGAGAATAAAGGAAAGTTCAGGGGAAAATTCTAAATGATTTTTTGGTAATGAATTCTAAAAGAAAATTGTAAAAAGATTATAAAACGTTTTTTATTATTTCGTAAAATTTTTAAAAAGTATTTCAAACATTTTGAAGCAAAGTTTTGCAATTTCGCTATAATACATCATTTCAGAAAAATTAAAGAACATAATTCTTATTAAGCCTTCTTCTGCAATTATTATACATATTTTTTTAGTACATGTTGGTTTAAAAAATGTACGTTCAAATTTGAGTGAATTTCAGAGATATTCCAAAGTTCTAAAACGATTAAAAATACTTAAATCTTTTTAAGAATTTTTAAGCATTTTTTTAGGTTTTACAAAAATAAAAAAAATTCTTTTAGATTACTGGGAAAAATTGAAGTAATTTTTTATGTCGCAAAAATGATTTCAATATATTATTTTTAAATATTTTAAAACATTGCAAAGATTTACATTTTTTTAAAGAATTCGAAAAATTCCAAAGGTATTTTTTTTAATTTTGCAGGATTAAAAAAAAGAAAAATTTAAATAATTTTTAAGGATTAGAAGGTTTAAAAGGTCTGACAAGAATAGAAAAAAAGATTTTCATAATAATGGTGTGAAGAATTTTAATGATTTTCTATTTTGGAAAATGTACTTTAAAAGAAAATTAAAGAAAATTTTTAAACACATCAAATGACTTCCTGAAGTTTCGATGATTATCAGACAATTTTTTACACTATGAATGATTTTTCAAAATTTTTATAAAAATTCTAGACGGCTAAAAATACTTTGAATATTTAAAAAAATTAATTTTCAACCAACCAGACATTTTTAAGCAAAATAATTTGATTTCCAAAAAAAATACATGGACTTTCAACCATTTTATACCAAAAGAAAAGAATTTTTACCAAAAAATTCATTTTTAAACCAAGAAATTAATTCCTAATTAAAGTAGATGAATTTTGAAGCAAGAAAAATAATTTTTTACCAAAAATGATAAATTTTTAACTGACAGCGGTAAATTTTTCAGCAAAAAAAACACAACAATTTTTCAACAAAATTGTTAAATTTTTAAATAAAACAAAAAGTTTGAACCAAAAATGATACATTTAAATTTTCAGTTTGAGAAAATGTTTTTTTAACCAAAAGAATCGCATTTTCAAAAATAATTAAGTTATCAACCAAAAAATGAATTTTTAAACAAAAAGAATGAGTTTCTATTCGAAAAAGATGAATTTTCAGCTTAAAAAAATAATTTTTTTTAAATTTCGACAAACTTGTTAAATTTTCAGCTTTATAAATGAATATTGCAAAATTTAAAAAAAGTATTTGCCCAAAAAGGGAATAGTAAATTTTCAGATAAAAAAATTCGTTTTCTACAAAAAAAGTTTAATTTTCGATTGGAGAAATAGGGAATGAGTTCTGAATTGAAAAATATAAATTTTCGAAAGTTTTCTGTTTAACTTGAAAGACATAGTATTTTTCATTTTTAAAATTAATTTATACAGAGTGCAGTTTTTATTCGAAACGTTACAATGGTTTTTTGTCGGTTTCTATTCAAAATTAATCTGTTTTAGTACAAATTTCATCTTTCCAGGATAAAAATGCAATTATTTGCTAGAGAAAAAACCATTTAGTTAAAAATGTATCCTTTTTCGATTAAAAAAGTCATCTTCTTGGATTGTAAATTAATTTTTTCCCCGTAGAAACTTAATTTTTGTTTAAAAAATTCATATTTTGATCATGAAAAGTCAACTAGAATCTTTGTTGATTAAAAATTCAGCAATTTTCTTTCAAATAAAAATTAATCTATTTTGAGAAAAATTTAATCTCTCTTTTAATAAAAATGCAAGTATTTGGTGGAGAATTCAAGAATTTTGTTGAAAATTCATCCTTTTTCGTTAAAAATTCGTCTTTTTAGATTACAAAATCAATCATTTTTGTTAAAAACTTAGTTATTGTATAAAAATTCATATTTTGACCGCGAAGTCAACTGACATTTTTCTTTAACAGAAAATTTAACTATTTTTTCGAAATTATCATTTTGATTAAAAATTTTTTCTATTTTAGTAGAAATATAATTTTGTTAAGAAATCATTTTTTTCTTAAACATTTATATTTTTAGTTCAAAATTAATTTTTTTGTTTAAAAATTAAGTAATTGGTAAAAAATAGTATTTTTTAATTGATCATTCAACTACGTGGGTGAACGTTAAACTACATTGTTAAAAATAAATTTTTTGAATGAAGGCTTATGTCTGGTTAAAAGTTTGACTGTTTACACAAAGTGTTTTTTTTTTAAATTAATTTTTTAATTGAAAATGTGAATTTCATTTTTTTAATTTTAACCTTTTTTAGTTGTAAATTCTGCGTTAAAAAAAAATTTTTCTTTGTTTCAAATTTCATGCTTGTGGGTAAAAATGCATCATTTTGTGGAAAATTAATTTTTTTCAGGAAAGTCTTATTTTGGTTTAAAAATTCAATTTTTGTCGACAAAATTTGTCTTTTGGCTTGAAGGTTTAACAATTTAGCTACACTTTTATTTATTTCTAAAGTGAAAAACCTTTATTTGTTGAAAATTCGCCTTTTTGTTTTTATAATTCATTTTTTTTTGTATAAATTTAATATTTTTTGATTGAAATATAAACTATGGTACTTTTTTGCTGGGAATTGATCTTTTTCGGTTCAGTTGAAAAAAATTTAAAATAAATGGGAAGAATTAGATGAAATTTATAAAAAATCTACATAAATTGGAAAAGCAATCAAGTGAATTGAAAACCATTCAAAAGCATGGAAAAATTAATTGAATATTTAAATTTGAATATTACATATTTATCAATATTTGAGCATCTCTTCGAATTTTCGAAACCCTACGAAATCTTGAAAACGCCTAAAAATCTTTTACAATATCCTCAAGTATTTCAAATCTATTTAAACACCATAAAATTATTGAAATCAATAAAAAGATTTTTTGTAATCTTTTAAGATAATCCAAATTTTTTTAAATCCTTTACACTCATTTACAAATTTTTAAATATCTTGGAAATGCCAAGAAATTAAAAAAAATACGTTAAAATATTTTAAATCCTTTAATCATCTTATCAATTGATTCTCAGAATCAATTAAATTAAAAAATTTTAACCCAAAAATCCATTGAATTAAGTAGCAAAGAGTAAATTTATAAAAATTCAAGAAAACTAAAAAACTTTCAGTAAATTCCAGTAAATTTAAACTCCCTTGAAATAATTCAAATCCTCGGAAATCTTTTAAAATATTCTAAAATCCCATACTTCCTGTAAAATCGTTTCATATCTGTAAAAATTCTAGAAAATTGTTTATCCTATGATATTTCAAAAACTTTAAAATAACTTCAAATTAATGAAATTAATAAAGAAATCATTGAAATCTTTTTAAATTCCCTAAGACACTTTAAATTAAAAGTTTAAGAGACCCTAAAATCTTAAAAATTTCTTAAAATTATTAAAAGCTATTAAAAATGTTGCGGAACCGTTATAAATGTTAATTATTATTTAATAATAAAAAAGTGAAAAAGAAAACAAAATACTCACAATTGCGGCTTAAGTCCTTTTGGAATAGCTAGAGAATTTCCAGCTTTCACATGATCAAGCACTTGATTATTACTCATTCCTTGAAAAGGAAAACTACCAAATGTGATAATTTCGTATAAGAGAACACCATACGACCAAACGTCAGAAGCTGGTGTAAAAATCCCAAGACCCAACGATTCTGGCGCCATCCATCGCACTGGGAGCATCCCTGAAATTATACGCACATACACATACATAGAGTTCTTAAATTCCCGAGAATTTAAAAGAATTTAAAAGAATTTAAGAGAATTGAAGAATTTATGATTTTTAACAATATTTTTATTGTTCAGGTTATATCAGCGGTTGAATATAAATTATTTTCTAGCTCAGACATATTCAGGAATTACAGTGTTTTATACACAAAATTAAAATTTTCAAATACATTAATTTATTTTTAAAAAAAGTTTTCTCTACTTTAAAAGACAACTCTTTAACAAAATACTGGAATTTTCAACAAAACCAACGAAAAAGTGTCATTGTTTATATTTTAGTAAAAAAAGAATGAAATTTATACAACAAAAGAAAAGAATTTTAAAACCAAAAAGACGAATTTCCAACTCAAAAAATAAATAAAAGTTCATTTATATTATTGAACCTTCAAACCAGAAGACAAATTTTCTTTATAAAATTTCAATTTTCAAACACGAAACTTATGCATTTTTACGCAAAAAAAATTAAATTTCAAACTAAAAAATAATTTAAGAAAAAAGCGAATTTTTAACTAAGAAGTATCAATCTTGAAAAATGGAAAAGTTCCATTTTCTGTTAAAAAATAGTTGAATTTTCGGTTGAAAAAGATTGTAGTCGAATTTTTACGACCAAACTATACATTGTTTAACAGGCAATAATTTTCCACCAAAAAAATTGAATTTTCAATCCAAAAAGTATGACTTTTTAACAAAATTTTTGAATTCTCTAGCAAATAGTTGCATTTTTATCAAAAAATATGAAATTTATCTTAAAGCAGAAGAATTTTTATTACGAAAAAGTTGAGTTTTCATCCAAAAAAGATTTCAGTTAATTCAGTACCATCAAAAATTGAATTTTTGTGATAAAAAAATAAGTTTCTACGAAAAAAATGAAATTTTGAATCCAAAAAGAAGAATTTTTTCAACCAAAAAGGAATAATTTTTAACAGAACAGTTCAATTCTCTACCAAATAGTTGCATTTTTATCCCAAAAAGATCAATTTTGTACTAAAACAGATAAATTGGTAATAAAAAACAAATTTTCTTTTATGAATGGAACTTTCATAAAGAAAATATTTCAGTTCATTTTTCAACACCAAAATATACATTTTAAACAAAAAGTAAATTTTCTACGAAATATTAAAGTTTTCATGAAATAGTATAATAGCTTGATTTCTAACCAAGCAGTTACATTTTTATAACAAAAATTTAATTTCTGCTAAAACAGATCAACTTTAAAATAAAAAAGACAAATTTTCGAAAGCAGAGTCGAATTTTCAACCGAAAAGTTAACGAAAAAATGCAATTTTCTATTAATTAAAATAAATTCTGAGATTCTCATAAATTCACAGAGAATTTATTTCTCGGTTATATTATCGGTAATATTCTCATTCTCGTTACCGTTCTCAAAGTAATATAACCGGCTCAGAACTCTACACATACACATACCGAAACAGTATTTGTACAATAAATTTATTTTGGTTTTAATTCTATTAATTTAAAAAACAAATTTATAAAAAGTGCTTTTTTTCGGAAAAATAGTTTTTTCTCATAACTTTTCTAGCAGACCATCTTCAATGGAATCGTTACCAAGCATATATATGCGTGGTATGAAGGTGAGCGTTCCGCTTTTTGGGTCCGCTAAAGCATACCTTTTCATCCTTTTTCATGTTTATTTACAATTTAACATACAACTTAAAAATCATTTTATATTATTACAAATATATATTTATGTATTATTATTTAGTCACGTCTTAAAAAATTACAAATTGAAAGCTTTTCGCGGCAACAAGACTTTTTCATTATTGTGCAGCAGGCCACCACACGCAGCTATTCATTCTCTTTTTTTCTTTTTTCATATTTCAATACATGAATAAATACAAATGCATTTACTATAAATATTTAAAAACAAAAAAGAGCATTGTATTTTTAAGAGTATCATATGTGAAAGTGTAAATAAATGTGAAAGGGGATAGAAGTATATGATTTAGCGTGCCCAGGAAACGGTCACTTTGTGGTCCGCTAAGAAATTTTTTATTTAAATAAGCAATTTTTCTCCTTTTTAACTAAAAAAAGTAATTTTAAGCTAGAATGTGTCTGCGTAGCTTCTGAAGTTAATTTAACTCGAGAAAATTCTCAATAGCTAATATTTAGCTTTTTAATAAATAATTAAAGATTGTAAATTGACTATTTTCAACCACACTTTAAGATAGCGTGAGATTTTCTCTGATTGCACCCCACATACAATAAACTAAATTCTTAATCAAATTTTTATTATTTTGTTGAAAATTCAATTATTTAGTTACTTGGTCGAAAATTTAAATCATTTTAAATTTATTTCTATTAATAAAAAAATTATCTCTTTTGGTTGAAAATGCAACACTTTGGTTGAAAATTAATCTTTTTTTGGTCAAGGAAAAAATTTTTTTGGTAATGTTGAACTACATTGAAACAATTTTTTTTTCACTTCTCATTTATGGTTAAAAATTCATTTCTGTGCTTTCAAATTAAAATATTTTGTGGAAATTTTTTAATATTATTGGCTATAATTTTATTTTTTTACATAAAATTAAATAATTTAAATTTGATTTGAAGAATCGCGATACTAGCATGATTTAAGATTAAAATTTAAGAAAAATAACAATGTCAAAACGTTAATAATTAAATATTCAAGACTGAAGTTTTCGAAATTGGGTCATTTGAAATTCAGAGGAATTGAAATTCTATTCTTTATCATTAAAAGCGTTCGAAATCAAACAAATAAAGATTGATAAATTTTCGATTTAAAAAATTTGAGTTTAAAGTGATTAAAATTTAACAATTTAATATTGAAAACTAAATTGAATCTTGCAAAGGTAAAGCTTCTAAAATTCTGGAACTTCAAATTAGCATTAAATTAAAAAATTACAATTTAAAATTAGAAATGATTTTTTAAAAAAACCTTTCGAAATAGTTATTTTAAATCTGAAACGTTAAAAATGAAAAAAAAAATCTACTCCCAAACTTTGAAACTTAAACGAATGCGAGCTTCATTTTATACTGTAAAAAATTTTTGACACCAAAAATTGTGACATTAAAACTTTTTCATAATGAAACTTTATAGAATTTAAATTATTGGAAGTTAATTTAATTGCTTATAAATTAGTAATTTTTAAATTGCTAATAATACTTAACAAAATTTGACGATTTCAATTTTCATTGAAAATTAAAACAAATTAAAGGAAAAAATAAAAAATTTATCCTTGTTTATGAAAATTCAGAACTCTGAAATCGCAAGCAATTAAAATTATCGAACTTATCATTTTATTAATTTATTAATTTCAGATAGTTTAATTTTTATCCTTTTTTATTTTAAACTCAATTTTAAATGTTTTAATTTCAAATCTTCCTTTAGAATAACTATTCATTCTAGAAATTTTCGAATATAAAAAATATATTTTACAATATTAAATGACTTATTTTTAAAATCTTCAACTAAAAATCGGAGAATTTTAAGATCTTACATAGAAAATTCAAAATCAAGGTAAAGAATACAACATAATATTGCTATAATAAAATTGAATTTCTTGACGTTGTACAATTTTATGCTCTTCCATTCGAAATTGCTTTATATTTACATCCAAAATTATTAAATTTAATACTATCAAGGCTTTTAATATGAAATTTTGAAGTACTGAATAGTGAAATGGTCCTAAAATTTTCAATATTTAAATTGGAAATTATAATATATTTAAATTTAAAATTCGAAACCTTCAAAAATCTACTACAATGATAAAATTTCAAGAAAAAAGATTAATTTTCAACGTAAATTGTGAATCTTGTCCCCCAAAAATGATTTTTTAAGCAAATATATCAATATCTAACCATAAAAATAAACTCCCCACCACCACGATTATTTTTCTACTAAAAAGACGAATTTTCAACAAAATAAATAAATTTTCAGTCACAGAACTCACTTTTTAACGAAAATGACAAATGTTTTACCGAAGAAAATGAATTTAAAAAACAAAATTGAATTTGTTAATAAAAAGTTTTATTTCTAACCAAGAAGATTAATTATCTACAAACTAAACGAATTTTTAACAAAATAGTTGAATTTACAAATAAAAAAAGTTAATTGTCAACCAAAAATTGAATATATTCATTATTAGTTATGTATTATTATATTTGCAACCAACAAAAGAAGAATTTTCTACAACATAGTTCAGTTTTTAATAAATCACAAATATTTTTGTCCAAAAAATGAATTTTCCCCGAAATAGTTTCAATTTCAACCAAAGAATTACATTTTTAACAAGGCATATTAATTTTTTGCAAAAAGACGCATTTTCGAATAAATGTGTATATGAATTTTAAACAAAATAGTTGAATTTTCAAAATGTAAATTTCTTGTCAAACATGAAATAGTTCAACATTCATCTAAAAAATGTTTTTAAACAAGTAAGATGAATTTTCAACAAAATAAATCAATTTGCAACCAAACATATACACCTTGAACAAAAATTGGGAATTTTTAACCCAAGAAAATTTATTTTCAACCATGAAAATTAATAATTTTCTACCAGAAAAGTTAAGTTTTTACAAAATGCATAAATTTTTAACTAAATAGTTGAATATTTAACTTTAACCGATTACTTTTCAACCAAATATCGAATAATTAAATTGACATTATACAAAATTAATTTTCAATGAAACAAAGAACGAGTTTTCAATAAAAATGGTACCGAACAAAATTCATTTTCTACATAAAAAAAAAACTAATTGTAACCAATTAAATTAATGTTCAGGTAAAATCATCAATTTCGAACTAAAAATGAAACCGTTAAAATTTTAATTAAAAAAATGTATTTTCAACTGAAAAGACAAATTTTTAACAAAACAGTAAATTTTTCAACTAAAGAAATTAATTATATACCAAAAAGATGGATTTTTAACCAACAGGATTAATTTTCTCCTAAAAAAATACGAACTTTTATGAAAATACCAGAATTTTTCAACTAAAAAAGGGAAAATTTTAAACACAAAATAGAATAGTTGTTTTGTAAATATTTCTATTTTCATATATTCCATACATTTTTTATATGTATACATTTTTAGTTATATTCTGCCTCATTTTATTCTTCAAAATTGTAAGTTTATTGTAAAACTTGGTTTGAAAATCGCGCGCTTTTTTACATCTGGTTCCGGTTGAAATGCAGCCAATCAAAACAGTGTCATTTTCAGAACTTACAATATGCGGTAGCAAATAATATACTTTTATAAAACTTTCTCTTTTTGTAAAAAAAAAACAATCTTTTTAGTAAAAATTTATCACTGCTGAAAAATTGATCTATTTTCCTGAAAATCAATTGTTTAAACTGAAAATTAATCTATTCAATATTTGATTAAAAATTTATCTTTTGTTAAAAATTCAAATATTGGGTAGAAGCTTAATGAACTTTGTTAAAAATGTATTTATTTAAATCAAGTTTTTTTTTAGAAAGCTCATATTTTTTAGCTGAAAATTCAAAATTGAAAAAAGTTGAAAATTTATCTTTTTAAGTCGAATTTATTTCGTTATTTGAAAATTGATTTTTTTGGTTGCAAAATCAACTAAATAATTCAAAATTCATCTGCTTCGTTGGAAATTAAATACTTTTACTTGAACAGATCGGTTTCTGTTGGAAACATTTTTCTGTATCAGATTTTTAGAGTAATTTTTTTTTTAATTTCACGAAAATACGAACCTTTTCTATTAAATTTATAATAGTCGTTCTCATACATCGGCCTTGTCATTCCAAAGTCACCCAATTTTACTATGCGTTGGGCATTTATCAGACAATTTCGAGAAGCTATATCTCTGAAAAAATTTATTAATATTAATTTTTAAAAAATTAATCCCCGCTCTGTATATTTTGTTTATAGAATAATCATTTTTTTATCACGCAATACCTGAACTTGTTCCTTTTGGTGCAAAAATAAATGCATATTTTTTGTTTATTAAAAAAAATTGTAAATTTCTTTATTATTATTTTTTTAATAAACAAATAATAGAAATTTATTTTTTTAGAAATTGGAACAATTTTAGAGGGATGGATCCAAAAAAGAGAAAAAAACATGGGGTTTTTTTATACTTTGATAAGAATCAGTGAGAATACTAAAAAAAGATGATTTCTCTTACCTGTGAACATATTTGAGTTCAGCTAAATAACTAAGTGCTCTAGCAACATCCAAAGCCATAGCAGTCAATTTTTTATTCGAAATCTCGTCGGAATCTTCATAGCTTTGATCATTCACGAGATGCCTTCGAGCGAGCAAATAAGTCTTCAAGTCGCCATAAAGCATAAATTCCATCACAGTTAAAACTGGCTCGCACTTAATACAGACAGCGAGCAGTTTTATGATATTTTTGTGCTCAAATCTTTTCATCACCTCCACTTCACTGAGAAAATCAAGTTTCTCGTCTGTTGAACTACCAACTTTTAAAGTCTTGACTGCCACGGCTAACCAACCCTTTTCAGTGAAAAAAGCCTCTCCTCCATAGACTGTACCAAAAGCTCCCTCTCCAATTTTTCGATTTATTACAACTTTGTCACGAGGGATTTCCCATTTATCGAAACCGGAAGAGTCGGGTTGGAGAAGGTCTATGCCGAGAGACTTCATATATTTTTCTTGCAATTGCATCTTTTTGTCGTATCTGAAATCAATTTTTTTTAGTTGTGGAAAATTAAAATTTTAATGTTATAAAATCATTTTCTATTTTTCGGTAATGTATTTGCAAAAATTTGAGGCAAACTTGCAGAGAAACTTTGCAAAGGAATATTCCTTAGGAGCGGATATTCCCATTAGGCACAAAATTTGGCGACGTCTTTACGACATCTTTACGACAACTTTAGGACATCCTATGTCCATGTCGTTAAGGTGTATTTAGAATATCGTAAATAAGTCGCATAATCTGACGATGTCTTTACGATATCGCAAAGACACCGAAACGACATGGACATAGGATGTCGTAAAGTTGTCGTAAAGATGTCACGATGTCGTAAAGACGTCGCCAAATTTTGTGTCCACTAGGTTTGTACTGTCTTACTTCCCAGTGGGTACAAAATCTGGCGACGCCTTCACGACATCTTTACGATAACTTTAGGACATCCTATGTCCATGTCGTTAAGGTGTATTTACAATATCGTAAATAAGTCGCATAATCTGACGATGTCTTTACGAATAAACAATTTTAGGGCCCTCTTTGCACGCGCTGAGGATACTAACCTATTTAATATTCTTGTGAAGAATGCAAGATCAATATTTAAACATTCGTCGAATATGCAACTACTTTAAGATTCGTTAGACTTTAGAGAACAAACACTATAAAATCCGCCAGTGATGGCAACCCTGGCGGACCGGAGGAACCGAATGGAGCCCATAAAAAGTACCCCTAAAGACCCCATTGGGTCCCCATTCGGTTCCTTTTTTAAAAAATCCAAAAAACAGCAACATCAACTTTTAAACTGTTGAAATTCGGATTCTAGGTTAAATTTTCTATTAGAAACTCACGGAGTAATCGCAATACTTTTTATTGCAGCGTTAAAAATGTAAAATAATGTCATTGACTTCCGCTGAAAGTGACTTCAAGCACATCCATAACAGCTCAAGTAGAATGTTGCGCGCGAAGTTTAAAAATGAAGTTATCTCTGACTTGCATCGCAGCGTTGTTGCCTGAGGTTTCCACTGCGTGGCGCTAGCATCCAGAAAAAATTCTTAAATTTACCGACGAAACGCTTATTAACTGCTACTAAAAGAAGATGCACTTGAAGGCGCCTTCGGCCCATGTGAATGACAGGTATTTTATTTTTTAAAGTTCTTAACGCTGCAAGAAAAAGTATTGCGATTACTCCGTGAGTTTCTAATGCAAATTTTAACGTAGAATCCGAATTTCAAGAATATAAAAATTGATTTTGCTGTTTTTTTTTTAGTTTCTTAAAAAGGAACCGAATGGGGACTTTCTAGAGGCTCTATTCAGTTCCTTCGGTCCGCCAGGGAATGTGGCCGCCATAAGCTACTGTGCCTTTGCCATGGTCGCACGTACCTTGTCCGCGGTTGGTGCTAAATTCAAAATCTGTATTAAAAAGAATTCTGTCATTAAATAAATACTAATTACAAAATGAATAATTAAATATTCATTATTTTGACTAAAATTTTAACTGTTTGCTAAAAATTCATTTTTTATTCTTAGCGAAAAATTAATTTTTTTGCTGAAACTGTAACTATTCCATCTTTATTGTAAATTTTGCTTTTTCTGTTTAAAGTTAAACTATTTGGTTGAAAATTTTTTTTTGTGTTTTGATTCAATACATTTTATTTAGTTATTAATAAGTTCTTATATGCTTTTAAATGAACTTGTTACGTCCTGTTCTAATGTTATTTTTTTACCTTCTTTTAATTTTATGTTTAAAAAAATGTGTGCATTCTTGCAACAATTTCTTGCGTGCATGGACGTGCGCGAAATGTGCGCAAAAAAACTGTTATCTGGGTTAACTAATTAGCTACTGTTTTGTATATTTTAAATTCCTGAATATTCCTAAAAGTTGGAAAAAAATTTATATTCAACCGATGACATAACGTGAACAATAAAAACATTGTTAAGAATTATAAATTCTTAAATTCTGTTAAATTCTTTAAAATTCTCAAAAATTCTCTCATATTCTCAGTTATATAACCTGAACTTAAATTTTCGGGAATTTAAGAACTCTACCTGTCATGCAGCCTCATGCCACTTTTCTGGAGGCCTGTAGAAAATATTTGTCATGAGGGTTGATGGTCGCTGTGTGGCGGTAAAAAAAATGTTTTTCAAATAGAAATAATTTTCTGATAGTTCTGAGTGAAAGATAATAATCTTAGAGAGTTTTTATTATCTTTAAAATAAAAAATAATTAGCGAAAAACGTAAACTTCACTGTAAATCTCAATGCATTTCTCCTAACCACAATAAATAATTATTTATGCGAAATCATTTTTTTGTGTAAAAGTTGCAATTCTTATTTAATACTAATGCTTTGACGATTATTTCATCCTTTAAAAGATCCTCTGCAAATATCACTGGTAGTTTTTTATTTAAAAAATTTTATTTAGGAAAAACTATTGTTTACAGAAATAACGAATTTATAATCCCTAAATAAATTTTAAAAACAAAAAGTACCAATCAGATTTGTGGAGAAACTTTTAAGGATCAAAAAAATCTCTACAGCATTGGGATTAAATAATAATTGCAATTTTTATCTGTAGTAAGAGAGAAAAATATAGCTAATCCTAAAAATATTGTTCAATAAACAATGAAAGTAGTCAGATATTTATTTTAAAAGTTGACCTAGAGTTCTTTTCCAAAAATTGTTATGATTAACAATAAAATATTTTCCTTGATTTTATTAATCATTTTTAACAGCGTTTATTTTTTAGCTTGAAATAACTTCAGTTTATGTTTAATTTGAAAACAAGTATAATGAAAATTTCCCTTTCGTCTTCAATCTTAAGCTGAAATCTATGGAAATAATTATGACGAAAGAAAATTTGTTTCAACTTGAAAATTTTCTAAACTGCAATTTTTAAAAGAATTCTGCAAAATAAATAAAAAATCCCCTAAAATTTCACTACCAACTAAATTATTCTAACATTTAAGAAAAAAATTTTGATTCTCTCAAAAACTTTCCAAATTTTTAAAAAGCTTCTTTTTTTTCTTTGTAAAAAATCTACATTTTTCTTCAAATTTTTGTCTATTCCAAGTTAACAATTTTTCGAGAAACTTTTTAAGACTTCTAAACTTTTTAAATGTCTTTTAAAATTTCTCAAATTTCTGCTTATATTTTATAAAGACAAAAAAAGTGCCTTAAAATCATTCAGATTCTTTTTTTTTTTAATTTTTTGAAACACTTTGAAATCTTTTAGAATATTATCCTCCGGATAGTTTTTCAAAATAAAAAATCATGACAAATTTATTTGTGAATATAAAGTAAATGTTTTCATTCTCTTAAAATCTTTCGTAATTTTAATTCAGCTTAAAAAAAAACTTCAACAATCTACATTTTAAAAAAACATGCCATTTTTTAAAGTTTCAAATTAACTTTGAATTGTATGAATACTTCAAAATACTTATTAAGCATGATAGAACATTTTGTAATTTTCTCATTATGATTTAATTCTCTTCTAAGATTCTTTTTTTCAAAATAAAAAAAATCATTTGAAATTTAATAAGGAATCCTGACACAATTTTATTGTTCTTTTAAAAATTTTTTAAATTCTTGAAAAGCTTCTAATTTTGTGTTTAAAATCTTCAAAAATGTACATGTCGTCAAACAATTTTCTAAATCTTCACAAGATTTAAATTATTTTCTATTATTTCCAGAACCACTGAAAATTGTACAAATTAACAAAATTTAACTCCGAGAAAATCGTTTTAAAATCTTTCAGATTCTTTTACGACATAATTTGACAATTAAAAAAACATAAAATTAACCTTTTAAAATAAAACTTTTATTTTAAAATCAATTAAAATTTTTTTGCAACTTATAAATAATTATTTTAATTAATTGAATTTGTCTTAGATTTTTTAGAAAAACCTGTGAATTAAATAAAACTTCCTTAAAATTTGGATTAATAAATAACAATTCAATATTTATTATTAAATTAATATTTTTTGTTCAATTTAAAATTGATGCATCTTGCTGATAATTCGTCTTTTTTAAAGAAAGTTAACCCAATTGGTTGAAAAATCACATCTCAATTGAATGAACTTGTTCTAACTTAAAATGGAAATATTTTTTTTTGAAACATCAACAAAAACATTTTACGTCTATAAATCATATTTTTCAGTTGAAAATGCAACTGCTTGGCTGAAAATACATTTTTCTGGGTTAAATGCAATTGTTTTTTATTTTAAATTAGAATATTTGTTAGCTGTAATATCAGTAACTGTATTTTAGGTTTAAAAATCATCTCTTCTTGGTTCAAAATCAAATGACCGGTTAATAGTAAAACTACTTTTTTAAAACGTCTTTATTTTTGGTTTAGAATTTATATTTTAAATAAAAAATTTTACCATTCGGATAAAAATTCATAATTTTTGTTAAATTGGACTGTTTTATAAATAATATTAAACTATTTTTCGTTAATAGTAGTATATTTTAACAACTTCGTGTTAAATTCAGTAGATTTCAGAAAAATTCAAGTTACATTCAAAAGAAATCAAATGAATTAAGGAAAAACAAATGTTTAATTCAACAAAAAAATCCACTGTGTTCCGTAACACTGGAATGAATTTACAGAAATTTAAGAACAAAGATAACAAATGCAATGAAATTCTTAATAATTGAAAAAGAATTAAAAAATGAAATGTTTTGAAAACAATTTTAAACAAACTGAATTGAGTTCAGTAACTTTAAAATAACCTTAGAAAAATTCAAAAGGATTCAAGTAAATTACAAAAATACAAGAGAATTCCAAAGAATTAAAAATATTTCAGGGTGACTTCCAAGAAAAATTTTCAATCTTATAACCTTTGAAAGCATTCAAATAAATTGAAGCAATTTTGAAAATCGAAAAAATTTTATTAATTACAATCAATTTTGAGTGAATTTAGAAAAATTTAAAAGAAATGAAAAAAATTAAAGGAATTTCATAAAAAAATCAACCTGAATTTGAAAAGCAATCAATTAAATTAAAAACAAAATTTAAAAACATAGAAAAATTAATTAAATTGGGTAGAATTAAGTGGAAATTTAAAAGAATTCAAAAGAATTTAAAAGGATTCAGTATAAATTAATAAGGAAATTATTAAAACTACTGGAAATCCCTTGAAATTGTTTAAATCTTTCGAAAGCCCTTGAAACTTTCTATTATCCCAACTAATCCATTTAAATCTGATCAATATACTGAAATCAATCAAAAATTTCCTTTTAATTCTTTACAAGAATCCAAATTATTTTAAATCCTTTTAACTCCTTTCCAATTTTTTAAAGCTCTTGAAAATGCCAAGGAATTAAAAAAATATGCTTTAAAATATTTCAAATCTTTTAATCATTTTATTAATTGATCCTCAGTATCAATTAAATAAAAAGAAATTTAATGAAAAAAATAAATCCAATGAAATAAGTAGAAAATAGTAAATTTAAAGAAATACAAGTGAGTTAAAAAATTGCAGTGAAATAATACAATTCAAGAGAATTCTAAATCGCTTCAAATCTTTAAAACCCAACAAATTGCCTTACTTCTCATAAATAATTTCTTTGAAATGAACCAAAATATTATAAAATTTCGTGATAATCTATGATAATATTTTCTGAAATCATGCAAAATATATTAAAATGCATTGAGAGTTTTAAAATCCCTCGAAATTATTAAAATCCTCGGAAATCTAATCAAATAACATGAAATATCTTCAGAAATTCTAAAAAAATGTATCCTATAATATTTTAAAAGCTTTAAACTCACTTCAAATTAATTTTTAAAAATCTGATGGAAATTTGATGGAAAATTCATCTCTTTGGTTGAAAATTTAAGAATTCCGCTGAAAGTACGATTATTTTAAATGAATTTTCAAAGTTAAAAATGTATCGCTTTTCATTAAAATCGGACTACTTTATTCAATTTAACTATTTCATCCTTGAATGTAACTTCAAATATTTATTTAAAAACGTGTATTTTTGTTATTGCAATATCAACAACTATAATAATAATTAAAAGTTCCATTTTTAAAACATAAAATTTTTGGTTAAACGACACAGGCTACGAGAAACATAGACTAAAGTTGTTTATTCGAAAAACACCTTAAAATTTTTGTTATTAATCTGATGAAAAGCGTAGTTTTTGTTTTAGTCATGTAAAATGGAATTAAAAATTAACAAATTCAATTTTTGGACATAAAGGTAAAACAAAATGTTTGAGAAAACAATTGTTTTTAAATTAAAAATGAAAATTTGATTTAACCTCTTTTTCCCACGATAAATGTGATAAGAATATGTTCCTTAAAGCTGAAAGAGCTTTAACAAAAGAGAATTCACCAGCACATAATATTAGTTGTTGATTATTTGACCTTTTAATTTTTTAAGTCCTATGCAAAATTATGGGGGATGAAGGACTGATGAACAATCATGTTTAGTGTTTAAAATTCATCTGTTTTGATAAGAAATTAACATTTTTATTCTGAAATTAATCTTTGGTGGTTAAAGATTTAAATAATTGTTTCAAAATTTATCTTCTTTTGTTGAACTCGATAGTTTTCTATTAATTTTTCAACTGGAAATTTTACTATTCCGTTTTTTAAAGTTGATCTGTTGCGCTTCTATTTTCAACTTTAAAAATTTTTTTTTTAAATTGGTCCTGTTGGTTATTAAATTAACATTCTTGGTTAAAAACGTATCTTTTATTTTCAAAGTGGATTTTTTTGTTCAAAATTTGCAGTGCCGATTGCAAAGTAACATTGCAAAGCAATAATCTTGCAAAACAATGTTTTTTGGGTGATTTATCCATTGCAGAAATTGAGGCAATAGTGCGGATCTTCCTCTGGAAAAAAATTGGTACTCACTTTCTTTTTACTATTATAAAGCCAATCACGAGAATTATTCCAAGGAATCCAAATCCGATAACATTAGCAGTTATAATTGCACCTTCACAAGAAACATCTAAAAGTTCAGCAAATCCTGAGAGAACACATTTTGTCGGCGGCTCAGATCCGTCATCAGGCATACTTTTGCTCAACCAAACTATTGCAGACATATTCAAAATCAGTTGACCACCCGCATTTCTCTTTTCTGTGACATTTGGGTAAAATTTACCCACGTCGTGAAATTCATCGCTTATGCGTTGGACAACGTTTATCACTGAATACCTTGAAGGCCCACCTATAAATTTAATATGACCAGATACCTGCAAATTATTTCAAAATTTAGGTCGTTTAAAAAAAAATTAAGTTCTGCATCCGTAGTTCTAATAGGAAGAAAAACTTTCTTTTACGAATCAAAACATTTCCGTAACGTTTAATTTTTTTTTACTTTTTTCGCATTGTAGATATAATAACGAAGCATGAAAAGTCAAAAATTTCTTTTTACATGGAAAAAAATATTTCCCAACATAAAATTTTTTTTATTTACAAAAAGTCAATTTTTTAAATCAATTTAAATTCACTTGCTCCAAAGAACTTTTTCTCTCAATTCGGACAAACTTTATGGGAGCGTTTTTGACTTCCAGATGGTTTTTATCCTTATTAGAACTACGAGTGAAGAACTTTATCTTTTTTGATACGCCCTAATATACATGTATAGTTTCATATGTCGTCATTATTTTTTTTCGACATAAATCTCAAGTGCTCTTATAAAAATGTGGGTAAAAATAAAATGCAACATTACTTGCGCCTTTTTTCCAAAAATTAATTAGGATTTGTGAAAACCCTTATTTTGCTAAATTGAATTTTTTGTAAGACATCTGAACAGACACAGCATTGTTCTAAAGTTCTGGATGCTATTAAAAAATAGTTTCTGTCTATTTGACAAAAAATATTTTCTATCTATTTGACAAAAAATATTTTTGGAAAATATAGCGGGCCCCTCATTTTTGAATAGTACAAACTTTCTTCTTTTGAAGAAAATCTAATTTTTTTTATTACAAAAATTTTGAGAATTACAATAGAAAATTTATATAAAACTTTTCGATCAAATAAAAACTCAAACTTTATTTCTAACTAAATAGTTAAATTTCTAAAAAAAGAAAACTGTTGGAAAAAACATAAAACCTTATAGTTATAATAGTTATAGTTATAAAACAGATCAATTTTGAATTTTGAAAAAGATGAATTTTAAAAAGTATAGTTAAATCCTTAACACGACGTGCGCCCTTTCTCCGAAAATTAATTAGAATTTGTCAACAGCCTATTTTGCAAAAATAAGATTTTTAAGACATCTGAGCAGATTTAGCATTGTTATAGAGTTTCGGATGTTATTAAAAAATAGTTTTTGCCTATTTGACAAAAAAATTTTTAAAACTATAGCGGGCCCCTTTTTTTAAAGTCCAAATTTTCTTCCTTTTAGGAAAACCTATTTTTTTATTTTAAAAAACTTGAGAATTATAATGGAAAATTTATATGAAACTTTTCGATTAAGTCAAAATTCAAACTTTATTTCCAACCAAATAGTTGAATATACAAAAAAAAAACTGTAGGAAGAAAACATCAAACGTAATAGTTCATGTTTCAATCAAAAATTAATTTTATTTAAAAAGAAACAAAGGCTTTTTCATTAAAAGAAAAATAGCGAATTTTCAACAAAATAATTGAATTTTCAACTAAAAACATTAATTTTCAACTCAAATTATGAATCTTAAAAAAAAAAGAAAATGATTTTTTTGGAATACCTATAAATCAACTTGTAACCAAACAGTTGAATTTTCCACGAAATAATTGAATTTTGTGCCAATTTCTTGAAATTTAAAGCCAAAAAGACCACTAAAAACATATAAAAAGCAGATAAAACAGATACAAAAAACAAATCTATCAAACAGATTAATTTTGAATTTTGAAAAAGTTGGATTTTAAAAAGAATAGTTAAATGCTTGGAATGTAATTATTTTTTTCGACGTAACTGCATCTGCTCTTGTGAAGATTTGGATAGAAATAAAATGCAACAATACTTGCACCTTTTCTCCAAAAATTAATTAGGATTCGTGAGAACCCATATTTTGCAAAACTGAATTTTTTTAAGAGATCGACACAGATTTATCATTGTTTTAGAATTCCGGATGCTATTTAAAAATAGTTTCGGCCTAATTAACAAAAAATATTTTTGAAAAATATAGCGTGCCCCTCATTTTTAAAAAGTTCAAATTTTCTTCATTTGAAATAAAACTAATTTTTTAAAATTTAGAAACTTTGAGAATTACAATCGAAAAGTTTTATGAAAATTTTTGATCAAGTCAAAATCATAACGAAAAACGTAATAATTATTATTTCAATCAAAAACTGTTTTTATTTTTCAAAAGTTTTTTAATTCAAAGAAAACTACAAATTTTCAAGGAAATATTTGAATTTTCAACTAAAAAAATGAATTTGAAATTCAAATTATGAATCTTAAAAAAAATTATTGTTTAAGAATATGTATAAATCAACTTGTAACAAAAAAGTTGAATTTCCAAATAAATAATTAAATTTTGTACCAATTTGTTGAAATTTAAAGCCAAAAAGACTAGTTTTCTATAAAACAGGTGAATCTTGAATGCAAAAATATGAATTTTTAACGAAACAGTTAATTTTAACACAAAAAGTTGAATTTTAAAAAGAATAGTTGAATCCCCCACATCGTATTATGCTATTTAAAAATAGTTTCGGCCTATTTCACAAAAAAATTTGTTGAAAAATATATCGGGCCCCTCATTTTTTTAAACTTAAAGTTTTCTTTTTTTAAAGAAAACCGAATTTGTTTGAAAATTAATTTAAATTTAAATTAAATTTAAATTTATTTTAATTTATTTTAAATTTAAATTAAATTAAAATTTCGAAGAAAAGTTTGAAAATTACAATTGAAAAGTTATATGAAACTTTTCCATCAAGTCGAAATTAAAAGAATTATAGCACATTAAAAAGAACCAACAGTTTTTATTCCAAGCAATCAAATAATATTCTGATCGAAAATACCTCGTTTCAATTCAAAATTATGATTCTATTTAAAAATTCAATTTTTAACTCAGAATTGTTATTCTCCTAGAAAAATCTCATTTCCAACTGAAAATTGATTAAAAATTGAAAATTCCTTGTTCCAATCCGGAATTTTAATTTCTTTCGAAAATATCCCGTTTCAACTTGGAAATAAAATTCATTATTTAAAGAAAATTTCCTGTTTCAGCTCAAAATTTATTTAAATATTAAAATTTCCTGTTCCCAGACAAATTGTAAATCTTTTGAATAAATACCCGTTTCAATTTAGAATTAGTTAAAATTTGAAAGTTTCTCGTTTCAACTCAAAATTAGAATTTCCGGTTCCAAACCAAAATTATTATTCTGGATAAATTTTAGTTCCAACTATAAATTTATAAAAAATTAAAAGATCCCTGTTTAATATTTTAAAAACCTTAAAATTCTTCGAAATTTTATTTCAAAATGTTGAAACATCTACATGCTGTTTTACATTGTTCCAAATTAATTTTGTTTAATTCTCCCAAATTGAAGAAATTTGCTTAAAATCTTCCACATTCATGTTTGAAAATTTTGTAAATCGTTATAAATCTTTTTAAATATTCCCTTAAAATAAGTTTATTAAAATAAAAAATCATTTTTAGTTTTCCTAGCAAATGTTTTTAACTTTTCTGACGCCTGTCAAAATTCTAAAAAGCTTTTCAATTTTTTTTCGCAATTTTCCAAAATCTATATTTGATTTCGTATTAGGTTGTGCACTATTTCCACCGAAATTTTAATACGAATAGCTGGATTTTGTCGACACAGATAGAAACTTCGTTTAAATTACTTGCATCCATTTCAAATTTTCAATTTTTTCAAAACGTCTAAATATTTCTTAAACATACTTGATTTTTTCTGAGAATAATAGGGGTTCAATTGTTTAGTTTTGAATATGTGATTTATAATTACTGATTTCAAATGAAAAATCAGACATTTCTAAATATCAAGTGTTTGTTCTTTTTCTTAATTAAAAATTTTCAAATACAAGGCTTTAAATATTGATTATTTCACACTGAATTGAAATTTTTAATTTAATAAAAGCCATTGATCATAAATATACTATTTTGAAAATATCTAAAAATTGAAAATAGTTTATTAGGTTTAAATCGGGCGGTTAAATTTGTTTAACTGATAATGCTTTCTAATTAAAACAATTGAATTTTTAAGAATACAATCTAGAAATTCTAAAATTGTGAACTGATTCCGCATGGTCTTATAAAATAAATGGTTATTTACTTTTTAAATCTTAAAGAACAATTCAATTTCTAAAATAATTAATTCATTCACATTCAGATATGATCAAT
Organism: Belonocnema kinseyi; assembly: GCF_010883055.1. Classification (NCBI taxonomy): domain Eukaryota; kingdom Metazoa; phylum Arthropoda; class Insecta; order Hymenoptera; family Cynipidae; genus Belonocnema; species Belonocnema kinseyi. Next base: position 159,102,590 of record NC_046658.1, on the reverse strand, counting down.
GAAAAATATAGTTTCTGAATTTTGAATTTTCTGAATTTTGAATTCTGAATTTTACTTCTGTTAATTTTTTAAAACTGAATTTTAAAATTCTTCGAAATAAAATATATGCTTGAACATCAAAAATGAAAAAGTTTTAAAGTAAAAGAATTCCTAAATACGGATTATAAACTGAATAATATCATAATTGAAAAAGATCTCAATCAAACTAATTGTTTAAAAAACGGTTGAAGTCGTAGAAAGTTGGATTGATTTTTTGTCTCTAAAAATTTGTAAAATTCCCGGTAATTTTCCGGTTTTTCAGTTTTCCCGGTTCAGCGACCACCCTGAAAACCCTATAAAGAGCGCATAGTAGCTTTTCTGTTCACTGGGACTTCTAGGCTAGGGAATCTATTAATACCTCGAAAACTACAAAAGAGGTACTCAAAACTCTAAAATAAAATAATAATTTTTAACACTTTTTAATAGCAGGGGTGTAACTTTCCAGGGATGGGAAAAGGAGTGGGGGAAGTTATTGTATACTAACCCCATAGAAATCGGTTTGAGAAATGATGTCAGTGAGTCTGGTTGCTGTATGATCAGAATGAAGATCAAAGACATAACTCTGATTTTCCTGGAGTAGCCGATCCATTCCTAATGCTAATGTCCACATTGCATCGTAGGTGTAACCTGCATAAGCTGAAACTTGTTGATTCAGAGAAGAACAGCGTTCTTCGTACTTTTGTCGCCATTCTTTGACTGTAATTCCTTCTTGCATTAAGTCATTGTCTGGCGCATAATATGCGTGAGAAATTGCAAAATGACCATCAATAGCCTTTTTCATTTCTGCTTTAGTGCAGGGAATTTTAGAACTGCTGTTTTTATTGTACAAGTCCGCATCATACCAATCGGGATGCAGCCAAAGAGGAAGAAACCATACATAACCCTGTAATTTTAACAATACAAGATTTTTGTTTATTTTTGTTTGAGTCACGAAGTAGAATGAGGAGACCCCGTCCCATACTGCCTCTGGAAAATTTGGACGCATAGGCCGGTGCAGAATTTTTGGTGCGGCGCTCGTCGGGCCCCGATCAGGAAAAATGTGACCCCGGTCGGGAAAAATGTGGCCCTGATAGAGTAATCTGTCTAGTGCCAGACCGTAAATGAAACGCTCTACCCGACAGGGCTCAGTTCTGGACATCCAAAATGGGGGCCCGATATGGCACCTTTAATTTTTTATTACTATTATTAATAAAATTAAAAAAGTTTTTTTAATGGTATTTTTTGATACTTTCTGTTTTACAAAACTTCAATTTTTCAATATTATACATTATGAAACTATTTGTATTCCTTAAATTTATCATTAACAGTTTGCATTTCGAACTGAACTATTATGTTTTAAAAAACAATGTTCAAATGTAGATAGCCATTACACATATACACGCATTCATAAATGAAATTCAATTATAAATATTTTTAAACCTTTTGAATATTCTTTTGGAATGTATTTGTTTGACTAACGCACATGGGGGACGTGGAAATAGATTTTAAAAGTGAGGTTATGTTCGAGAAAATAACAAAAGTATTTAATCTAAATCCGGAAATTTATATATTTTGTATAAAATAATGTTTTTAAGTAATGTGAATACATAGAAAGTTGACATACAACTTAAGGAATGGAAATGATTTTTGTGCAGTTTGAGATTAAAAAATGAAGTCGGATGTCCCAAATCCAAAATGTCACTAATTTCGCAACGTATGACATTTGATCTTAAAATCTCACTAAAAATTCTGCCCTTCCGAACTCGCAATGTACCTAACCCAACCCGACGTGGTTTTGACGCGAGTCACACCATTTGCTCCCCACCCCCCTTGCGACCACATATGGAAAATCCGATCGGGCTCAGATCAAAACTTGAGAATAAGTTGGGCAATTTCTGCACGGGGATTCGGATTTAGTTAGATGGCATCGTTCTTAACGCCTCTTGCAGAAAAGATTTGTGACACAAGTTTTACAAATGGTATTATTTCTAATTAAAAGCGTTCAAAATTGTACACTTTTAGTACAAATTTTGAAAAATGGACAATTTTTTTTAAATGTTTAAAATTGTATGATTTTTAATTTAAAGATTACAAAATGAAAGAAATTTTATTTTAAGTATAAGGATCGCGCATTCAAATGATTTAAGATTATCAGAAAATTTCGAAAATAGGACAAGTTCAAAACGTTAAAAATTAAATAGTTTACAAACACAATTTTAAAAATTCGATAATTTAAAATCCAAAGGCATTAAGACTCTATTATATATGATTAAAACCGTTCCAAACTGACAATTTTCAGATTACAATTCTCTATCAATGGACAACTTGATTAGAACAGAGTTGAAAGTGTATAGTTTTTATTTCAAAGCGTTTAAAATTGAACGATCTTATTTTGAATTTAACAATCTCGAATCGGAATAATTTAAGACTAAAATTTCGATAGTAAAACAAGTTAAAAATTTTCAGATGAAATATTTGCAGAATAGAATTTTGAAAATTCGCAACAGCTTTCTTCTGAAGATTCTTCTTTCAGTTACAAATCTTATTGCTTGGTTGAAAATTTAATTATTTTCTTAAAGAGACAGCCATTTTGGTTGCAAATTGTGTACAATTCTTATTTTGGTGTTAGAAAGTGAACTGGAATCTTCTTTGGATACAATTTTAACTGTTTTTTTGTTTAATTTATCTGTTTAGAAGGAATTTAATCTTTTTTGAATAAAAATTCAACTTTTCGGTTGAAAATTCAACTCTTTTTTTGAAATTTTCTCTTTTTGATTTAAAAATTCACCAGCTATAACAGAAATTAAATCTTTCTTGGAGGAAAATACATCTGTTTGATTGAAAATTCAACAATTTTCATAAAGTTATAATTTGCGGTTTAAAATTTTACTGCTTTTAAAATATTTTCTTGATGGAAATTCGACTATTTTAAAAATTTTTTGTTTTTATTTAATTAAAAATAAAACTTTTAAAAAAATGCCGTCTTTTTTGGATAAAAATGCAACTTGCTTGGAAATTTAAATTGTTTGTCAAAAAGTCATAATATTTGGTTAAAAATTTTGCAATTTTCTTGACAATTCAACCATTTTCTTGAAAATATACATTTTTTTTAAATTTATATTTTGGTGTTGAAAAATGAACCAGGATCTTCTTTAGATAAAAGTTTCACTTAGCATTTAGAATTTTTTTAAAATTACAAATTCATCGGTTTTAGTACAAAATTGTATCTTTTTTGGATATTATGCAACTATTTGGTAGATAATTCGAATATTTTGTTCCGAAATCATTTTTCCGTAGAAACTTATTCTTTTGTTAAAAAATTTAATTTTGGATTTTGTTGAGTCAAGTGGAGATTTTTTGAAATAAAAGTGAACTTTTTTTATAACTAACAATTCTTCTGCTTCAAGAGAAACTTTATGTTTTTTGATAAAAATGCAACTGAATGGTAGAAAATGCAACAATTTTTTTTGTTAAAGGCATCCTTTTTCGTTAAAAATTTGTCTTTTTGGATTGAAAATTTGTTTTTTTTCGTAGAAAATGATTTCTTCTTTAAAAATTCATATTTTGATCGTGAAAACTCGACTAAAATCTTTTTCTCCAAAAAATTAAACTATTAAAATCATTTTTCTTTGCTAGAGTATTTAACTTATTTGTGTGAAAGATTTAGTTAAGTCGCTTTGTTAAGAAATCATTTTTTATTAAGGAATTGTGGTTTTAGTTGAGAATTCATCTCTTTAGTTGAAAATTAATCTTTTTTAATTGACAATTCAACTACTTCGGTAAAAGTTCAACCAAATTGTTAAAAATTTCATTTTTGGATTGAAGGCTCACGTCTTTATTTAGAAATTTAACTATTTAGTGGAACATACTTTTTTTTAAGTTAATATTTTAAGAGATATTGTAAATTTGCCATTTTTTGAATATTGATCTTTTTTAGTTAAAAATTCGAATTTTTTGGTAAAATAACCATTTTTTTAGTTTGAAAATTTATTTTTGTTAGGTAAAAATGCACCGGTTTCGTGGAAAATTAATTTTTCGGTGAAAGTCATATTTGGTTTAAAAATTCAATTTTTGTAAAGAAAATTTGTCTTCTGGCTTGAAGGTGCAATAATACGATAAGCTCCTATTTATTTTTTGATTGAAAAATATCTATTGGTTGAAAATTCGTCTGGTTGATTTTAAAATTCCTTTTTTTTCTATAAGTTGTATTCCTTTTTGATTGAAATATAAACTATGAAATTTCCTTGTTTGGAATTTGTTTTTTTAGGTTGAATATTCAACTATTATGTTAAAAATTCAAATATTTTTTTTGAAAATCGAAGTGTTTAAAAAAAATTATTAAATTTAAACAATTTTAATTTGTTTATAAAATACTGTTTTATTCCGTTTATAAAATACTGTTTTATTCCGTTTATAAAATATTCTATGTTAAAAGTATTACAAAATAAAAATGCTGGTATTTAAATATCAATAATTTGAAATAAAGAATTATATCAGAAAATGTTGAATTAAACAAAAGATCAAACAAAATATTCTTTGATTCAATCAAAACTTCATTAAGTCAAAAATAAGTTAATAAAGTTTTTAATTGAATCAAGGATTAATATTGATTGATTTGAAATTAGAGAAACTTTCTTTGAGACGAAGAAAACTTCTTTCAACTGGTTTTAATTACAAATTATAAATAGTTGAACTCATCTGAGAAGACGAATTCTCAAAATAATACATGAATCATCAACCAAAACATAAAACCAAAAAATACTATTTTTGAACAAAATAATTAAATTTTCTACTAGCGAGATAAATTTAAAAAAAAAGTAATAATTGATGTTTCAGCAAGAAAAGATTTTAATTATAAATTACAAATTTTTCAATAATATAGCTGAATTTTAAATAAAAAAACGGATTGATATTTAACCAAACAGCTGCATTTTCAACAAAGGCTTTTTAATCAACGAAAAAATGCGAATTTTTAACAAAAAAAGCAATTTTTAACTTAAATTATGAATGCTCGAAAACAGAAATTATTTTTTAGAATACCTATAATTCAACTTGTAAACAAACAGTTGAATTTTCAACTAAGTAATTGTATTTCGTACCAATTTCTTGAAATTTAAAGCCCAAAAAGTGAGATTTCTATAAAACAGATAAATTTTGGATGCCATAACATGAATGTAGAAAAAGTTAATTTTCACATAAAAAGTTGAAAAATTTTTAACGAAATACTTCCATTTTCTAATAAATTGTTAAAGTTTCAAGAACCAAAGATGAATTTTTTTCGAAACAGTTGAATTTTTAATCTGAAAGTATGAGTTTAAAAAAATATATTAATTTTGAACCAAATAGTTCAGTTTCCTACCAAAATAGTTTGATTTTTAATAAGAAATACCAATTTTCTACAAAACAGTTAAATTTTCAATACTAAGCAATGAATTTAAAAAAAACTTCATTTGCAACCAACTAGTTCATTAAAAAAAAAAGAAAACTGTTGGAAAAAAACAAAAAAAGCAGTTTGATCAAAAATCAATAAAAAATTTATTCAAAAAAAGTTTAATTTTAAAACAAAAGCTTTTTAATTCAACAAAAAAATACGAATTAACAACAAAATAGTGACATTTTCATCTGAAAAAAAATTTCCAATCAAATTATGGATTTTCAACAAAAACAAAAATGATTTATTAAGACCTATAATTCGACTTGTAATCAAACGGTTGCATTTTCAACTAAATAGTTGAATTTTGTATCAATTTCTTGAAATTCAAAGCCCGAATGAACAACATTCTATAAAAAAGATACATTTTTTTTAAAAAGGATTAATTTTTAATAAAAAAGTTAATTTTCACATAAAAAGTTGAATTTCATTAAACATAGCGAAAACTTCCATCGAAAGAGATTAGTTTCTGAGAAACAAATTTTATTTCATCCCGATAATTATGAAATGTCCACTAAATTATTAAATGTCCACTAAATCTTGATTCAAAAACACGAATGTTTTACCAAAAGAGTTGAATTTTCCACTAAAAAAAATTTGTATTCAAGAAAGAATTTTTTTTTAAAGATTTGAATGATTAAATTTTTCAATCAATTTTTTATAAATATTAATAAAATAAGTACAATATATAAATATACATAAATAACAAAGATAATATTAAGTCTGGACCAATAGGCAACAAATTAAAATCAAAATGATTTATAATCATAAAATTGAGTTTTCTACCAAAATATATGTAGTTTTAACTTAAAAAGACAACTTTTTAACGAAACGGTTGCGTTTTTAACCAACAAAAGATGAAATTTCTACCAAAAGAGAAGAATTTTTTAAAGAAAAAAATTTAATTTTTGATTCAGAAAATTTGTCAGTGAAGAAAAAAATTGTTTTTTCAAATTCGAATGCTGGGGTTTTCAAACAGAAAATCGTTCTAAAAACCAGAAAAAGTAGAATTTTCAACCGGAGAACGTGAATTTTTAAGGAAATATTAACTTATGACAAAAATTTGAGTTTTCTACCAAAATAGTTGAATTGGTAATTAAAAAATACGAATTCCTAATCAAGCATTTGTAGTTTTAACCAACAAAAGAAGTTGAATTTTGAACTAACAAAAGATTTTTCAGTAAAAAAAAAATTTTTAATTTGAATGACAGAGCTTTTTGTGTTAAAGTCCTTACTCAAAATAAAAAGACAAATTTTCGGAAAGAAATTATGAATTTTCTACAACACTGTTAAATTTTCAACAAAATAATTGAATGTCCGACAAAAAAATAAATAATTTTACATTAGAAGTATAATTATAAACTTAATAATTATTATTCATATTTATTATAATAATTTAATAATTATAATTATATAATTATAGTATAATTATAGAATTATATATATATTATTCAATCAAAATAAGTGACTTTTCAAAGAGAAAAATCCTATCTGAGCCTGCGGGAAATAAATAGGATTCTGGAAAATTCATAGACCGAAAAATAATAGTTTACATTAGCATTATAGTTTATTTTTAATACTTTGAAATTATAAGAGTCGAAAACGACCTCAAAAAGCACGCAAATAAAAAAAAATGTGTTTTCTTTTCGACAATAAATCCAACAAACGATATTCTATCATATTTTATTTATGAATAATTCATAAATGATAATATTCGTACGCAAAGCAATGCATTTTGCATATCCAGTATTTACGATAGCACACGATAAGTCAACCTTTTCTGAAGAAGTAAAGTGATTGTAAAAAAGTAATAATCGCCTGAACACGTTTTGTCGTGAAAATTTATTGTTAACATAAAAATTGTGATTTATGACTTATTGAGAACTGAGAAAATGGTTAGTTTAAATATAGTTTACTTGATTTAAATAAATTTTAATTTAATGTAAACAACCATTTGGTAGACCCAACATCATTCAGTGGTTTTAAAGCAAATTTCAAATTTTCTACAAATTATTTTTACGTGTTCCAGAAACAATTTTGCAGGAAGCCACTTGAACGAAAAATCTGGTTAATTTAAAAAGTTCTTACTTGACATCTGATGAAGATAGGTTATTGTTTTTTAATGTTTAAAATTTCAGAATATTTCCACGACTGTCCTTTCTAGAAAATTTACAATTTCTCATTCTTATTTTATATTTTTTCTTTAATCATAAATTAAAAATTTTAAAAATCTATATTTTTAAAAAATGGAAATAAATCACCTGTTCGGCAGACATCTCCAGTTTGTACGCTTCACACAAAACTTGCCGAGCAACTTGGTCATTCACATCAGCAATAATGATACGAGCCCGTTTCTGTTTGAGATCATGCAAATACTATAAAAAACAAAATTATCATCAATCAGTAATAAAAATAAACATCTCAACTTTAGTAATAAGAATATGATGCTTAAATCTATAACTCCGGGCTAAAAAAAACTTTTTCCGAGTGTACATCTAAGACTCCAAATTCTGGGGTTGGTTCTATAAAAAAATACACTTCCTTATACTCTCTTGGGTAACATATTATTGAGAATTCTTTTCAATTTATATTAAATTCCTTTGAGTTCTTTGGAAGTTTTCGAATTTATTGTATCCTTTTTAATTGTTTACCTGTCTTGAAATTTTTTTAATTCCTAGTAATCACCTGCATTTTTTCAACTGATTGATATCCGTCAATATCCTAAATTTCTTTAATTTTCGGAATTCCTTGAACTCCTTTCATTTCCTGAATTCTATGAATTTACTGAATAGTCTGAAATCATCTGAATTTTCTTAAATCTGTGAATTCTATGAATTTCCTCAATTCCTGGGATACCCCGAATTTCCGGAATTACTTGATTTATCTGAATTCCCGGAATCACTTGATTTATCTGAATTCCCGGAATCACTTGATTTATCTGAATTCCCGGAATCACTTCATTTATCTGAACTCCCGGAAATACTTGATTTATCTGAATTCCTGGAAATCTCTGAAATTCATGATTTCACTCAATCAATTAAAATTCTAAAATGTTCTTTATTTATGAAATTCACTGAATTTCTTGAATGCTGCAAAATCCCTGAAATTCTCTGAATTCACTAAAAAAAAACTGGAATATTCGCAATTCTCTAAATTCCATAAAAATAACTAAGTTCTTGAATTATATAACATTCTGGACATTCTCGAAATTGTTTCAAATCCTTAAGTTTCTTGAATATCCTAAATTCTTTAAATATTCGGATTTCCCTGAATGATTTAAATTTGCTAAATTTCTTGCATTCTGTGAATGCCTTGAATTCCTTAAATTCTCGGAAGTCCCAAACTTTTCTGAATTTCTGGTAATTCACGAATTATTTTAATTCCCTGAAATCCCTTGATTCCCTGAGCATTCGGACTTTCCTGAACTCCGTTAAATGCTCTTAATTTCCTGCATTCTATAAAATCCCAGCATATTTTCAATTCTTCTAAATTTCTCTGAATTATTTTCATTAATTTTAGGGTCTGAAAATTCAGAAAATTCCACAATTATAAGGAAATTCAGATAATTCTGAGGATTTTAGATATATCAGGAAATGTAGAGGACTTCAAAGAACTTCAAAGCATTGAAAAGAATTCGAAATAGCTTAAAAGCATTAAAATCATTCAAAAAGAATGAAGAAGAACACATATAATTTCAAAAACTCGAAAGAATTGAAAGGGATCAGATTAATTCAAAGAAACCCGCCATAGATCCGCAAAAACTTTTTCCTGAAGATTATCTGTTTAGTTATAAATGTTATTATTTGTCTGAAAATTTAACAATTTTCTCAAAAAGATATCCTTTTTGGTGGCGAATTGAACTGTTTTGATAAAAATTCGTCTTTTTGGTTAAAAATTCAACTCTTTGCTTACAACATTAACCTTTTGTTTAAAATTTATATTTTTTGGTGAAATCTTTTTTAATGGAAAACACTTTTCTTGCAAATTTGTGTCTTTTATTGGAAAATTCACCTGTTTTAGTAGAATTTTTATTTTTCTTGGATATAATTGCAACTGTTAGGTTGCAAATTTAACAATCTTTTTCAAAATTCATACTTCTTGGTAAAAAATTCGGATATTTAGTAGAAAATTTACTTATTGTTTACAATTATAATTTTCGTTTTGAAAAGTGAACTAGAATCTTCTTTTTGATGAAAATTTACCTATTTTTTGTTTTGAAGATTTTTTAAATTTAAATTCGCCTGTTTTCAAATAAATTTAATCTTTTTTGAATAAAAATGCAACTGCTCGGTTGAAAATGCAATTTTTTCAAAGTTTGTGTTTTTGATTTTAAAATTATTCTTTTTGGCAAAAATTTCCTGTTTCTTTGATAAAAATGCAACTAACTAAAATACAACATTTTGGTAGATATTTGAACAATTTTCGTGAAAATTCATCCTTCTTAAGAAATTCATCTTTTTAAATTAAAAATTCAATTTTTTTCGTAGACACTTATTTCATGTTTAAAAATTCATATTTTAATCGTGAAAAATCAACTGCAATCTTCTTTAACAGACAATTCAACTGTTTTTAAAAATTTATTTATTTATTTAAAAATTACATCCGTCTTAGTACTAAACTTATATTTGCTGAAGTAAATGTTACTTTTTAGTTAAAAATTATTTTTCTTTGTTTGAGTATTCAGCTATTTTCTTTGAAAGATTTGGTTGAATCACTTGTTAAGAAATCATTTTTTTTAAAGATTTATTTTTCGAGTTGAAAAGTCATCTATTTGGTTAAAAGTTTAACTAATTGTTTAGAAAATAATCTTGCGTAAAAGTTCACCTACATTGTTAAACATTTTTTTTAAATAAAGGCTTATGTCTTTGGTTGAAAATTTAATTGTTAAAAAAATTGGGAAAAGTCATCCTTTGGCTTTAAGGTTTGGATGAAATTCTATTTCTCCTTATTTTTTAAAACTGAAGTTTAAGATATTATGTTAAAAATTTAATTATTTTTTTGAAAAAAAAACAATTATTCTGTTATTAAGCCATTTTTTATAGTAGAAAAGATATTTTTGGTTTTGTATAAATTTATAAATTTTCAATTTGTATCCAAAATACTGTTGCATTCCGTTTATAAAAGATTCTATTTTAAAAGAGTTAGAATATTAAAATGCTGGAATTTAAACAGTAATGATCAAAAACTTTTGAAATGTAGTTCTCATACGTCATGTCTAATTCTACTAGTAGTAAATATCCAAACATTTCTGAAAACTGAAAATTACATCCAGTAATATGGGGGGGGGGGG
>NC_046658.1:159071312-159091751 GCF_010883055.1 Belonocnema kinseyi | reverse complement strand
GGGGGGGGGGATTTCGCTCGCTGTTTTGCAGCCGGGATGCTCGTATCTGTGGAGCACTCGTACCTTTGGAGCTCGTATCTTTAAAGTTTGTGTATTTAAAATAATTTTAAACTATAAACTAAACCATATAGTGTTTATTACTGTACCTGTCTGCTATTTGCCGCGTATAGTATGTAATAAAATCGAAGGGCCAACTAAAAAGTCGAGGTATTCTTTTAAAGGATAATCGCCAGATTTTTTGAGTTTCAGACGCACATTCCGAGAGATGCTTTTTGAGGCGGAGTTATCAAAATGATTATGATATACATACCTTAGCGATGACATCTAATTCTCGTTCTTTCGGAAACTTTATATTAGCAATCAAACTGATACCATTGTCCCTCAACAAATCATGCATGTACGACAAATACTCCGTATATTTTTCACCATCTGCAGTTAATGCTGCAATTCTGTTCCACCCAAATTGCTTGAAAAGGTCCAAATAAACATACTTGTACTGTCGGTTTTCCCCAATTGTCCTGAAAAAGTAAGGATACCGACTTCTGTCGCTAAAACTTGATCCTTCAGCACCATAGCTGACGATAACACTTTTATAGTGTTTAGAAACTCCAATTAGAGGTTCCACTGTTTCCGAACATGCTGGACCAACAATCCCAATCAATTTTTCATAAATATTATGAATAATGTAATCAATGTAAGTTTTCATTACCATATCGGACTTGCATTGGCCATCACCAGCCCTTAGCTCAAGATTGTAATCTCTGAGAACTGATTTGTTTGAATTGATAGCCTCTCTTGCCATTCTTGCTGAAATGACAATAGATTTGGCAGAATAAAAATCACCTGTCATTGGGAATATGCCACCTATAATGAGGCTATTCATAGTCTCACTTTTGGGTTTCCAAGTTAAGGCATACTTTAAATTATCTCTCAACCAATCACACGCTACTATTTCTTCATCAGATTGAGATCTGTAACGATTTATCAAATCTTCGTACATGGTTCGAGTAAAAGTTGCTTTTTTTATAGCATCATATGCAAATTTTGCTATAATTTCGAGGTGGTCCCAAACTAATTTTATCAACTTATTAGATTCGTATTCACATCCAAAATTGTCGGATTTGGTGCCGCATCTGGGAAATTCAATAGAAACGAATTCTCTCTCATTAGGTATTATTTTACTAGGTGTCCAGTGGAGAATGATTATCGCTTTATTGGAAGTGTTAGAAATATTTTCAACTGACTTTGTCAATTGTTTTGTCAGATTCTTGAGGTTTGGTCCAACCCAAGCAACTTTCACATACAACTTTAGCTGGTCGATGTGACTTTTGACAAATGAGGTAACATCTGGATTTTCAGCGAGAAGCGTGGCGCAATTTTTAATCTTATCTTCGCACTGCTTGGGAATGTACATTCCATTTTGACAAAAATCGAGTTCACAATAAAATTCATTGGTTTTCGGATTAATTAGAGAACTTTTTATCATTTCAGAGTTATCATCATCGAGGACGAAACGTGAAGCTGAATCTAGTTTTGTTAAAATCTGCCAGTTGTCTTCTGGCTTGGCAAGACTTTCTGGAACAAACCATCCAAATCTTCCTGGTGGAGCAATTGAACCAACTTCTTTAACGTTGTATTTATTTAAAAGAGACATTGTATCTAGTTGGGGTGGTATCCATAGTTCCATATTTACCATAACATCTGGGATTCTGATAGTAAATTTTAATAATTAAAGTCTATAATAATTTATTAAAAATTTAAGAAATTTAAATCAAATTATAATCAAATTTAAAATCCTATTTAGGGTCCAATAATCAAGTTAATGTTTAGAATTCCTGAAAATAAAACCAAGAATCCAAGAACGAAACTTGGAAAACCACCATAAAATGTTCCTATTGCAATTTTAAAAAAGATCAAAATTTTCCTTAAAAACAAAATTTTTTGTTAATAAAAATGGCAGGAACAGCAGCGAAAGAGCATCGTGGTTTCGTTGTTGTTCGTGCCAGTTAAAATTTTTCTGGCCTTCATAAGGGTGTTGTGATAGTACAGAAACGTTGGTGATTTTTTTCAATGTTTTTTTATCGTGATTTAATAATAATAATAAATTAAAAAAGACTAATTTGGTATAAAAACAGAATTCTTTTATTGATGAAAATTTGTACCCTTTTTTTCAAATTACAATAGAAAAATTTCATGGTGGTTATCCAATTTTGGTTGTTGAATTCGCTGTTTTATTGTCAGAAATTCAGCACATTAATAATTGATTTATTTTTTATTATTTTACCCAGAAAATTTCCCGGAAAATGTTAAATAGCTGTTTCATGTGAAATTGATGGTAAAGGCGGGATATTTTTCAATTATCTTCATATAAAATTCTATAAGGGATTATATTATAAGTGGTAAGTATTTCTCTAAAAATGAAAAAAAAATTCCCCCTAAAAATCATGAAAATGTATTAGTTTATAGGAGCCGTGATACAGTAAATGTTAAGAATAATATATTTCGATTAAGAAATTTTTCAATTGTTTAGACAATTTTCTATTGTTTAAATTTTTTTCTTACGCAATTATCCAAAATGAGTTTTTGTTTGCACTAATTTTACACACAATGGGTTATAGCAGTAATATTTTTTGTTTAAGAAAGTATTCAATTATTTCGGATGTCCTCATTCTGTCGTATTTTTAAAATACCGAAAAATTGATTACTTCAACAAAAAGTAAATGAAAAATGAAAATTTCTGAAAAAAAAGAAAAGTACCAAAAATGCTTATTTCCAAAACTTAAAAATTACGAAATTTCCGGATTATGAGAACTCGGTTCGTAAATTATCGATTATATAATTTTGGAAGTTTAATAATTTAGTTCACTTGAAATTTTTTTATTTTTTTAGTTTCGTCAAATTTCAGTTTCATAATATTTTAATTTGTTCAATAAAGAGTTTCGTTTTTTTATTCATTAATTTTTTTATAATTAAAGCCATCTGAATTTACTGACAAATATATGAGACGAAATCAATTTCTGTATTCCATTGTTAATAAAAATAACAATATTTTATCGTTATCGAAGTGTCTAAGAAAAGTCTGAAAATTAATTATTAGTAGTTGATTACGCGAAAAGAACAAAGTTTAAAGATTGACAATATACACACAAAGGATTTGTTAATTAGGTTTTCTTATAAAAAATTATCACTTGTAGTATTTAAAGTAGTTATTAAAAGAGGAATACATTGTAAGGCCAAAGTTGAAAGTTAAATAACTTAGTTGAAAAAATCATCAATTTGTTATCAACTGTAGAAATTGACAGCAAGAATTTATGGCTAAATAATTATCTATCAATTCCCTGGTTAAAGATGCGATTTTGAGTTTATAAATACTCCAGATGATAAAAATTTATTATTAATAAAATTACTGGTCAACTTTCTTCAAAATATCGCGAGAGGTTTATATTAATTTGATTACGTTAAAGAGACAAATTTTTCCGTCAAATTAACCCAAAGAACATTTTTTAAATTAATTTATTTAAACAATCATCGATTGCTATCAACTGCATAAATAAACCCGGGTGTAATTTTTAAATAATTTTAGGCCCGTTCTTTAAGAAAAACTTTATTTGTAAAATCCTAATCACATTATGTGAATCACTGTTTATAAAGTTTATTTCTAAAATCAATTATTTAATAACTTTCAGTAATTGAATATAAAAACTTTTTCCGTTCACAAAATTTTTCAGGATTTGGCACTTTTTTGTTTATAACATACTAGATTAAATACAAAATTTAAAAAAAATCGCTACTCTTCAAAAGTTAAAAAAATCTCAAATTTTTGTATATTAAATAATAAAAAAAAAGAATTTTGTTTTACAAAGTTAAAAATGTTTCTGTCAAATTAATGTAAGCTTTAAAATTAATTATTTCATATGAGCTGTCCATAAAATGCGTTACCAATTTGAGGAGGAAGTCGCGTATTTTCTGGGTTAAAAATCATCGGCTGGATTGAATATTGAACTTTTTTTGATAAATTCTTTTGTTTCAAGATTATCAATTTTATTTCAAAATTCAACTCCTTTGATATAAAATCAATATTGATTAATAAATCATCCTTTGGGATGAATATTAAACCCTTTTGTTGAAAATTTAATTTTAGGTTGAAGATTATTTTTTTAAGTTGACAATTTAACTACACTCCTTTTTCTATAAAATTATTCTTTATTAGGAAAAATAACAACTTTTTGTAGTTAAATATTGAACTCTGTTGTTGAAAACTCACTTTTCAGTTGCAAATTCTTTATTTTAGTTATGAATTTAACTATACTTCCTTTTCACAAAAATCTTTACCTATATCTTTACCTATATTCCCTTTTTATAATATCAATCTTGATAAAACAATTATCTTTTGTGTTAAATATTAAAGTTATTTGATGAAAATTCATTTTTTTGATAAATACACTTCATTTTAGTTTAAAATTTATTTGTTCTTGTTGAAGATTGTTTATCTTAGTTAACAATTCAACTGTACTCCTTTATTATGAAATTAATCTTTTTAATTTAAAAATTCATCTTTAGGGTTGAATATTAAAATCTTTTCTTGAAAATTCATTTGTTTATTGAAGATCCTTCATCCTAGTTAACAGCTTAACTATGGGTTTTAACAAAATTAATCATATTGATTAAAAATCATATTTAGGGCTGACTACTTAACTCTTTTATTAAAAATTAATGTTTTTATTGAATATTCTTCGTTTAGTTAACTATTTAATCATACTTTTTTATATAAAATACATCTTCTTCATTAGAACATCATATTTTGGTATAAAAATCAAATTCTTTTGTTGAAAATTAATTATTTTGTTAAATATTCTTCATGTCAGCTGAAAACTTAACTATATTCCTTTTTTTAACAAATTAATTTTTTCGATTAAAAAATCATCTTTTGGTTTGAATAATAAACTTTTTGGTTAACTAATTTTTTTATAGAATTTTTCATTTCAGTTTAAAATTCATCCTTTTGGTTAAAAATGTACCTATATTCGTTTTTTATAAAAATGCTCTTCTTGGGTAAAAAATTCACTTTTGGGTTGAACGTTAAAATCTTTTATTGAAAATTCGTTTTTGTTGTTGCTAAAGATTTTTTGTTAAAAACTCATCTTTTTGATTGAAAATTGAACTATTTAGTCGAAAATTCGCCTTTCTTGGTAGACAATTATTCTAAATGTTCAAAAATTTATATTTTTAATTGAAAATGCGATTGTTTTGTTATTGATTTATCTGTTTTTGTTAAAGATTGAAATATTTAAAATTCGCCTTTTTTACTTTAATTAACCTGTTTTTTTATTGAAAAATCAACACTTTTTTTACAGTTGAACTACTTCTTAAAAGATTTGTCTTTTTCTTGCTTGAAAATTATACAATTGGCTGTAAGACTAAATTCTTTAGTAGAAAATAAGCATTCTTCTTCAGAAGTTATATATTTGGGTTAACAGTTTAACTATTTTGTAGAAAATTCCTTGTTTGGTTTTAAAATTCAATAATAATTTGTTGAAAGTCTGTATCTTTTCCAGAATTTATCTTTTTGTCAAAAAACTATTCTGTTTTTTTTTGTTTGAAAATTCATATTTACGGTTGGAAAAATAACTATTTGGTCCCAAGTTAAATTTTTATGACACGTGCATGATTTCAGCTTTTTTCGTCGCCTATCTAATCTAATCAGCCAACTCACCGTAAGAACTGTAAGGAAATTTTGGTTGCAGATAATACCATTTTGAGGTCATTTATGGAAAGTTACAATATATTATTGATCGAATTATCGTAAATTACCAGACAATTCTGAAAAATTTTCGAAGTTTGCCGGAAATTTATAGTCATTTTTAAATTAATTTTGAGCAATTTATGGTAACTTACCATAAATTAGATGCAATATTACCATGAATTACCAAACAAATTTAATAAATTTCCAGAAATTTATAAAAATGTTTCAAATTAAATTCTTGGTAATTTATGGTATATTACCATATTTACACGTAAAATTCCCATAATTGGTAAAAAATTTTCATAAATTTATGAAAACGTATATACATTTTTAAATTCAATTTGGGCAATTTAGAGTAAGTTATCATAAATCACCTGTAATATAAGTAAGACTATAAATTTTTTTTCAAATTTCCGGAAATTTATAAAAATGTTTAACATTGAATTTTGTGTAATTTATGGTACGTTACTATATTTACCTATAAAATTAATAGAAATGGCCGCGAAATTTCCATACATTTCCGGAAATTTATAGAATTTTTAAATTTGGTTTTGTGCAATTAAGCGTATGTTACTATAAATTAACAGAAAATTGATTAAAATTCTGGAAATTTATAAAAATGTTTAAAATTGAATTTTTTGTTATTTGCGGTTAGTTATCATATTTACTTGCGAAATTACCGTCAATTAGCTATAATATCACCATAAATTACTAACAAATTTCATAAATTTCCAGAAATTTATAAAAATGTTTAAAATTGTATTTTTTGTACTTTATGGTATATTACCAAATTTACATGTAAAATTACCGTAAACAGCCAAAAAATTCCGTAAATTTCTGATTTGAAATTCATAGACAATTTTAAATTTGATTTTGTGCAATTTATGGTACGTTAACCATAAGTCACCCGTAATATTACTATAAATTACCAGAAAATTTAATAAATTTCCGCAAATTTATAAAAATGTTTAAAATTGAATTTTTGGTTATTTATGGTAAGTTACAATATAGACCTGTAAAATGAAAATAAATTTCCGAAAATTTCCGTAAATTTCTAGAAATTGATAAGACATTTTTTAATTGAAGTTTGTTTTACATTCTTTTTAAATAGCTGAATTTTCATCCAGAAAATATTTCAGTTTTTTTTCAATGATCAAATATTATAATTAAACAGAATTTTTTAACAAATAATTATTACTTGAGTTCTTAGAAATCCTTAAAGTATTCCGATTTTTTCTGAACTCCCTTCAACTTCTTAAAAATCATTTTTCAAAATTTCAAAATTGACGAAAATTAGTTAAAATCTCTTAAAATTCCTAAATTTTTTTAGACTCCTGAAAAATTATTTTTTGTTGAAAAACTCAGTTTGATCGTGAAAACTCGACTAAAATCTTTTTCAACAGAAAATTCAACTATTTTTTTGAAAATTTATTTTTTTGATTTTAAACTTCATCTGTTATCAAAGAAATGAAATTTTTTGTATGAAAATGAAACCTTTTGGTTAAAAATCGTTCTCCTTTGCTTGATAATTCAACTTTTTTTTTAAACATTTGGTTGAATCGCTTGTTTAAGAAATCACTTTTTTTTAAAGGTTTATATTTTAAATTGAAAAAAATATCTCATTGGATAAAAGTTTAATTATCTAGATGTAAATTAATCTTTTGTAATTGAAAATTCGTCTACTTGGGTCAAAGTTAAGCTACATTGTGAAATTTTTTATTGAAGACTTATGTCTGTGGAAAATTTAACTGTTTATTAAAAAATACTTTTTTTTTTGTTTAGAATTCCTTCTTTAACAGAAAATGGAACTTTCCCATTTTTTAAGATTTATAATTTTCAGTTAAAAATTCGCGTTTTTTTTGTAAAAACATTTTTTAATTTGAAATTTCCTTTTTTTTGCGTAAAAATGCATCACTTTGGTAGAAAATTAATTTTTGGATGCACAGTTATATTTTTTGCTTGAAAACTGAATTTTTGTAAAAAAATTTGTCTTTTGGTTTAAAAGATTATTAATTTTGATAAACTTTTATTTATTTTTTGAGTGAAAAATCTTTATTTTTTTGGAATTCGTCTTTTTGTTATAAAATTCTTTACTTTTGTTGTATAAATTTCATTCTTTTTTGATTCAAATATAAACTATGACACTTTCATTGGCAATTTGTCTTTTTAGGTTGAATATTAAACTATTATGTTAAAAATTCAATTATTTTGTTGAAAATTCCAGTATTTTGTTAAAGAGTTATCTTTTAAAGTAGAAAAACCTTTTTTTTCTTTGAAATAAATTAACACATGTGAAAATTTAAAATTTGTAATGAAACACTGTAATTCCTGAATACGTCTGAGCTAGAAAATAATTTATATTCAACCGCTGATATAACCAGAACAATACAAATATTGTTAAAAACCTTAAATTCTTAAATTCTGTTTAATTCTTTTCAACTCTCCTAAATTCTGTCATCTTCCCGGTTATATAACATAAAATTAAATTCTCGGGAATTTAAGAACTCCTACTTGGACGCATGAATTCGGATCATTCGGTTTTAGTTATTTTCCATCGCTTGTAGCGCCTCTTGTTGAAAAATGCGAAACCAAGAACATTTTCAAAATTCTCTGATTTTTCCTTGAATAATTTTTATTTCACATCATTAATATTCAAATACTAGCATTTTAATCTTGTAAAACTTTTGACATAAAATATTTTATAAACCGAATAAATCAGTATTTAAAATACGAATTCACAATTTTCAAATTTATTAATTTGTTTAAAAAAAAAAAAGTATTTTTCACTATGAAAGATGGCTTTTTAACAAAATACTTAAATTCTTAATAAAAGAATTTATTTTTTAACAGAATACTTGAATATTCAACCTAAAACGAAAAATTCCCTTCGAAAAAGTCTCATAGTTTATATTTCAATATATACACCATTAAGCCATTTCCCTTTCGAGGTAGGCGTGACTCACTCGGTGTGGAAAGGAGTAATCTGTGGAAGGGATAGAGAATTTTCAGATTGATCCAGAATTCTCGTGTTATTTATGTAAATAACACGTTCGTTCCGCAACACTGCTCCGACCCAGGTTGCTGATCAATCTCTCTAGCAATCACTCTAAATAAAGATCCTTACAAAGTCGTTATATAAGGTTCCCCACTTAGGTCCATTAGTGGCCAAGGTATTTTGTTTGAGGCGTCATTCACTCTACTGACACTCTTTTTATTAACTATTTGCCGCCATAATTTCCTGTCCTGGCATACTTCTCTAGCATCTTTTATGTCCATGCATTTTTTCATGCAGGCTCGCGTGTTTCTGTGACTTCTTATGTCTCTTCTAACTAGGGACCCATTCACACATTCTAAACATTCTTTCCGCGGTCTACCTGTGGGCACGTTGCCATTTACTTTACCTTGATACACTTGTTTCGTTAGTCGTTCATTTGGCATTCTCTCAACATGTCCGAACCATCTTAACCGATTTCTTTCCCATGTGTCTACTAGCAACTCTTCTGCATCACATTCTTTTAGAATTATCTCGTTACTTACTTTGTCCATCAGGGGTTTCTCGCATATTATGCGCATGAATCTCATGTCAATTGCGTTAATTTTACTCTTGTCTTTTTCTTAATAAGTTCATGTCTCGCTACCGTCTAGTACAGTCGGTAAAAATATAGAATTATGTATTGCCATTTTAGCTTTATTTGATATATTTTTACTTCTGATAAGGGGACCTGCTCTACCAATAACCTTCTTACCTTCATTTATTCGTCTATCTAATTCCTCATCTATCTTCCCGTCCCTAGTAAATAAGCTACCAAGGTATACGAACTTATCAACTGGTTAAATTCTATCATCATTTAATAAAATATTGCATACTGTTTTCTCACTCTTTTCTTCGAAAACCATAGTTTTTGTTTTATTTGTGTTAGTTTTAAGGCCCATGCTCTTCATGCTTATATCTAGTTTATTCAACATTCTTAGTAAGTCTTCGATTGACTCTGCCATAACAACATTATCATCTGTGAACGCTAACCCACGTACCTTTACTGTTTCGAGATCTACACCCTCTTCGTTAAAAAGAGCCATTCTTAAACACTTGTCCATAAATAATATAAATAACCATGAATACATAACGCATCCTTGTGTAACTCCTTGAATAATATCGAAACAGTCACTCAATTTAACAATCACCCTTACACTCGCTTTGCTACCCGTATATATTATTTTTTAAGCTTGTAGGTGCCATACATTGACTCCATGCTCTTTCAGAACTTCCCGAAGTTTACTTCTATCTACCTTGTCAAGAGCTTTCTCTAGGTCAACAAATGCTCAGAAAACTTTTTTTCCCATTCTCAAACTTTTTTCTGTTATTTGCCTTAGGCTAAACATTTGATCCGTACATAACCTTCCTGGCATAAGCCCACTTCGGACTTCCCAAATCTTTGCTTCTATTATTTTCATTACCCTACGAATAAGCATTTTTGAGTATATTTTATTTACGGTAGTTAATAAGCTAATCCCTCTGTAGTCATGTCAGTCGCTTTTATCTCCCTTTCTTTTGTAGATTGGTATGATAATCGCTTTTTTCGAATTGTCTAAGACGTCTCCCATCTCGAAACATAAATTTATCAATTCGCACATTCTATGTGGTATGCACTCACAACCTTGTTTGAGCATTTCAGCATTAATATCATCTAATGTGGCAGCCTTACCGTTTTTCAAGTTCTTAATTATATCCCTAACCTCAGTGACACAGACTTTCTCAATTGAGTTTTCTCGCGCATCGTGTACAACATCGCAGTTGTGGTGTCATATAGCTTCATCTCCGAATTGTCTCCTAAAATATTCTCTGAAAGCCTCTAGTGTTCCGTCTGGATCATATACCATTTCCCCCCTACTATTTATCATGGTGACAAATTCTGTACTTTTGTTTCCTTTCATTTTTTTATAAAGCAGTTTCTTGCTTCTTTCAAAGTCGTTTTGTATTTTCATCTCTTCTTCTGCTCTAATTGTATCTTTACGTTTCTTAACTAATCGTTTGAGTATCCTGTTTTCGTGTCTATAATCATTTCTACATCTATTTCTTTCCTTATTGCTAAGACCTGCGATGTTCAAAGTTCTCCTGTAAGCTTCTCTCTTTGCTTTTGGGGCAGCCTGAATTTCATATTTCCACCACGCATCACCAGACATTCTTCCTACAACTGCGGTACCACACACTTCGATCGTACATCTAACAAGGATATCCCGTAACATTGTACAGGCACCCTCTATATCTTTGTTTTTTATACGGTTCTCCCATTTTGCCCTATCTGTGCTCTCCATTATCTGATTTTGGAAATCTATTCGCACATCCTGTTTCTGTAAGTTCTTAATTTTGATTCGCGTTTGTTTTGTTTTCTTGGTTCTCTTTTTTCTCAATCCCCGACCTAAGTTAATTCTTGAGATCAGAAGGTAATGATCAGTATTATATTCAGGACCCCTCATGACCCTTGTATCTTTGACTAACTCTTTTAGTCTTTCATCCGCAACAACAAATTCAATTGTACTACGGCTATTTCCTTCAGACCAGGTGTACATGTGGATCGTCTGTTTGATTTGTAATAAACAGACCCCTTTCTAAGCATGGACCAACTAATTTATTTCCGTTATAGTTTGTTCTTGGATCCCCAAAATTACCTAGTACTCTTTCTGTATCCTGACTTTGGATGCCCACCCATCCGTTCATGTCTCCTAGTAAAATTCTTCTTTTCCCATGTTCGCAAATATTTTTTCTGTCATTTAAAGTGTCCTAGAAGGCGTCTTTTACTTCTCTGGGATCACTATCAACTGGCGCGTAGCATGCTATGATAAATAGTCTTCTGATTCCTACTTTCATTCTCGCCCACAGCAGTCTGGGAGATACGAAATCATGATCTCAGAGATGCTGCTTCGCTCTTTCATTGAAAATCAGACCTAATCTTTGTCTACCATGTGATTCACTCTCTACTGCTGACCATATTTCAAATCCGCCTTTCAACACGCCATCTTTATGTCATTGGTTTCGCATCCCTTTTTCTTTGTTTCAGAAACACAAAAAATATCTAGTTTCCTCACGTCCATATCTTCACGCAATTATTTTACCTTGAGATCATTTACCCCCTAGCATTCCAAACACCCAGTCTGAGAGAGGGGGGGGGGGCAGAACTGGAACCGAAGAGAGTCGTCTTGGTTTTTTTTTCTTTTCATGCTGAGAAGGTCACCAGCCTTCAGTAACGTTGTAATATATGGGAGTTAATATCCGGCCGTCTTCTCAGACCGACACCAAAGATCGTAAAATTATAATAAGAAGATAAATTTTCTCTACAAAATTGAATTTTCAAAAAAAAATAACTTTAGAAAAAAATTAATTTTGTACGAAACTGATTTATTTTTACCAGTCAAAAATTAAATTTAAAACTAAAAAATTATTGCCTTACCACAAAAGGCGACTTTTCAAATAAAAAAGATCGATCTTAAAAAAACAGAAAAGTTCTATTTTCTGTTAAAAAATGAATTTTAAAGAAAAAAATATATTTTCGACTAAACAGTTACATTTTTAAACAACGACACAAGCTTTCAAAAAAATTCAGTTTCGATCCAAAAGGATTAATTTTAACAAAATAATTCAACTTTTTGCTAAACAAATGACTTTTTAACTAAAAATATAAATCTTGAAAAAAAAAATTCTTAACAAAGTGATTCAATAAAGTCTTTTAAACAAATTAGTTGGATACTCAAGCAAAGGAGAATGATCTTTAATCAAAATGATGCATTTTCATTTAAAAAAATTATGCTTCTTCTAAAATAGATCAAGTTTTTAATCAAAAAGATAAATTTAAAAAAATAAGTAAAATTTTTTGTTGAATCAGATTTCAGTCGAGTTTTTACAATCAAAATATTAATTTTTAAACATGGAATAAGTTTATAAAAAATTCAATTTTCCATCAAAGAAGACGAATTTTTAACCAACGAGAATTACTTGTTAAGGAAATTGTTGAATTTTGTACCAAATAGTTGCATTTTCATCATAAAAAGATGAAATATTTCTTCAAGTAGAAGAATTCTTAATTAAAAAATAAAAAGTTCAGTTTTCATCCAAAGAAGATTCCAGTTCATTTTCTAAGACCGAAAAATCAAAATCAGAACTGTAAGCAATTTGGAATCAAAATGGATGTCTTTTTAAGAAAAGTATTACATTTTCAACCAAAGAATAAAATTTATAACTAAAAGGATCATCTTCAGAAGAAAGTTGTTGCGAATTTTCAAAATTTTAATGTGAAAATATTTCTTTTTAAAAGTTTTTAAATTGTCATATTTTCGAAATGTTAATCTTAAAGTATGTAGATTGGAGATTCTTCAATTTACAATAAGATTGTTCAATTTTAAACGTTTTGAACTAGAAATCATAAGATTTCAACTTCTTTCTAATAAAATTGTCCATTAAAAAAAATTTTAGTCTGAAAATTTTCAAATTGACACGGTTTTAATTAGAAATAATACAGTTTCAATTCCTTCGAATTCTAAATCATCGAATTTTCAAATTGCTTTTGGAAACTTTTTTAGTTTTAACGTTTGGTACCTGTTCTATTTTAGAATTTTGTTTATAATCTTAAATAACAAAAATCGCGATTCTTATATTTAAAATAAAATTGTTTCATTTTACAAGCTCTATATAATTTCTACGGAAACTTATATTTCAACGCTTTTCCGCAAAAGGCGCTACGAACGATGCCCACTAACTAAATCCGAATCTATGCATTTAAATTTTCCAAAAGCGAAATTCAGCGAAATTAAGTAAAAAAAAAACTTGATATACCTTTGCTTTTAAGAAAGAAAAGCCATTTATTTCATTATGGTTGGAAATTTGACAAATTTGCGATTAGGTAATCCATCACAAAAAATTATAATTTGCCGTAATTGAGGTTATAACCGAAATTTCCAGCAACTAAGTGATCTTAGGATTTCCCCAGAGATTTTTAACAATTTCAACAAATTTTAAGGCAGTTTAGGTAATTTTAAAGAATGTCAAGAGAGTTACTGAAAATTCATAAAACAAGATTTTAATGAATTTGAAGAGATTTCAAGGGATGTAATTTAGGAATTTTAAGAGATTTGAACTAATGTTAGTCAATTTTGAAATTTTTAAAAATGATTTTAAAGAAGTTGAAGGGGCTCAGAAAAATTCGGAGGGCTTTAAGGATTTCTAAAACTCAAGTAATAATTAATTGTTGACAATTCTATT
This sequence comes from Belonocnema kinseyi, assembly GCF_010883055.1. Lineage (NCBI taxonomy): Eukaryota > Metazoa > Arthropoda > Insecta > Hymenoptera > Cynipidae > Belonocnema > Belonocnema kinseyi. Next base: position 159,077,757 of record NC_046658.1, on the reverse strand, counting down.
ATTTAATTATAATATTTGGATATTGAAAAAAGAACTGCAATTTTCTCTGGATGAAAATTCAGCTATTAAAAAAAAATGTAAAACAAACTTCCATTAAAAAATGTCTTATCAATTTCTAGAAATTTATGGAAATTTTCGGAAATTTATTTTCATTTTACAGGTCTATATTGTAACTTACCATAAATAACCAAAAATTCAATATTAAACATTTTTAGAAATTTGCGGAAATTTATCAAATTTTCTGGTAATTTATAGTAATATTATGGGTAACTTATAGTTAACGTACCATAGATTGCACAAAATGAAATTTAAAAGTGTCTATGAATTTCTGGAAATTTAGTGAAATTTCCGGCCATTTACAATAATTTTACAGGGAAATATGGGAACATACCATATATAATAAAAAATTCAATTTTAAATGTTTTTCTAAATTTTCAGAAATTTATTTAATTTATCCTTATATTACAGCTAATTTGGGGTAATTTCACAGGTAAATATGATAATTAACCACAAATAACAAAACATTCAATTTTAAACATTTTTATAAATTAACGGAAATTTCGTCAATTTTCTGGTAATTTATAGTAATATTACAGGTAATTTATGGTAACATACCATAAATTACACAAAATTCAATTTTAAACATTTTTATAAATTTCTGGAAATTTATTAAATTTTTGGTAATATTACAAGTAATTTGTGATAATTTACCATGAATTCCCCAAAATTTAATTAAAAAATGGCAATTTTCGAAAATTTACTTTAATTTTACAGGTCTATATTGTAACTTACCATAAGTAAACAAAAACTCAATTTTAAAAATTTTTATAAATTTCCGGAAATTTGTCAAATTTTTTGGTAGTTTATAGTATGATTACAGGTAACTTATGGTAACATACCCTAAATTAGACAAAATAAAATAAAAAAACGTCTATAAATTGCCAGAAATGTATGGAAATTATTGGCCATTTGTGGTAATTTTATTTGTAAATATGGTAATATACCATAAATGACTACGAATGCAGTTTTAAACATTTTTATAAATTTCCGGAAATTTCTGACATTTGCATTTTTATCCAAAAAATATCGATTTTATACTAAAACAGCTGAATTTGTAATAAAAAACAAAAAAAAATTTTATAAGTGGAACTTTCATCCAGAAAATATTTCAGTTCATTTTTAAACACCAAAACATGAATTTTAAACAGAATAGCGTAATTTCTAACAGAAACTTGCATTTTGATCAAAAAAAGATTTAATTTCTGCTAAAGCAGGTAAACTTTTGAATAAAAAAGACAAACTTTCAAAAGAAGATTTGAATTTTAAACGGAAAAATGCAATTTTTTATTAATTAAAATAAATTCTGAGATTCTCATAGATTCTCAGAGAATTTATTTCTCGGTTTAATTCTCGGTAATATTCTCACTCTCGTTAACGTTCTCAAAATAATATAACCGGCTCAGAACTCTCTAGAATTTATGAGAATATCAGAATTTATTTTAATTAATAGAAAATTGAATTTTTTCTTTAACTTTTCGGTTGAAAATTCAACTCTTTTTTTGGATGAGAGTTTTACTTATAGAAAAATTTGTTTTTTATTGCATAATCATCTGTTTTAGTATAAAATTGATCTTTTTTTAATAAAAATGCAACTATTTGGTAGAGAATTTAACTATTTTGTGAAAAATTCGTTTTTTTTAATTAAAAATTCAATTTTTTTGGTAGAAACTTGTTGGTTAAAAATCATTCTTTTTTTCTTGATTATTCAACTAATTTGTTTAAACGATTTGGTTGAATCGCTTTGTTAAGAAATCACTTTTTTTGTTGAAGATCTATATTTTAAGTTGAAAAGTTATGTCGTTGGTTAAAAGTTTAATTATCTTGTTATAAATTAATCTTTTTTAATTAAAAAATCCACTACTTGGATCAAAGTGAAAATACATTGTGAAATTTTGTTTATTAAAGGCTAATATCTGATTGAAAATTAAACTGTTTAGTGGAAGTACTTCTTTTTTGTTTGCTTAGAATTCACTTTTAACAGAAAATGGAACTTTTTAATTTTTTAAGATTGATCTTTTTTATTTAAAAATTCGCGTTTTTGTCATAAAAAAATCATTTTTTAATTAGAAATTTCTTTTTTTTGCGTAAAAATGCATCAGTTTCGTGTAAAATTAATTTTTTGTTGAACAGTCATATTTTTTGTTTGAAAATTGAATTTTTATCAAGAAAATTTGTCTTCTGGTTTGAAGGTTCAATAATTTAGATAAGCTTTTATTTATTTTTGAGTAAAAAATCTTTATTTGTTGAAAATTCGTCTTTTTGTTTTTTAAATCCTTTTCTTTGTATAAATTTCATTATTTTTTTATTAAAATATAAACTATGACACTTTTTCGTTGTTAATTTGTCTTTTCAGCTTGGATATTCAACTATTATGTTAAAATTTCCATTATTTTTTGGAAAATTCCAGTATTTTGATAACGAGTTATCTTCTAAAGTAGAAAAAACTTTTTTTGTTTGTTTGAAATAATCTAATACATTTGAAAATTTTAAATATGTATATGAAACAGTGCAATTCCTGAATATGTCTGACCTAGAAAATAATTTATATTCAACCGCTGATATAACCTGAACAATAAAAATATTGTTAAAAATCATAAATTCTTAAATTCTCTTCAATTCTCCTAAATTCTGACATATTCTCGGTTATATAACCTAAACTTAAATTCTCGGGAATTTAAGAACGCTGCACGGAGAAAAATCTCTAGTTGGGTTAACAAGGATACTGGTTAGCCGTACTAGACATTCTAGTAAAATATGAACCAACACGCTGTCTAGTTAAACGCGGCAGACAGTCGAGTTAAAATCTGTATAGTTAAAATTACAAGACATGAGGTATAGGTTACCACGCATCTAGTACGGCCATCATTTCCATGGCTAGTAGATCTAACTGTCTAGTAAAATCAACCAAACGCTGAGTTAGGTTTACATGAAAGGTTCTAGATAATTTAACTAGTTTTTTGGTAATATTTACCAGATATATAGGGTTCGTGTAGTTTTTCTTTAGAAAAAAAGTATGCTTTCAGGATCTTAGGGATAGGTTTAAAAATATGTGCAATACAATGAAAGTAAAGATCGTTTATTAAACACTAGTCAAAAGTATGATTTCATATTTCACGAAAAAATCACGCGGCCGGAAGCATCATCTTCAAAACAACATGGCGACGACACTGAAGAAAAACAAAGTTTACGTTCCTTGCAATATAGCCTTGTAGGAGAAAAGGTTCCACAAGTTCAGCAGATTATCCACTGTGTCGTCACGGAAGTTACTGATTCTAATACGCGAAAATAGAAGCAAAAATGAAAGCACGTCGCTTCTCGCAACTCTGAAAATGGTCAGAATAACGCGCGGTACACGGAAATGCAACCGGCTGGAAGAAACTGGAGCTGACGACGCCGAATATATTAGGCAGGCAAGCTAGCGGCTAGAGAAGAATATAGATGGTAAAGGGTATAGGAGGGAGGAACGAAGGGAGTACAGGAGTGGTGGGGGGACATTGCTACTAGACATCTCGTTATGGGAACTATTTGAAATAATACGATGGATCGGTAAAATCTACTAGACTGCTTACAAGACATTGAGTAGGAGTAACGAAACTTCTGTCTTGAATTTACTAGACGCGCGTAACTAGATTCATCTAGTTGGCCCAACTAGACCTTTTTCTCCGTGTACTACCAAGTTATAGCCTTACCGATTTTGATGTAACCGACCGAGCGTGACGTAATATTATAATACTCAATACTTAAAATAAAATTTTCTGATTTTGTGAAGCTTTAAAGCTTCAAAATCAAATTGAAATTTCCTTTTGCGTCATTTTAACGTGTATTGAAAAAAAAACAATTTCACTTACACTTTGGACCCAGCATATATCATTTTATCGGATAATCTTGAATAGGCGGCATTTGGACGAAAAAGATCATCGTTTTCAATTATCCTGATATCTGGATATCCCAAAACCTCCTCCAGGAAAATTTTCATTATTCTCGTACTCAGTCTCTGAGTTAATCTTCGAGATACTTCAAAATTAATACTCAGTATCTTCGCGTCATAATGAATGACTCGTTTTGGCTGCACATCTAAAAATTGGAAAAATAATTTATATTTTTAGGTGATTCATTTTCCTATGTCAATTTTTTGCGGTAATTTTATTGAAAAAGAACCTTCCAATTTGGTGAGGCATTGATTGGAATCTGCTATCTTTAAGATGGCAGCCAAAACCAAGAAAGCCAAGATCGATCCAGGTCCACGCATCGTTGACCTGAAACAAGAAAATATTTTTTTTTTTAGTTTAGTGAAATTCATTTTTGATTTAAAAACTTTTTTTTAACCTTTAAGTATGAACTTAATTTTATTTTTGTAGTAACGTGGACCTGAGGTCTCATAGACCGCTGTGTATATTTATATCTAATTAAATAAATAAAAAACTTGTTTTTAACGAACTTATGAAATCATGTGAAGAAATATGAAAAGAAGCAATTATTAAATTTTATCGAGTTTTTAATTGATAATGTTTTAAGAGTTTTTGTTGACGTGCGACAATTACAATACAAATATGTAAACAAATATGAACTATTTACTGTTGGAAATTCGTCTCTTTTGGATGAATCCAACTATTCTCGATTTAAAATAATTCATTAACAATATTGTCCATTAAATTCGTTTTTTCCAATTTGAGAATTTACTTGTTTTTTACTGAAAATTTAACTTATCTATTTTTGTTTAGAAACATATCTTCTTCAGACAAAAATTAAACTAATTGGTTTAAAGGTTTATTTTTTTGGTTGAACATTTTAATATTTTGTCGAAAAGTCGTCCGTTTTTCCTGAATTTAAATATTTTTAAATCAAATAATAATCTTTTTATTTTACATGTAACCTATTACATTTTCCTTTCAATTAGTTTTTAAAAATTAAGGATTAAGTTTGTTCATTAAAAATTTAGATAGTGAATTTTTGGTTACAAATTTTAGTATTTTGTTGAAAAGTCAAATATTTTGTTAAAAATTATTGCGCATGATATAAAACTAAGACAAGATAATAAAAAAGTTGCTTTTTGAAAGCTCGAAAAGATTATCATAACAACTTTTGTAATTTTGGCGAAAAGTTGAAAATATGAATTTTTATCATACAAAAATAAGGAAAAAATAAAAAATTCCATTTTGCGGTCAAACTGTACAAGAAACAAAAGAAATAAATTAAATAAAATTGTGCCCTCCGTAAATATCTACAAATTTGTCATTAATAAATTTTCGACACGACGCGTAGTTTTGTCAAAAATAACATTAAGAATAAAAAAATTAAATTTTTGGAAAAACGACACAAACTACGAAGAAAATAAATAGACAAAAGTGGCGATTCCAAAAAATAGCGAAAACTCATTTAAATTGGTCATGAATGATTTTTTATAGGACACGAAATTTTTGTTTCTATCTTAAAAAATAACATTCAAAATAAAAAAATTAAATTGTTGACAAAACGACACAAGAGACGAAAGCAATTAAAAGACAAAAGTTGTACAATTAAAAAATAGCTACAAGTTTGTTATAAACTCTGTATATAAAAATATATTAAAAATAAAAAAATAAATACTTTTCGGAAAAACGACGCAAGTTTCAATAAAATGTTGAATAATAATTTTTCTGGCAACAAGATGCGCATTTTTTTAATAATAAAAAAAGACAATAAAAATACTTTTGTCCCAATACTAATGCGTTTTATGAATGGTAATAATATAAAATTCAAAAATAGACTAAAAATAAAATTTTTAGTTTATTTTGCAATATATAAATAAACAGTCCCAGATTTTCGTCAAATTTAAGTATTTGGTTAAAAAATTTTACTTTTTGCTTAAAAATTTAACTATTTTGTTGTTTAATTTTTGGTTTGCTCAAAATGGCTATTTCATAGTTAAAAATTCAACTATTCGGTTAAAAATAGATATACGTATATCACAAATTCATCTCTGTGGTTTAAAAGTTGAATTTTTGGTTGAAAATTTATATTTTTCGATTGAATTTAACTATTTTTTATTAAGAAATATTATCTTTTTTATTTTTAGGATAAACCATTATATTCTGCTTCAAATTCGTTTTTATTTAAAATTGAAAAAGCTATGAAAAAATTTCGCCGAATTCAATTATGTTTTAAAACATAAATCGTCTCCACTCAGACAAATATTATTGAAACTATTTGAAATTTGGTATACATACGTACTATACCCTAGGGATGCCTACTAAGTGAAGAAAAAAGTTAAAAATGTTCATTGTTTAATAATAATTAATTGCACATGGAGACCTGACGGTGAGCACGTTTTTTTAGCTTCGGCGAAGAAAAGTATCGAGTGAACTTTAAAGTTGAGACAACTTCCAGTGAGAGATTTGTTCCTTAC
>NC_046658.1:159054092-159071212 GCF_010883055.1 Belonocnema kinseyi | reverse complement strand
TATCCACTTTTGGTTCAAAATTGACCTGGTTTGATTGATTATTTAATTATTTTAAATTCATATTTTTTGTTGGTTAAATATGAATCATAACATTTGACTTTCAGTTCGTTTTAAAAAGTTAAGAATTCATTTTTTCGATGAAAATTTAACTAATTCGTTTATGGTTAAAAATGCACCTATGTTTTAGTAAAAAAATTTGGTTGAAAATTCGTTTTTTTCGTTGAAAATTGAACTATTTTGTTGAATATTTAAATTTATCGTTAAAAATTAGATTTTTTTAACGTTTCATTAAACTATTCCATTTTTGGTTGAAAATGCAACTATAACATTAAAAATTCGTTTTTCTTACCCCTTAAAGAACATACTGGGTGTGATAGACCCAGCGACTTATTTTCGCTTTAACAAAACGTACCAAATTAAAAAAAGTGGAACATATGGCGGCTGATTAACAAATTACATGAAAACCTATTTTTCGATGTCATTTTCACATAATTTGGATTTTTATCATTTTTATACGCAGTTTAAGATCAGTAAAATCATTTAATCACGCAAAGTACGGTGTTTCATTTTTCATTGAATTAAAGCTTTTATTTTTTAGAATAAATACCTTTTTTGGAACGAAAACTATAAGACTAATTTTACTTTTGAAGCGTCGTATCACGCAAGTATTCAAGCAAAATTTTTAGTAAAACTATCAAAAACTTAAAAAAGCTATGAATTTTAGAGTTAAAGAAGTCATTTTTAAATTTTTTTCCGAATAGAATTTTTTTTAACTACTTCAAATTTCAAAAGCTGCTATGAAACCTTCTTCTCTTTAAGTTAGATAGATTAAAAATCATTCATTCATTTTCTTGTAAAAAAAAACGATCCAATACCGTCGGCAGAGCACAGGTTTAAATACCCTTGGGTGTCTAACACCCAGTACGCTCCTTATGTAATTTTACAATCAAATTAATATTTTTTTGTTTCAAATATCAACTGTTACATTTTGCTTCGAACTTGTTTTTTCTTTAATTCAAAATTCATTTTCTTTAATGAAACTTTAACCAATCCACTTTTGGTTGAAAATTGATCTGGTTTATTTGAAACGTCAACTACGTATTTGGTAAAAAATTCATCTTTTTTTGGCCAAATTAAACTTAATATTTCTTTTGTTTAAAAATTGCTATTCTTAGATCAAAATTCAACTATTCAGTTAAAAATGGATATACATGTAACTTGTTACAAATTCATCTCTTTGGTCTAAAAGTGAAATTATTTGATTCGCATTTTGTAGTTAAATTTAACTTTGTTTCATTAAAAATTATTATCTTTTTTTATTTTAAATATAAACAATTACATTTGGCTTGGAATTCCTTTTTTTTAAATTAAGGATTAATTTTTTTTACTGAAATTCTAAATAATCAATTTTCGATTGCAAATTACCTTTTTTTTGTTAAAAAGTCAACTTATTAGTTGAAAATTCGTATTTTCGGTTTAAAAGTTAAACATTTTGTTCAAGATTCAAATTTCTTGTTAAAATTTTTTTTTCATGTCAATTAAACTATCCTTTTTTGGTTGAAAATTCAACTTTAATATTAAAAATTCGTCTTTTTAGCAAAACAACGGTCTTTTATATAAAATTGATATGTTTTTGGTTCAAATATCAACTAATACATTTTGCTTCCAATTCTTTTTTTTTTATTGAAAATTACCAATCCACTTTTGGTTTAAAATTGATCTGGCTTAGATGAAAATTCGCCTGTTTTGGCTGAATTTGACTGTTTATTATTTTTAAATAATTTTTTTCTGTTAAATATAAATTATTACATTTTGCTTTCGATTCGTTTACAAAAACTATGAATTTTTTTTTCAATTAAAATTTAACTAATTCTATTCTTACGAAAAATGTATCTGTTTTAATTTGAAGGTCAACTGTTTGGTTGAAAATTCGTCTTTTTTGGTAAAAACTTAAATATTTTGTTAAAAATTAAAATTTTTGGTTAAACCTTATGTATTTTAATCTATCAATTTATAAACCCTAATTTTTGGTTTTTTCAACATGCATCTCTTTGGGTTAAAAGTCAAATTTTCTGTTTAAAATTCGTATTTGTTGGTTGTGTTAAACTGTTTCTTATTGAAAATTAATACTTTTTTATTTCAAGTATAAACAATTACGCTTCGCTTTAAATTCGCTTTTGTTTTGAATTAAGAATTAAGTATTTTAAATAAAAATTAAAATAATCAGTTCCATTATATAAATAAATAAATTGTCAATATTATAATTTTGAATGTTTTTAATTGCGGAAATTTTACAGTGATGGGAATTTCATTTCATTTTTTATTTTTCAGTTGCCCAGAAAATTAAACTACTTAGTCGAAAATTTCGTTTTCATTTTGTTATAAAAATGTATTTTTGAACTCAAAATTTAAATGTTTTCTTTTTGTGGAATATTTATATTTTTTTATTGAAAATTCAACGATTTAGTTGAAAGCCAATTATTTCTTGTTGAAACTTTAATTATTTAGTTTAAAATGCATGCCCATGTGTTTTTATTAAATTTCGCCTTTTTTGGTAAAAAATTGATCTTGGTGATTAAAAATTGATTTTGACAAGATACATTTCTCAGGCATTTGAAAAAAATTATACATATTATGGAAAAATACTAGAATAAAATATCCATTTGATCTATTTTACAACAGTGATGACCTCTGAATTAAAAAATCTTGATAGTGAAATGATTTACATAAAAATATTATCGTATGTGGTAAGATCAATATTCAACATAATTGTTTACACCAATTTGATCAAAAAGATATTTCTAAATGAATGAAAATGCGTAAATGCGTAAAATATATTTTTTCTTAAGAAAAGTGTATATTATAAACGAATAGTTGCACTTTTAACCCCGAAGGATAAAATTTTTATATAATAAACAAATTTTCAGCAAAGGAGTTGAATTTTCAAAACAAAAAGTTTTCTATCAAAAAAGACGAATTTTGAACCAAGGAGATAAAATTCTGACTAAAATTCTGAATCTTTAACCAAACAGTTTTATTTTTAACGCCAAAAACACTAAATTATCACTAAAAGTAAAAAATTTTCAAACGAAAAAGATGAATTTTTACAAAGAAATTGAAGTTTTAGCTGTAAAATGTATATAAAAAAGTTAATTTAGTGCAAAATACAATTGAATTTTCAAGTAATAAATATTAATTTTTAATAAAAAATTCAACATTTCAATTTTCTAATGTAAAAATAATTTACAAACGAGGAATACGATTTTTTAACAACAATGTTAAATTTATATCCAAAGAGGCGAATTTAAAAAAATACATGTATTTTTAACCGAAAAATTCAATTTTCAACAAAAACAATATCAATTTTCAAACAAAAATGAAATAGGTAAAAAATAAAAATAAATAAACCAAATTTATTATCCACAAAACTGTTGCATTTTTAACCAAAAAAGATGAAATTTCTACTAGAAGAAAAAACTGTTCAAACCAAAAAGGATAAATTCCTATAAAAAAATTATATATTTTAAATACAAAAACTATTTTTTCAAACTGAAAAGATTGATTAAAAAAGAAAAACTGATTAATACTTGCATTAATTTGATAGAAAATTCAAATATTTTCTTTAAAATTAAACAATTTATTTTAAAATCAAACTATTCAGTAGAAAACACATATATTCTATTTGGAAATTCTTTTCCTTGAGTAGAAAATTCATGTATTTTGCGGTAAATACGTCTTTTGAGGCAGAAAATTAATCGTTTCAGTTAAAAATTATTGTTTCATGTTTGGTTGGATCTTTTTTTTTAGTTGATTTTAGAAATCGTCTTTTTGTCTTAAAAATTCAACTTTATTTATAAATTTAAAAAAATATTTTAGTCGAAATTTAATCATCCTAATTTCAGAATTCAACTTTATTGTTTCAAATTCGCCATTTCAGTTTATTAAAACTGTTTTTCATTAAAATTCAAATTGTTGGTGTCTAAATATTGCATTCTTTTAGCAAATAATTTGATTTTTCAATATATAGTTGATTCATGAACCAAAAAGATGAATTTTCAACGAAGAAGATTAATTTTCTACAAAAAAAATATATGTGTGTGTGTGTGTATAAAAAAGTAATATAAAAAATTGAGAAAATTGATAACATAATTTATGGTAAAAAAAAAGTTTGAGAACCCTGAAAAAGTATAATTAATTTGGATTTTTAGCAACAAACGCTTTAGTTTTCAGCTTTAATAAAATACGTTGGAAAAAATCTTATTTTTACCATTTTTATATTTTTGTGGATGAAATTTTTTTCTATTGCTGACCAAAAACTGAAAATTATATTTTTAATTAATACGAAGCATCTTTACCAAAAAGTAATATTAGCTTAAGATGTCACAATATTATATATTAAACAACAAAATTTGTTATAAATAAATTATTTGGTAAAAAACGTTTTCTATGATTTTCCATACTCATACGTTTTTTCTAGTTATATTGCAAGAAATTTGAATGAAAATTATAGAATATTACAAAAAATTTCAGTAAAGATCATAATTCTTTATATTAAAACCAAATTTAATGAAAAAATGCAGTAATCAGGCATTTTTCGATAGAAAAATTCGTTGGAAAATTTATTAGAATTTCAGCAAAATTAATAATTAGTTGAACTTTTTTAATTAGAATATCAAAAAAAATTTGTTTCATCGACAGATCACGGCGAATAATGCATTTTTTGTTAAATTTGGTTTTAAAAATTATGAAATTTATCAACTCATCATGAATGTTGCCAAATTTATTATAAAGATCTAAATTAAAAGTCTGACATCGAAACAAAACAGAATTTCCCCGTCGACAGATGCCCCACTAATGCATTTGTTTATTAAATTTGTTTAAAAAAATCACAAAATTGATTGAAAAATTATAAATTTTGCTGAAGTTTTCATGAAGTTCCTAATTAAAAAAGTTCACATGAAAAAAAGAATTTTTCTATCAAAAAATGCCTGATTAATGTATTTCTTTAAAAAATAAATGTTTGCTGAAATAGTCATGAAGTCCCCAACTGAAAAAACTGGCATTGAAAAAACAAATTTTTCTGACATTTTTACATTTGTACATGAACTTTGTTTATAATATAAACAATGACAATCATAGGAGAAATTTTATAATATGCTATTGTTTTTATTCGAATCTCTTGCAATATTATTTGAAAAAAGTCCATGAAAAGAAGGGCATTTTTTTCGACATATTTGTTTATCTATAAAAAAAATAAAAACCCACTTCAAAAGTCAAGCTCAATAACTCTCTTAGAAATCTTATCAGCTTTTCTTTTCAATTTTTTTGTCCAAATCGTTGAATATTTGTGGCCTGTACGTTATTTTGAACCAAAAAAGTCATTTTTTTCTCACTGTGCGGCACTGTGCGGCACTTGAAAATCTTTAAAATACTGTGAAATAGATGAATGGAAAAATCTAATTTTTGATTTTCCATTATTTTTTATGCTGTCTTAATTTGAATTTTTGAATCAATTTGAAAAAGTTTTTATGATAATCTTGTAAGGCATTAGAAAACATTTTTTTTTCTCTTGCCTTTTTTTCATATCGTGCGTAATTTGGCTTAAAATGTTGATTTTAGTGTGTTTTTTGGAATTTTTTAAATGCTATAACTCTGGTAAATTTTGGTTTTATAGAAAAATGACATAAGAATAAATTTTTTGTCTGTCTGAATAATATCAATATCCATACAGAAAATTTTTGAATTTAAATAAAAGTGCTTTTAAAAATTTTCAAAATACGCTCACTTTTTGAATTTGCATTCATAATGGCTGGAGAACGAATTTAGCCTTCATTTTAGGACACCAAAAGAGTATACTTTAAAAAAATTAATTTTTAACCAAAGATAAACATTTTTAAATCTCGAATAAAAGTGAGAAATGTTTAAATTCCGACTTGAGTGAAAAATTTTTAAGACGAAAGGATAAATTTCGGCAAAAGAATGGAAGTTTCAAATTGAAAATAAATATTAAAAAAAGGTAATTTTCAACCAAATATAGTAGAATTTTCAACTAATTATGATTAATTTTTTATGAAAAATTAAATAGTTCAATTTTCTATTATAAAAGTCAATTTACAAAGAAAAAATATTGATTTTAAAAAAAAATTGTTGAATTCTGGCCAAAGTCATGAATTTTGAAACAAAATTGTGAATCTTCAAACAAAAACGATAATTTTTTAATTTAATTTAAATACAATTAATTAATTTTTAATTAATGGATTTATTCATTATTTAATGAATGTTTAATTAACTTCAATTTAATTTAATTTAATTTTAATTTTTTATAAAAAAAAGACTTTTTTTAAATACATGTATCTTTAACCAAAGAGTTCAATTTTTGACAAAAACAGGTCAATTTTTAATCCAAAATGGAATAGTATTGATAAAATAGTTTATGGTAAAAAAAGTTTTAAAAATCGGAAATAAAACTTTGTGAACAAGTAGCGTATTAGAACCCCAAAAAAGTATAATTTATAAACGCTGTAGTTCTTAGCGTTCATAAAATATTATTTAAAACATTCCTATTTTTATAATTTTTATATTTTTGTATTTGAAAATTTTTTTATATTTCTCAAGGCCTCAAACGACTCCCCAAACTTTCACTGATTTTTATTCGTAGCTCCATTCAAAGTTATTATTTTTTATTAGAACCCTAGAAAAATGCAGGGAGAATTTTTGGAATTATTAAAAATGTTTCTATTTATAAAAATGCACTAGAAAAGAATTTAGTAGCCTAGGTAATCATAAATTTAAATATAGTGATTTTTTTTGTAAATGAGATTTGATTTTTTTAAATTGTTCTTTTCAACTGTCTTTAAATATTATTTCTAAACAAAAAATTGCTTTTTAAGCAAAACAAAAATATTAATTTGAAAAAAATTAATTTTTAACCGAAGAAAAACAAAAATAATAATTTTTAACAAAATTTCTAACTTTTTAGTAAAATTAATGAATTTTGAAGTAAAATAACGACCATAAAATACGAATTTAAACCAAATAGTTCAATCTTCAAAATGAAATATTTATTCTTTACAAAACTGTTGCATTTTTAACTAAAGAAGATAAAATTTTTACCAGAAAAGTAAAATTAAAAAAAAAAACGAATGTCTAGAAAACAATTGGATTTTTCACCCAAAACTATTTAAACTAAAAAAGGATAAATTTTCCACAATATAATTTAATTTTCATAAAATTAAAATTAATTTTTAAAAAAATTGCTGTTTAAACGAATACGAAATTATTTTGGAACGAAGAGATTTATTTTCAACAAAAAAAATTTTAATTTTGAAACAAAGAGATAAATTTCTAACTTAAATTATAAAGCTTCAACCAAACATTTGTATTTTTAACAGCAACAAAAACTAAATTCCCACTAAAAGTAAAAAACTTTCAAACCAAAAAGATGAATGTCCACAAAACAATTTAAGTTTCAACTCGAAAATATGTATAAAAAAAAGTTCATTTTAAACCAAATATATTTGAATTTGTAACTAATTATGATTAATTTTTAATTAGAAATTAATTAGTACAATTTTCTATGACTAAAATTAGTTTAAAAAACCAGAATCAATAAACGCTCAAGTTTTCAGCTTCAACAAAATATGTTCTAAAGAGTTTTTATTTTTATAATTTTCATATTTTTGTGCATGCCAATTTTTGTACATTTCTCAAGGCCTCAAACGACTCCCCAAAGTTTCACGGATTTTTATTTGTAGCTCCATCCAAGGTTATTACTGCTTCGTAGAACCCTATTTTCAAAAAATAATTTTTAAATTTACAGAAATGTAACAAGCATTTTTGTGGTTATCAGAAATGTTTCTATTTGTGAAAATGCGAGAGAAAAGAATTTCATTAACCTAGGTTTTGATTTTTTAAATTGTTCTTTTCAACTGCCTTTAAATATTATTTTTAATATTTAAGGTTGATTTAGTGACAAAAATACCCTGGAGAAAATTAATAAGTAAAGATAATATTTGAAGTCAGTTGAAAAAGAATAATTTAAAAAAACTCAGATTAAAAGAAATTAAATATATTTACACTTATGATTTCTTAATAGAAACGTGTTTTAAACAAATTATTTCTGTAGGTTTTGAAATTGTTTTTTGAAAAAGGGGTCTAATAAGAATTAATAATCTCTGAAGGACCTCAAATAAAAATCTGTAAAAATTATCCTCCTTAAATGCTAAAAAAAAGTTGACATCCACGTAAATATAAAAATTACAAAAACAAGCGTTTTTTCAAAGATATTTTGTTAACACGCAAGACTGAGGCGTTTTTGGATGCCTTTTCAGGGTTCTCATGCCCTTCTTTTCCATACAGTTTTATTTTGAAATTTCAAAAAAAAAAATATATTGTTATCAACATTCTCACATGAGCGCATGGACACAAAATTTCTGGAAAAAAATTGTGTTCATAACGAAACATTGCGAAGTTGAGAAGGCGTTGCTCGCAGATTATTTTTAGTCTCCCCTCCACTCTTAGTTTAGAGCGGGCTTTGAGGGACGTAAATATGAAATCACTGCAGATATCATTACTCGCGAAGTTTTAATAAGTGAAAACAGACTTCACAGAAAAAAATGCTAGTTTTTGAAACAGACGGAATAAGCTGATTTTTCAAGAAAATTAAAAAAAAATTTTTTTAATATTTAATACCACAAAAGGGTAATCCTATGTACAAAAATTAGGAAAGCTAAATGAGATTAAAACCAAATTTAAAGTTCTATAAAACGTCGAAATTTTACTCCAAATTTTGTGGTTGGATTCTCGGTTTTATTTAATAAATTTTGCACTTTTTTCCTATATTCCAATTATTAAAAAGCGCATTGCGTTATTTTCGATTAATTCTCGAACGATCTCGAAATTACTCGAAACAATTTAAAACTATTTTTGTCGGAAAACCCGTAATTTTGATTGGATCAATTTTTCGTTTTTTTTTTGCCGCTTAAAAAAAAGTCTGCAAACTTCAGGTTTATGAGAAACGGAAGGTCATTTATATAATATATCCAATATTTAAAATCAATGTTACAAAGTTATCTAACATTTTGATTATATATAAAATGTAAAAAGCAGATTTCTGGAGATTTTTAAAATAAAGAAGCTTTTTAAACATTTTAAAAGCTTTCAAGAAAATAAAAGAATTTCTCAAAATTTCTGGGAAAATTTAAACTGATTTTTCTTTTTGAAAATAATGTTTAAGAGAAATTTAAAAAGATTTCGAAAGATTTTAAATTATTTTCTGAAATGTCGAAAAAGAATGCGCAAGATTTTGAAGCAAAAGCTTTCAAGTAGCAAGATAGCCAAGAATTATACAAAAATACAAGTAAATCTAAGAAATTTCGAAAATTTAAAAAGAGTCAAAATTAAGTTGAAATCTGAAAACATTAAAAAAATATACACTTTTGAATATTTGTAAATAAAAATGTTCTTAGAATTCCTCGGATAATTTGAACTGAATTTTTATTTTCAAAATTCAATTGCAAGAGAATATTTAAAAACATTTTAAAAGATAGCAAAAGATTTTGAAAGATTACAAAAGTTTTCTAAAAGTTTTAAAACAGATTCTGTAACCTGTGATTTTTGTAATTCTTTAGGATTTTAAGAAAGTTTATGGAAAAATTCAACTATTTTTAAAAGATATTTAGAAGGTTTAAAAGTTTTAGAAATAGTTAAAAAAATAATTTGAAAATATTTCTAAAACCTTTTGAACAAAATGTGAACTTTCGAAGATTAAAAAAAAATCGACGCTTTTTGAGAGTTTAAAAAGATTTCAACAAAATTAAAAAAACTTTCTTAAAATTACTGGGAAAATTTAAGCTGTTTTTTTTTTAATTTGAAAATAAATTTCAAGAGGAAATTAAAAGTGGTTTTAAAAGATAAAAAATTATTATCTAAAAATCCTTCAATTAGCGAGATTACAAAATTTGACAAACAATTTGAAAAAAAGTTGAAGGTCCCACGATGATGAAGAAATTCTCCTAATTCATGCAATCATTTAAACTGATTTTCTATTTCAAAAAAATAATTTTAAAATATTTAAAAAATTTTTTTTTCATTTTAAAAGATTTTCAAAATTTTAAAAAAGAATCTTCTAAAAAAGAATCTTTTTTATTTTTCAGAATTTCAAGGAAAATTTTAGACAAATGCGCAAAATTTTAAACCACATTTAGAAGGTTTGAAAGTTTCTAAAATGGTTAAAAATGATTTTAAGTTCAAAAAGGTTTCCAAAAATTGTAATCAAAATGTACATTTTTGAAGATTTCGAAAAAATAGTCGCAGATTTTTAAGAAGTTTGCAAGGTTTCAAGAAAATAATGAAATTCCTTGAGATTACTGGGAAAATTTTAAAGGATTTATTATGTTTAAAAATTAATTTGCGAAGAAAATTTAATAACATTTGCTAAATTTTTTAATTTTAAGAGATTTAAAAAAATATTATGATTATTTACAGTTAGTTTCAGAGATATTTATCTTCCAAACTTCTATAAGTACTAAATATTTTGCAGACTGACTTAAATTTTTCCTAACATTTTTCAAAATCCTGAAAAAGAAAAAAAAATTTTTTCTGTCGTGACTGAAAAATTTGTTTTTGTCAGGTATCCACTATTTTGCTGAAAAATTGGGTTTGCTGGTTAAAAATGTAACTGGATGCAAATTAACTCTTCTTTGGCCGAGGATTTAACTATTTTTAAAACAGAATCTGAAAGATTTAAAGGTAGTTTTTTTAATTTTCAGAATTTAGAAGAAAAAATGTTTAAATTTGAATAATATATAAAAATATTTAGAAGATTTTACTGTTTCGAGAGTTATTTTAAAAATTTGAAAATGCTTATAAACATTCAAAACAAGATTTAAATTTAAGAAGAAATAAAAAACTATGAAGATTCCTAGGAAAATTTTTAATATCTTTTCATTTTGAAAAATTAATTTCTGGAGAAAATATAAAAAAGGTTTCAAAACTTTTTAGAATATTTCTACAGATATTGAAAAAAGTCTAAAAGATTGGAGAGCAATTTCTTTAATATCCAAAGATTTTTAAAACTTTATGAATAACTGAATTCAGTTTTAAAGATTTTCACTTTAAAAACTCTCTTAAGTTCGTAAATATCTTTTAAACTGACTTGAATTTTTTTCAACGTTTTTCAACATTCTGTGAATTAGAAAAATTATACTTTTTTGACAAACATAAAATCTTCAAAAGTCTTTTTGTAAAAAATTCGTTTCAGCTATTTTGTTAAAACTTTTTTTTGCATGAATTTAACTGTTTTTTATTTAAGATGAACATTTTTTATGTTAAACTATCATTTATGTTAATTCCATATTATATTCAATATTTCAATAAAAATAATAATCAACAACTTTATATTGTTAAGAAAATTATATTTCCAGAATAAATGTGTCGAAAAAGAATCTGGAATATTTAAACAAAATGTTTGATTATTTACAGGAATTTAAGAAATATCAAAAAACCAATAAATTATTTGAAAAGATAATAAAGTTATACAAAGGAAATTGCAAGAGATTTCAAACGTTTTGAGAAAATATTTTAAAAGAATTAAAAATATTTGAAATGATTTCCTAAAATTTTACAGAAGAAGTTCAAAGATTTTAAAGCAAACTTTTTTCAGTTTCGCAAGATCTTGAACGAAAAACTTGAAAGCCTTTCGAAATTGTTAAAAAAGGATAAAAGATTTTCCGAAATCGATTTTTAATTTTGCAGAATTTTTTGAAAGTTTTAGCACAAATTTGAAGGCTTTTTCAATATTTTGAAAGTTTCAAGATAATATAAAAATTTTCTCAAGGTTCGTGGAAATACTTAAAGTGTTTGTTTATTTTTTAAAGTTAATTTTAAGTAAAAATTAAAAAATATTGAAAAATACTCATCAAGATTTTCTAAATCATCAAAAACGAGTCCGGACGATTTGGAGACATTTTCAGGAATCACTGGAGTCATTTAAAGGGATATTTAATAACTGTGGAAGTTTTGAAGAGATTAGAAATATTTTAAAACTCTGAAAAATTGTTAAAATATTGCGAAATTTCTTCCAAGCTTAAAAAATTCCTAAATATCTTTTATACTCCAAATTTTGAAAAATCCTGTAAAATGATGAACAAAATTTCTTAGAAAGTTTCTAACTGTTTTAAAATATCGAAAATATTCAAAAACACTTCAGAATTAAAAAGAAGACAGGAGAATTGTAATTTATAGTTATTCGATATTGTTATTTGTATTAAAAAATTTTTCCCTGAGAATTATAATTACTAAAAAAATAATTACTAAAAACTAAAAAATCATTTTTGTTGAAACCTCAATTTTTTTAATTCGCCTTTATTAATTAAAAATACAACTCTTCTGAAAGAAAAAATACCTCTTTTATTGGATTTATAAATTTGGTTTAAAATTCAAAAAATGTTTTGGCTAAGGGTTTAATTGTTTTGTTAAAAATTGCTTTTCTTGAAAGAATTTAAATCTTTTAATTAAAATTTTTAAATATTGTTAAGCTTAATTATTAACTGTTATATTTTTTAACACACCATTTTCTAATCATTTTTTAATTATATATTTTTTTAATTTTACATGTGTTCATCTAGTTTTACAAACAAATATTTTTTGACGTAAAAATCCAACTGGTTAAAAAGCAATTTTCTTTTTGGTTGAGAATTCAACTACTTTGTTGAAAATTCGTCTTTTTAAAACTAAATTTATCTGTTTTTTTATCTTAAATGAAAATATTGTTTTAGCAAAATATCAACTATTATATTTTTTGTTTAGAATTCGTATTTTTTAAATTGAAAATGCAAATATTTGGATAAAAAGTAGATTTCTTTTAAAAAATTCGTATTTTCAGCTCAAAATAAATTAAACATTTTCTTATAAAATTGATCTTTTTTCGAAAATATTTCTGCTTTCTAGTTACAAATAAAACTGGTTAAAAATGAATCTCTTTTTGCTGAGCATTAAAGTATTAAGTAGAAAGTTTGTCTTTTTTAGATGAATCAAACTATTTTTCGCTAAAAATAAAAATATTTTTAGATTTAAATATTAAATATTACAGACTAAATAAATATTATACCATCTAGACTAAAAAACAATAGTTCAAATAAACATTGAAGTCAAAATTAAAGCAAAACTCATCGGCCAATAAGCGGTGCAGTTCGGGTATTTTAGTTTTCTGCAATTTTCCTCTCCCGGGGTCAAAAGTCCAGGCAAATAGGTTTTGGCACGAAACTTTAAATGACGTGATTATATAATATATTATATAATCGCATCGTTTAAAATGCAATATTGCGTACCGAAGTGAAGCCTCATTGACGTCAGTGACATTTTCAAAGATATGATATGACACTAACATAAACTATATCTCATATCAATTTAACGTGTATACTAACAAATAAAAAAAAGAGAAATTACTAAATAGTGCCTAGATGTAGATTGGAAAGGAATTAGCGAAGGCTATTATTAGTGAAAATATATTCAACTGGAAGTCGAGTTTCCTGTTCGTACATTTTTAGATCGTTTTCATTTACAATTATAGTAAACCTTGATTATTTCTTTAGTGATTTTTACAGATCTTTATCTAAGGTGTTCCATTTTTTAAAAACTTTTATGCAAATTAATACTGATTTTCTATAAGAGGTCTTACAAAAATACGTTACGTTATGTTTGGTAACAGGGGTGAGGGGGGGGGGGGGGGGGGGGGGTGGTGGTGAAAATAACGTTGAAAACTTAGATAACGTTTTGAAGAAAGATGAATTTTCAATACGAAATAGCTGGGTCAAATTTTCAGTTAACAAAAATAAAAATTCGTCTTGTTTGATTGAATTCAAGTATTTTTACTCAAAATTTAAATATTTCTTATAGCTATTTTAATAATCAGTTATAACTATATCATTTCTTCCAGATTTATTATCTAGTCGGAAATTAATATTTTTGATTAAAATTGAACAGGTTTATTGAAAATTCGGTTTATTGGTTCAAAAATTTTTTTTTATCTGAAACTTTAACCAATTCCATTTTTTGTTCGAAATTTATTTTCTTATCGGAAAATTCAACGATCTCATTCAAAATTAATCTCTTGAAAAATTCAACTTTTTTACAAAATTCCTCTCTGTTAAAAAATTTTAATATTTTGTTTAAATCTTAAATATTTTGAACGGATAATACATATTTTATGGTTAAAAATTCATGTTACTTGGTTCAATAAAAACATGCGATTTTCAAACAAAATAGCTACAGTTTAAATTTTAATATTTAACGAAAATTAGTATCTTTTATTTTATTTGATTGTGTTGGATTTAAATTTTTTTACCGAAAAATACAATTTTTCGACAAACTACATGAAAAAGTTGAACTTTCAAACAAAAAGAATTTATTTTTAATAACAAAAATATCAATTGTCAACAAAAAACAAAATCAATCTTTGAAACAAAAATAAAATAATTGATTTTTTAGTTGAAAAATGAATGTTCTACCAAATAGATGAACTTTTAAATAAAATTATTAAATATTTAACTGGAATTAATATTTACATTTTCACTTAATACAAATAAAAATGTACTTTTCTATTTTATTTAAAATTTAAATATACTGGGTTGACGGTCTAAATTTTTTGTATAATAGCTGATATAATTTTTTTTTGTTTTTGTTCCATTTTTAGATAAACCTTAATTATTTTTAGTTGAAAATTTAAAAATTTGTTTGCAAATTTTTGTATTTGTTCAAAATTCGCCTTTTTTGCTTAGAAATGTATCTTCTTGGCAACATTTTTTTCATAATTTCAATATACTTACTTGAACGTGTTACTATTTTGTAAAAATTAATTTTTTGGTTGCAGATTGATATCTTTGTTTAAAAATTCACTGTTTTGTGGAAAATTCGTATTTTTTCGTTAAGCCTTCAATTTTTTTGTTTACAAATTATTTTTCTAGTTCAAAATTGATCCTTCTGGTTGAAAATTAACCTTCTTAAATAAAAATTTAACTATTAAATTTTTAGTTGAAAATCGTTTTTTTTAGTTAAAAATTCAAATATTTGTTTAAAATATTCTGTAGTTGTTAAAAATTCGCCCTTTTTGGTCAAAGATTAATCTTCATGGCTAAAAAAAAAACAATTTAGTTGAAAATTAAACTATTTTAGTGAAAATTGGTTTTTTCTAATGCATAATTGTGTATTTATTAAAAATTCGTCTTTCTTGTTAAAAACTTAATATTATTGGTTGAAAAGTAAGCTTTTTAAGTGAAAATTTAAGTATTTCATTTTTGTATCAAAGTTGATCTTTTTTAGTGGAAATTTATCTTTTTTAGTTAAAAATTTAACTAATCCTTTGAAAGTTTCTGTATTTGTTTAACATTTTTGTTTCATTAAGAATAAATCTTAGACTTAACTATTTTGTTAAAAATTTATTTTTCACGTTGGAGATCAATCTTTTTGTTTGAAAATGGAACTGTTTTGTTGAAAATTAGTTTTTCCTGGTTAAATTCAATTACTTTAAATTTTAAATAAATTTTATTTTTAGTTACATATATTGTTACAAATTCTGCTATACTTAGTTGAAGGTGGATCTAGTTGGTTAGAAATTCATTTTATAGATTTTAGCTTTATAATTTTAATTAAAAATTGATCTCTTTGGTTGGAGAATTAATTATTTTAGTGAAAATTTGTTTTTATATGGTTAAAAAGTATTTTTTGAATGAAAATTTAACTACTTTATTTTTGGTTGAAAATTTGTTTCTTCCTGAAAAAATCAACTATTTGTTTTAAAATTTCTGTATTTGTTAAAAGTTCGTCTTTTTTGGTCAAAAATTAGTTTTCCTAGTTGAACATTTTTGATCTCTCCAAATTTTAATAAACTTGGTTCAGGGTTTAAGTTTCTGGTAAAAATTAATTTTTTTGGTTGAAAATTTATATATTTGTTTGAGAAATTGACTATTTTGTTGCAAGTTCGTCTTTCATAGTTAAGCGTTGAACTTTTTTGTTAAAAATCATTTTTCTAATTCAAAATTCATTTCTTTGGTTCAAGTTTTATCTCTTTGGTTGAAATTAAACTCTTTCAGTTAAAAATTAGTTTTTCTTGTGTTAAAAAGTAATCTATTTAAATAAAAATTAAACTATTTAATTTTTGGTTCAAAATGTATCTTTTCTAGTTGAAAATTTATATTTTTCGGTTGAAAATACAATTATCTTTTTAAAATTTCTGTATTTCTTTAAAATTCATATTTTTTTCAAAAATAAATCTTCTTGGTAGAACTTTTTTTTGTGAAATTTCTCTTTAGCTATTTTCTCAAAAATTCATTTGTTTATTGTGAAGTTCATCTTCTTTTTGAAAATGGAACTATTTAGCTGGAATCTTTTTGCATTTTTTGCTTACTTTGGTTCAATTCAATTATATTTAATTTAAAATAAATTTTATTTGTGGTCATATATCTTTGTTAGAAAATTAATTATTTTCGTAAAAATTAGTTTTTCTTTGGCTGAAAAGTAATCGTTTTAAAAGAAAATTCTACTATTTATTTTTTAGTTGAAAATTACAAAATTTGGTTGAAAATTCGTTTATTTATTTATTTTGCTGAAAATTCTTCTTTTCAAATAAAAGGTTAAACTTCTGTTTTGAAAAATCATTATTTTTGTTGAGGATCAAAATATTTGATTAAAAATTCATTTTATGAGAAATTAGGACGACTGAAAAATTACGAAAAATAAAAATCCCGACACTGTAAAGCTCCAGAGTTAAAAAATTCCCGAATAATAAAATTGAAAAAAAATACCGAATTGGAAAATTCCCAAATAATGAAATTCTCGAATAATAAAATTGCCGACTTATAAAATATCTGAATTGGAAAATTACCAAATAATAAAATTCCAGAAATTAAACAATTACAATTTTTTTATAAATATATTTTATTTATTACAAATACAATAATGAAATATGACTTTTTTAAAATTATTTTTAATTGCGAAAATTGTTCAAAAATTGTTTGAATTTAAAATAACAAGAATTTAAAATAAAATATTTCTGGGTGACGCATTTTTTTCACGTGCAGAGCATTTGAAGAAAAAAAATACAAAAAGCGTTCACAAACATCGAA
>NC_046658.1:159045772-159053992 GCF_010883055.1 Belonocnema kinseyi | reverse complement strand
GTTCGATGAAAGTAGAGAGTGATTTTTTTGGTTTGAGGGGCAAATTTAGTCAAATTTAGAAGTTGTCAACAAATCCAATTTTCAAGCTCAAAAAATGATAATTTAGCTTGCATCTACTGAGTTGCTGCATTTATACACTGCAATCAATAGAGTATACTTATAAAAAATCGTAATTGTTTAATTTCATGAATTTCATAATTTGGGAATTTTCCAATTCGGATATTTTATAATTCGACATTTTTCTGACGGGTATTTTATTCTTCGCGAATTTTTCAATTCGGCAATATTAGAAACTATCCTGAATTTTAGTATTCGGGAATTTTATAATTCGGGAAATTTATTATTCGATAATTTTATTATTCCAAAATTTTATTATTCGCGAATTTTCCAATTCAGTTTTTTTTATTTTTCGTTAGTTTTATTATTCGCGAATTTTAATATGCGGGAATTTTCAAATTCGGTATTTTTATTTTTCGGAAATTTTATTACTCTAGAATCTTATTATTCGGGAATTTGATTTTTCGGGAGTTTCCAGTCGCCTCGACAAAATTTCGTCATTATATGATCGGGTTATTTCTTATTCGAACTCTAAATTTATAAATATTTAAATATAATTTCGGATGTTTAAAAAATTATAAATACTAAAAAAAATTTTAACCTGTTAATATCTTCCTTTCGGTTTTTGGATTTGAAAACTCAAAAACAAATCCTATCTTGTTAAAATATTGTGGTAAATTTTTTATGTTCAGTCTTTACTAGTGAACAATAATAAAAAATTACAAATTAGTATATGAGTTTTGTCATTTTTTCGAAATTTTGAGGCATTTTAAAGACAACAAAAATTTCCATAAAAGAACGATAATAACGATTCTCTGGTTCTAGCTGAAGACATTTCAGGTTGTATGCTCAGGTTGTAATTCAAGTTGATTGAAAAAATATTAAAAGGTTAAACGCTTAGAAAAGAAATATTTTCCTCAAAACATTCACTTTGCTTGTAACTTTTTTTTTAAAGGCTAAAGATTATAAAATTTCTTCGATAAATTTGTAAAGAATATAATGTTCTTTATTTATAAAAAAAAACTTTTAAGTTTGTTATGAATTAGAAGCTGCTTAGAAAATAACCTTTTCTTAAATATATAAATAATAAAATATTTTATAAAAATATTATAAATAATAACAAATTTAAATAAAAAATTTCAGATTCGCACCAATTTAAAGCGAGAATTTCATTTGTTTGAAACAAATCTTAACAACTCAAACATAATTATTAATGTTGACTTTATATTTCACGTGTTTTATTCTGAAAGGTTATTTAGAAGAATTTAATTGCTTTGAGATCTGTAACGAATAAAAATACTTACAAGATCTGAAAATAAATGAAAAAATAAATATGTAATCATCGACGCAAAAATTGCGTAACAATCATTTATGATTTTGTTATCTTCTGTTGAGAGAACTTGACTCATTTACTGTAGAATTGCAAGAACATGGTATAAAGATTTTACTGATTATGCCAAAATTTATATCAAGTTTAGATTTTAATAAATTTCGACTAAAAATATAAAATTTCGTTTGCGAACAAATATGCTGAAACTTAGCTCAGAAAAAATATTTATTGATTCAAACAAAGGTTTTTTTTTCGTTCCTTTCGAAATTTTTCTTCAATTTAAAATGATTTTCTCAATTTTAAAGTTATTCTTGGCGTGGTAAAAAAAGTTTTGAAGAAGCAGCTTATTTAATTGAAGAAAAAATAAATTTGTATGGACTTTACTTTGTGAACAAATCTTCTAAAGCTAAGTTAAAAATATATCCTTTTAATTAAAGAAATGTTTTTTTCGATCTAATTATTTATGAATAATTAATGAATTTAAAATGATTTTCTCAATTTTAAGATTAATATTTGTGTAGTGAAAATAATTATGTTAAAGAAACATTCTCTAAATCAAGAAAATAGCTAAATTTTCAACCAGAGAAATAAATTTTCAGCCAAAGAAATAAAAGTTGAACCAAAAATATTATTTCTTGAGAACTCGAAATTTTATTTAAAAATTAACTTAAACATTAATTTCTTTGATCTAAAATTGAACTATTTTCTTCAAAATTATTTTTTTTATAGTTGTTAAAAAGTCGAAAATTAGTTTTTTAAATTCGAGTATTTAAAAAAATAAGTTCAGATACCAATTTTCTTTTGCAAATGAATCTTATAAAAATTCAAAGAAATTTTTTTATTTTTTGTTCGAATGCAAACGTTCCTTTAACTTAAAATGATAAATTTTTAATGCAAAAAATTAATTCAAAAGAACTGGTTAATTTTTTAACCAAAAAAATAAGTTTTCAACAAAAAGAGAAAAAAATTATCGGTTGAAGATTCTAAATCTTATTAAAAAGATTATTTCTTTGGTTTACAATTGAACTATTTTATTCAAAACTTGTTCTTTTTTGTTGTCTATGAATTTCAAATTTTAGTTAAAAATTAATTTGTTTGGTTTAATATCAAACTATTTTGTTCAAAATTAGTTCCTTTTTCTTATTTATAAACTTATTTATATATATTTTTTCTTTTGAAAATTCTACTATTTCGTTCAAAATTCGAGTATTTTTTTTTGAAAATTGTTTATATGAACTTCTGTTTACAAATAAATCTGCTAAAACTAAAATATAAAAAATTCTTTATTCAAAGAAATCTATTTTTCTAGTCAATTATTTATGATTTATTAATGAATTTAAAATGATTTTCCCAATTTTAAGATTATTTTTTGTGCAGTGAAAATAATTAAGTTAAAGAAACATTCTCTAAAAGAGAAAAATTTTCAATGAGAAGAATAGTAATTATCAAGAAAATAG
Organism: Belonocnema kinseyi; assembly: GCF_010883055.1. NCBI lineage: Eukaryota > Metazoa > Arthropoda > Insecta > Hymenoptera > Cynipidae > Belonocnema > Belonocnema kinseyi. Next base: position 159,051,148 of record NC_046658.1, on the reverse strand, counting down.
CTAAGTTTTCAACCAGAGAAATAAATTTTCAGCCAAAGAAATGAAGTTTCAACCAAAAATATTATTTCTTGAGAACCCGAAATTTTATTTAGAAATTAATTTAAAAATTAATTTCTTTGATCTAAGATTGTACTATTTTCTTCAAAATTCGTTTTTTCATACTTGTTAAAAAGTCGACAATTAGTTTTAAAATTCGAGTATTTTAAAAAAAAAACTATTCACACCAACTTTCTCTTGCGAATAAATCTTCTAAAATTGAAATTAAAAAAAATATATTCTTGGATTGCAAGAAATTTTTTTTTCGTTAAAATGCAAATTCTCCTTTAACTTAAAACTATTTTCACCGTTTTTAAGTTATTTTTCGCGTAATAAAAAGAAAAAATGTTTGAAAAAATAACACTCTTCAAGTAGAGGAAAAATTAATTTAAAAAAACACTTAAATTTCTATTAAAAAGAAAGGTTGAATATGTACTAAAAAGATTAATTTTTGATAAAAAAAGACAATTTAAAAGCGAGAATTTCAGTTGTTTGAAACAAATCTTAAAAGCAAATCTTAAACAACAAATCTTAAACAACAAATCTTAAAAAAAAAGTGGTACATTGCTTAGCCAAAAAAAAAAAGTGGTCACTAGAGAGGGACAACATTTATTGATTGAGGATTTAAAACCTTATGTAAAAATTTATTCCTTTGGTTTAAAATTGAAATATTATTCAATTCAAAATTTGTTCTTTTTTGTTGTTTGAAAACTGATTTTTTTTTATTAAACAGTCGGATATTTAGTTCATAATTTTATTTGATTGAAACTTGTTCATATGGTTTTTCTTTTGCGAATAAATCCGCTAATACCAAACTAAAAGGAATTCTTTGATTCAAAGAAATTATTTTTTTGTTCCAATGAAAATTCTTCTTTAATTTAAAATTATTTCCTCAATTTTTAGGTATTTTTGGGGTAAAAATTAATTCTCCAAAAAAATTTTAAATGTTGAGGGAAAACTAGATTGAATACGTAATCAAAGAGATAAATTTTCAATTAAAAAAATAGTAATTTTTAAGAAGACAGCTAAAAGTTATTAAATAAAAAAATACATTTTTAAACAAAAAGAGAAAAAATTTTATTGTTTAAAAATGATAAATTTTGATTAAAAATTCAATTCTCTGGTTTAATATCAAACTATTTTCTTGAAAAATTTGTTCTTTTTTGTTTCTGAAACCTCGCTTTGTTTTTAAAAGACGACTATTTCGTTCAAAATTCGAGTACTTCGTAGAAAGTTTTTATATGAATTTATGTTTGCAAATAAATTTGCTGAAACTGAAATGAAAAAAATATTTTGCGATTCTAAAAAATGTTTTTTTTTTTGTTCCAATGAAAATTAATCTTCAATTTATAATGATTTTCTCAATTCTTATGTCATCTTTTGTGTAGCAGAAAAATTACCTGAAAGAAAATATCTCTTCAAATCGACAGAATGAATGTGAAGAAAATTTAATTTGTATTGAAAAAAAAAGATTGAATGCGCACTAGAAGTCATGAATTTTTAATGTAAAAACCATCTTTCGTTTAAGAATAAATCTGCTGACTCTAAACTAAAAAAAAATATTCTTGGATTCAAAGAAATATTTTTCTTTTGTACCAATGGAAATTCTTCCTTAATTAAAAATTATTTTCTCAACCTTAAAGTTATTTCTGGCGTAGTGTCACAAATTATGTTAAGAAAAACTTCCTTCAAACCGAAAAAAAATTAATTTTAAAAAGAAAAGCTTAAATTCTTATCCAAAAAAAGTTTAATATTTACTGAAAATGACGAATTTTCAATACCAAAAATTGTAATTTTGAAGAATATAGTTAAATTTTTAACCAAAGAAATAAATTTTCAGCCAAACAGAGGAAACATTTTATTGATAGAAGATATGAAATTTTATTAAATAATTAATTTCTTTGGTTTAAAATTAAACTATGTTCTTCAAAATTCGTTTCTTTTTTGTTGTTTGAAAACTCGATTTTTTCTTTTTAAAACTTTGAATAGTTAGTTCAGAGTTTATGTATTTGGTTAAAAGTTGTGCATACGAATTTTCGTTTTTTAATAAATCAGCTAAAAATAAACTAATAAAAAATTCTATGAATCCAAGAAATGTTTCTTTTTTTACTAAAAAATTTTCATCAAAAAAAGAGGAAACTTTTTATTGGATGAAGATTTGAAATTTCATTTAAACATTAATTTCTTTGATATCAATTGAACTGTTTTCTTTAAAATTCCTTCTTTGTGTTATTTCAAAACTTTTTTTTTAAAGTCGAATATTTAAATCATAATTCATTTATTTGATAAAAATTTCTTTGTATAAAATTTCGTTTGCGAACAAATATGCTGAAACTAAACTCAGAAAAAATATTTTTTGATTTAAAGAAATGTTTTTTTTTCCAATGACAGCTCTTTTTCTATTTAAAGTAATTTTCTCAACTTTTAGGTTTTTTTTGACGTGGTAAAAAAATATATTAAAGAAACAGTATTTTTAATAAAGATTAAATTCGTAATAAAAAATATAAATTTTATTCAAAAAAGAATGTTTGATAAATCAGTTAAATTTTCAACCAAATAAATTAATTTTCAACCAAAAAGAGGACACATTTTGTTGGTTGAGGATTCGAAATTTTACTTAAAAATTCCCTTCTTTGGATTCAAATTCAACAATTTTCTTCAAACCTCGTTCTTTTCTGTTGTTTGAAAAATATTTTTTTTAAGTCGACAGTTTTGCTTAATTTTCTAACATTTGGTTAAAAATAGAAATATTCAATTTAAAATTCCTGTATTTTGCTAAAATTGTTCATACAAAGAAAAAATATTTTTTGATTACTTTGTTATCGGAACACTTGGATTTATTATCAAAATAGATTTAATTTATACTAAAATAGATCAATTATTAATCGAAAAAAAAATTGTTTTGAAGAAAATAGTTTCATTTTCAACTAAAGAACTAAACTTAAAAAAGGGATTATCTTAATGGTTGAAGACTCAATATTTCCTCTGAAAATTCATTCCATTGGTTAAAAAGTAAACATTTTCGTTCAAAATTATTTTTTTGTTGTTATTTGAAAACTTGTTCTTTTGTTTGTCAAAATGTCGACTTTTAAATTCAAAATTCCTGTATTCTATTGAACATTGCTCATATGAAATTTTTTTTTACGAACAATTCTGTTAGCTAAAGTCAGAAAAAATACTATTTTTTTCAAAACAATGTTTTTTTGTTCAAAAGAAATTTCTTTGATTTTAAATGATTTTCTCAATTTTCAATTAATTTTGGTGTGATGAACAAATTTATATTGATGAAACAGTTACTTCAATTTCAGACAAATTAATTATCTGAGGGCTCTTTTTGAAAATAAATTACACTTAAATTGAAAGAATTAAAGAATATTTTCATAGATAAGTTTAGATAAGTTTATTTTTATTTTCAATGTTTCTTTAAGAAAATTGGAATTTAGAAAGAAAATGTCTATTTTTCAAAAGCTCATTGTAGTTTTTCGTATTTATCCTTAGAAAATTATAAATGTTAGCACACTATTGTAATTTTTTTCTTTAATTTTTAATAGGTATCTGTACATAACAAAAAAATAATTAATAAAACACGAGAATTTCCTATTTGAAAGAGCTAGTTGTACTGTTTTATTTTGAATTTGAGAAGTACAAAATTCTATGAATAATTATGGATAAATACAGTTTTTTACGAAAAATGGAAAAATCTACAACTAGAAAATGAAGGTTCAGTTCTTTAAAATTTTGAATAGCTTGTTGTAAAAATTTCGGCATCTGTGCGAAAAAATCAGAAAATAGAATTTGCAAAAGCTGGTTGTATTTTTCTTATTTTTTTGTGTGGAAAAATATAAATTTCTATTTTATATGATCAAAACAGGAAAGTCTATGGCTACAAAATAAAAATTTGAAATCTGAAAATTCTCGATCAATTTTCTCGGAATTGTCTAACTTGTTTACATTACACTTTTTTTACTCGTAATCAAAAGGTCAATATCTCAGGATCATGTTTTATTTTTTATTAGACTGAAAATTGATTTTTTTTATCGCAATCTGCAGTCAGGCTTGTCAATTTCCACATCCATTTAATCAAACCTGGATAACCTTTTTTGATCAATAGTTTTTTAAGTCAAGTTTTCAAAATGTTTTTTTGTATAAAATTTTAATACTACCAAACTGTTTAATAATAATGAATACTTCTAAATTGTGCACAAAAATTTACTTAATTTAACATTTTTTTGTAAATGATCACGAAAAATTGTATATGTCGAAATTGAAATTTCTTCAGCTAGAACTAGAGAAATATATCATCATTCTGGTTTTTTAGACACAAAATTTTTCTTTAATCGGAAATTTTTTTGGCGGGATTTTGAAACGTTTTAAACACGACCTAAAATTATTATTTTTTTTTTTAGGAAAGAAAAAAAATATTTTTTTTTTGGCTGTAGCAAAATTTTTTTTTCTCGAAATTATAATTTTATATCATAATTCACTAATAAAAACTACCTTAAAATAATTCACAACGATTTTTAAGCCTTTAGGACATTATTTAATGTTACACATTTTAAAGTGAAACAAGCGAACTATTTTTTTCACGCCTAGAAACCCTTGTGTAATTAAAAATTTCGGTTTTGAATATTGAAATTTCAAATTTAAAAAAAAAATTCTCACGAATGTTATTTTTATTGAGCAAAATGATAATAGTTCTGAAAATCTGCTATTAGGCAAAAGTTCATGGCCCTTTGCCGTGAGCAGTTATTTTCTCCAAAAGCATCAATTTTTCGGCTGATACATTTACAAAAAAATATTTAGCTTTTACTCGTAAATGTGCAGCCCATTAACTAATTTTTTGGCATATTCAATTATTTTAAATAAGCGCGCCAACGGTGACGCATACAGTTGTTGTTGCGACGCATGCGCAATAAGAAGATTCATTTGAGCCCATGTGACCGTAATCTCAATTTTTTCCAAATTCAACTTATGCTTACTTGAAATGTGATATCGTGTTTGTCTGGTCCTAAATTTGTATATTTATAAAAAAAATTCGATCAAAAAAATCTTTTTTCATAACTGTAAAAATGTAGGGCCCGTCAAACGTTGATTGGTTCTTCTTATTTGATTTCCCAAACTTTTAACTCGATATCGCTTTTTGTGTAAACATAAGTCCGGTTTGGAAAAAAAGCAACAAAAAATTTTGAGTTCAAGCTCGCATGGCCTTAAGAAAAAGAAAAGAGTTCACTACCACGCGGAAGCAGTGCTCACATTATGGAAAAAGTATACATTTCAACACTGACTCGCCGCTCGTCGGTGTGTAGAAGAAGAAGGCGATGTTGCGCGCGCAGGCTTCTC
>NC_046658.1:159041923-159045672 GCF_010883055.1 Belonocnema kinseyi | reverse complement strand
GAGAGAGAAGCATGCGCGCGCAACATCGCCTTCTTCTTCTACACACCGACGAGCGGCGAGTTAGTGTTGAAATGTATACTTTTTCCATAATGTGAGCACTGCGCGGAAGTGTTGTTAATTTGAGGTCAAAGTAGTTTGGTCAGAAAAATTTGTTTTAATGAAATAGTTGTGGAAGTTGTCAAGCGGAAAGCAACACTATACACAAATGGGAACAACTTCGTTGCGGATAGCTATACAAAACCTAATCGTCCGATTCAATACATATTAAAACTTACTCCTGAGATTTTGAGTTTCTGAATGTGGTCGCAAAAGTTGTGGTCCAAAAAAGTTAGAGAATCCAAAACAAATTATCTAACAGATTTAAGTTTACAATTTCACAGATCTTAAATATCGGGTTTTGGTAGAAAAAGTTGAGATGCAAAATGAAGGATCGAAAAGCAGAAAAGGACGAGTGTTCGAGCATTGTCAAAGAGTGGGGTTGACGCGCAGAAAACACGACGAAAGAGAAAACGGAATCCCTCCTCTCATTCGTCACCCCCACTCCTGGCTATTCCTCGAGCGTTCATTCGGTTCGGAGAATATTAAAGGTGTTCTCACAAGAAAATACGTGTACAGTATGCTGGAAACGGCTTACGCACGAGCCGTCCGTGCAATCACACGGATCGCTAACCAATCACGTGCGATCAATCACACTGCTTCGGTGCGAAGTAGAAGCTTGCGCCGTTGACAATTTCGTTTATTATAGTATTAAGTTATCAATATTTATTGATTTAAATTATAGTATCCACAAATTCGTATAGATAACTCCGAAGCTTATCACAGATATTCGAAATATAAAAAAAAATGACTTTCTAAAGTAGCTTTCAATATCGAATTTTTCACAATGATAAAAAGTACACTCTCCCCGCAAACACAGCAATATTGGCAACGTCGCAAACTTCTGCTAATCGAGCGGCGGCTCGATAGGTGAACCGTACGTAACCAGCTTGCACCGCAGCAGCACGGCAGATTTCCCATCTGTGAGAAACACATGCAAACGTTGCATGTTGGTGAGTCGGCACTCTTACATGCTGCGAAGACCAGCCTCGTCTAAAGCCGAAAATACACGAGCAAGAAGCCGAGCTCGCCCGACTTCACCAGTGCCGATCTAGCTACTCCTCAAATTTATTCCGGTTTTAAAGTCCCGAATTATACTCAGAATTATTAGGCTTATTGCGAAGAGGAAAATATCTTTGACTGTATAAAAATATATATATAGGAGACGAGGTTTCAGTGGATTAATATAAATACATTTTATCCTGAAACTTTTAATTTATACTTAAGTTTGCTGTTGAAAAAATTAGTGTTCAACCTGATAAAAACACACGAATTTTCAGCTAAGGAATCGAATTTTAAAACAAGAAGATTAATCCACAAACAAATACGATTCATTTTCAAACTGAAGAAATAAATATTCAACCAAAACTGGACTGGTTAAGCTTTTAAATAAAAAATGGAATTTTCAACGAAATAGTTTGATTTTTAACAAAAGAAATGACCTTTTACGAAAAAAAATTAATTTTGAATAAAAAATGTAACATTGAAATGTTAGGTACAAAAAATTAATTTCGAATAAAAAAACAAAGGAGTCTACAACAAAATAATGAAATTTTCAGCAAAGAAATGAATTTACGAACAAAAAGACTAATATTCTTTAGTAAAATACGGATTTTCAACAAAATACATAAATATTTAACCAAATTGCTGAACTTTCAACTAAAAATTATTCTTTTTTAACAAAAAAAATCAATAGTTACACTTTCAGTAAAAAAATCAACATTGCCCCAAAAAAGAAAACAAAGTTTTAACAAAATATTTAAATTTTTAAGCGAAAGATTGAATTTGAATATACATAATTTAATGTTAAAACCAATAATTTTCTACCGAAAACAAAAATTCAATATTTTTAAAAATCAACTTTAAAAAATAGGTTTAAACCAACTTTTATTTTAAAGCAAAAAAAAAACAAATTTTCTAGCAAAGTAAAAACAAATTTTCAACAAAGTAGTTCAATTTCCAAGGAAAATGTAAATGAATTTCCAACGTCTTCTTGTTCATAGATTTATATCTCTGGTAGAAAATTTTAATATTTTATTGCATGTTCGATTGTTTTTTTTTTAAATAGTAATTATTTTTTGAAATTGGAAATCTAATTCTTTTTCGGGAAAAAGTACTGGAGCACACTAACTAGAATGTTTCCAGGAACTGCTTGCAAATTAAAAAAAAAAAAAAATTAATAATATTTACCTGACGATACTGATTTTCCTAATTGTATAACATTTGTTTTTGTTGAGAAAATTACTTTATTCACCTTTCATCACGAGGAAACTTTTCCAGTAGGTTTGACGCACATCAAATTGGTTTTTATACACAACACTGTACAATCGATACTTGACAAACCTATTTTTTAGGGGCTGTTTCACCCCCTTAAGATGTTATTCCACAGATAAAAAAAAATACATGTCGCTTAGTTTTTCGAATATTACAACATATATGAGGGAGTATCAAATCGGCAAGGGAAGTCTGGAGTACCTTCCTTGTAAGTATATCTATATATGCAGTAAAAGTGCAAGAAAAATGGCGGGCCAATCAGCGAGCGGTACACTAGTTTGCCACATTGCGCCTGGACCCGCTGTACTGTACACTAGGGACCCTGTAGTGAGGGACGCGCCAAGGGCTATGTGGAGGGGGTAGTTGAAACGGAAGTTGCAGCCAGCGGTAGAAGGTGCGATGTATTTAAACGGCAAGAAACACGATAAATACTAGACATATCGACGGTAACGAAGCGTGAAGCTATAGGAAATTTCAATAACTGTACAGTATCTGCTGTTGGAACAGAAGTATCGCTCTCTTTTCGCTCGACCAATCCGAATACCGAAGCGCGAAGATGTAGTCAACTTTGGTATAATATCTTGATTTGGAAAGGAAGTGTCTCTCTCTTCTCGCTCGACCAATACGCATTCAGCTGACCGATTGACGCGTCCCTCACCACAGGGTCCCTACTGTACACTGAACACTAGCACACTCTGCTGCTTCAAGGAAGAAGCTCCGGTACTTCGACGGGAAGTTTACTTTCTACAAAGTGTCTTCTCTGAACGCTAAAAATATTTTGTATACAAGTTTCATTGTAACTGATTTTAAGAAAAATGCGACATTACTGTAGTTTTAGTGGTTGCAACAACAGTACAATAAAAACATAAATTATTTTTGTTTTTTGGACTGCAAGTAGCGAACCCGACATCATAAGTGCAATAATATTGAATACAATTGTTCTTGTAGAAACAGCACTGTTAGAAATATCTGGTAGAATTTTCAACCGCATGTAGTTGAAGTTTCATGAAATTACGGTTGAAATTTCAACTACGAACGATTTTATTTGGCACAGTTCCTGAATTTCAAAATAAGTATAATTTCTCAAAGAATTGAATGGGTTTGATTCAAGATTTTTAAATAATCAATAATATTAAATAACACCCATCAAGATTTCTTGAAAATAATATATTTTAAAATTCACTAACTGCAGCAAAAGAATTCCGATAAGGAATCATGAGTTATTTCGTACATTTGTGTCGTGAGATCTCTGAGATTAATAAAGTGTATATTATTATTCTTATTATTACACCATTAAGCCATTTCCCTTTCGGGGTAGGCGTGACTCACTCGGCAGGGGAAAGGAGTAGTGTGTGGATGGGATAGAGATTTTTCAGATT
>NC_046658.1:159030953-159041823 GCF_010883055.1 Belonocnema kinseyi | reverse complement strand
CATTTTTTGAATTTCGAAATTTTAATATAACAAGACGTTCGGACAATACTTTTTCGCGTTTTCGAGCGTTCGGACCCTTTTCGTTTCTGGCCACTCAATTTTAAATCAAAGAGGCCCAATTCTGATAGCATTATATCAAATGAAATCAGTGAAGAGAAGAAGATGCGGATAAGAGGTCCAACAGTCACTCATAACAAGAGCTCTTAAAGTCCCCTAAAAGTTACTATAGTCACCGAGAGGTTCCCAATAATCAAACTCGATGACAATCAGGTTAAGGCAATTAAAGAGGAATTAGGAATTATAATCTATAGGGCACAATCTGTAGAAGTCATCCCAAGATCTGATCATTGCTATCTTAAAGATGATGTTTCTATCATCATCTGATCGGTTGAAGTGTCTAGAATTTGGCTCATTGAAGCTGCAAGCAGATTGAAACTTTGGGCGAGAGGTAAGATCAAATTCATCGACAGCAAAGATCTCCCAAGGTCAGTAGAAACAACTTCCAGTCTAGATTTTATCCAGACAAACCTTCGAGCGGTTACTCACTGAGAAATGTGGAAACCTTATACCTATAAATGCGGTAGTCTTAATAGGAATCGCATAGAGAGTGCTAAGATTTCCTTGAGATTGCCGGGAGTGCCGAAATTTCAAGAACTTCTCGCGAACGGGACTCTGCAGGAGAAATCAGATTCGGCCAAGCTCGGCGGTGTTCGGATGTAGTCGGCTGTCAGTTCGACTGACATACGCAGTGTGTGCATGACGAACGTGTGAATGCTTTGTGATGTAAATGCTCCACGCTTGTCGAAATATTTTCAAGAGTTTGCCTAGGACTTCTAGCGCGGAATTTTGAGATTTCTCAGTGACTGGCCCATCGCAAACCTTCACTATTCTAAAGGATTTTTTGCTATCTTGAGCAGAAATTTTTTAAGCGGAGCAAACGGCTTTTTCCTGAATACAAGAATCTTCAACTTACAAGACAAAAGTTAGAGGCTCAAGTAACAAAAACGGATAAGTAATTTATGACAGTTTTCTAGAAACAACTAGGGCAGTACTTTATATCAGAGGCTATATAAACTTAGTGAATTACCAAGGTTCTTTTCTAAAGACTTTGTGATAGTAAAGATCGACAACCATCCAGAAAGCAACCTCTGGGGATTTACTCAGCGTACCTATCATTTGACTCCCAAGACCCACCACCATTAGAAGAATGGAGAAATTTGGTGAAATACTGCTGCCTTAAAGCATAACCATTGCTCATCGAATGTGATGCTAACGCACATCATTCGACTTGCGATAGTAAGCACACCAACCTGAGGGGTGCCTATTAGATTATCTCTTAACTACTGATTGAACTTCATTCAGTCGTGCCTTCGTGACATCTAAATGTCATAAGGTTAATGATTTGACCTTATCTTCAATAATTACCAGCAAACTGTTTAAGGATGGGTCTGAGCCGTTTTTAGACGCTCCATCGTACAGAATTAAATTTAATCAGAAATTAAAATTTGCGGTCAACATCCTACAAAAAGATATAAACTGAGAACAATAATCATCTTTGTATTAAAAAAGCATAGAGAGATGCACGCTGGTAGGATCCTCGACTTGAGAATCTGGAAAAGGATACTCGAAGTCTTTTTAACAGGGCCATGAATAATGGAAATTGGAACTTGTACAGGGCAACGTTAATAATATATAATAATTGATAATGAAATAGTTTGACTCATGGAGAGAATATTGTCAGGAAATCGAGAATATACCTAATATTGCTGTATTGAACCAAAAGAGACAAGAAAAAACAAAGTTTAGCGAGAAACTTAAATTTTTTTCTTAAGCAGAAGAATTTTTGTATTAAATACAGCCAAACCTGGATTTAACGTCAATTTTTTGAATGAGCGTGACATTAAATCAGGAGTCTCGGAAATATTTGGTCTCTCTCCTGATTTTTCTCTTTCTTGTTTCTCTCTCTGTTTTGTGACGCTTGAGTGAGCACAGCACATCCTCCCGTAGCGACTTTGACCCATCCCCACCACGCGGCGTCTATTCTTCGAAACGTTAAATGCAGCATCACCTAATCTAGGTTTGATTCTACTTGAATTTTTCACTGAGGAAATGAATTTTCAACTAAAATGATAAATTTCCCAACAAAAAAGAAGAACTATCATTTAAAATAAAAAACAGATGGATTCAAGCAAAATTGACAGATTTCAACCAAATAGTTGAACCTTTAAAAAAAACAAATTAAGTTTATACTAAACAATTGTATTTTTTCAAGAAAAACATCAAGTTTCTATACAAGAGACGTATTATTAAAGCAAAAAGCTTATTTTCAAAAAACGAGTTACATGTTTAGGCAAGAAAGATCTTTAAGTCAAGAAGGAACGAAATTCTGGAAAATAGTACAATTTTCTGCAAAAGAAGTAGATTTTGTAATTAAATATTAAAATGTCAAATAAAAAAATATTGACTTAAAAAAACGGGTTCAACAAAATACATGAATTTACAGCTAAAAAGTTGAATTCTCAAGTAAAAAAGGTAAATGTTCAACCACAAACATAATATTTAAATCAGAGATTAATTTTAGACAAGAAACAAAAATGTCACCTAAATTGTTTGATTCTTCCTTCATGAAGATTAATTTTTCACAAAATAGTTCAACTTTTATCCAAAAATATAAATCTTCTACATGAAAGTGAATTTCTAGTATAAATATATGAACTTTCAATCAAATAGTCTAATTTCCAACCAAACTTGTGAAATTTTCAGTTGAAAAATTCAATTTTCAACGAAAAAAAAACAATTAAAAAATATATTGAAATCCACAAAGAAGCAACTCAATTTTTCCATAAAAGGAGGAATTTCTAATCAAGTACATTAGTTTTTAAACAAAATATTCAATTTTAAACTGAAAAATATAAGTTTTTAACTAAAAATATAATAGTGAAATTTTAAGTTGAAAAAACTAATTTTCAATAAAAAAAGGAATTTTTAACAAGTTAGTAATTAAATTTTCAACCATATTGAATAATCTTTAACCGAAAAGATGAATTTATAACAAAATAGATGAATTATCAACTAAATAATTCTACTTTAAACTGAAAAATGTAAATTTTCAATTGAAAATAGGACAATGAAAATTTAATTTAAAAAAATTAATTTCCAATGCAAAGAAACAAAGACCAAATAAATGAATTATTAATCAAAAAGATGAATTTTTAAAGAAGCAGATCAAATTTCTTTATCAAATTCTTTTCTTTATCAAATTAATTTACAATAAAAAAAAAGAATTTTGCACAAAATAGTTACATTTTTAACAATAACAAAATTTTTAATCTAGCTGAATAATTTCCGGCCAAAAGTACGAATTTTAAACAAAATAAATGCATTTTCAACCAAATAGTTTAATTTCCGATTATAAAAGTTATATTTGAAATAAAATACTAAACAAGTAAATTTTACTTAAAAAATTAATTTAAAAAAAAAAACGAATTTCAACAAAACAGTCAAATTCTCAACTAAAGAAATAAAATTTTAATTAATTTTTTCATTTCAAAAATGTAACAGTTGATACTTGAAAAAAAAAAACAGATTTTAATTTTAAATGTTCAAAAACATAAATTCGAGTTTTAAGCCAAGAAGGCGAGATTTCGACAACATTTTCAATCAACCACGTCAGAAAGAAATCTTAATATACCAACTAATCTGCTATAGGGGAGACCACCCTACAGTGGATAATTATTAATTTACAGTATATACTAAAATTAGAATTTATTTCTTTGCTTATAATTGTGCTCGTAATTAATGATTATCTAGTGTAGGAACATTATCTATTTTAGCGTGGTCTCCCCTAATTAAAATTATATACTGTTTTGGAAGGCAACTGTCAACAAAACAAAACTGTTTACGTCAACTTGTCAAAACATATCTTATCACTTTTATTTTTTTATTGTACAATCATATTTATTCCAAAAATAATAATTTCTATTTTTTAACTATAAAAAAAATGTGCATAATAAAATGGATAGAATTATATAAATAATATATTAGTTCAAATATTTTTTGCAAATGTGCAACTGCTTAGATTATTAATTTTGTAGAACTAAGAAATATTTAAAGAAAAATGAAATTCTGAAAATTCCAACCAAATTAATTAATTTTCAACCAAAAAACTAAATGTTTGACTGGAAAAGATAATTTTGAAACCAGAGAAAAATAGTTACATTATTTGTTAGAGAGAAATGTGTTTTCAACCAATAAAGAAATTTTTCAACCAGAATCGTGGATTTTAAAACCAAGAAAAATAATTTTTTACCAAAATAGACGATTTTTCAATTGAAAAAGAAAAATTTTCAACCAAAAATGAAATAAATATATTATAAACTTTTGACTTAAAACAGAATGGTGAAATTTGTAGTTAAAAAAATTTATTTAAAAAAATTGTTTTTAAATGAATAAAATTTTAATCAAAGAGATTACATTTTATCCCAACATATTAATTTACTACCAGAAAAAAATTTCAACAAAATACTCAAAATTTTAACCAAATAGTTGAATTTTTAGCTAAAAAATATAAATTTTTAAACTAAAATATAACAGTTACATTTTAGTTAAAGAAAACAAGAATTTTTAACAGAAAAATAAAAAAAATTACACAAAAAGTAATTTTCAACCAAAATCTTCTAGTGTTCGGACAAGAGGATTAATTTGTTGCTATAACAGACGATTTTACAATAAAAAAGTTAATTTTTAACCAAAATGGAACAGTCAAATATTCATTGAAAAAACCTTCATTTTCAAAAAAAAAAAACTATTCATCTAAATAGCTGAATTTTCAAGCAAGACTTATTTTATAACATAAAACTAATTTTTAACCAAATATATAATTTTTAACTAAACAGTTGATTAACAAATTTTAAAAAATCCATTTGAAAATGGATTAGTGAAATTTTTAGTTAAAAAACTAAAATTTTGACAGAAACAACAAAATATTGAAATTTTTTACGAATTAAATAAAATGTATTCAAAAAGATTAATTTTTAGCAAAAAAATTTCTTTAATATTGGAAAGATTAATTTTCATCAACATAAATACATTTTCTAACAAATAGTTGAATTTTTTGATAAAACATATACATTTTTAAACTAAAATGGAACAGTTACATTTTAGTTAAAGAAAAAAACAATTTTCACCATAAAAATAAAGAGATCTACAAAAGAAATTAATTTTCAATTAAAATTGTCGAATTTTTCAACTAGAGGATTAATTTTTTAATGAAAAAGATCATTTACCAATAAAAAAGGTGGATTTCTAACCAAAATGGAACAGTTTAATTTTCGTTAAAAAAAACCTTAATATCTCACAAAACAAAAGCTTTTTATCCAAATAATGAAATTTCAAGCAAAAATATTAGTTTTATAACAAAATAACGAATTTTCAACCAAACAGTTGTATTTTTAATTAAAAATACAAATTTTAAACTGAAAATAGATTAGTGAAATTTCCAGTTGAAAAATTAAATTTTCTACCGAAAAAAAAGAATTTTCAAGAAACTATTTGAATTTTGAACAAAATAAATTTATTCCAAAAAGATGAATTTTTAACTGACGAGATTGATTTTCCACCAAAAAGACGAATTTTCTAGAAAATAGTTTTATTAATAACTAAAAAATATAGATTTTTACCCAAAAACTAAATAGTCGAATCTTTAGTTCAAAAATGAATTTTTATAACTAAAGAAAAAAGAAATGTCAATAAAATATTTAACTTTTCCACCACAGAAATAAATTCTCGACTAAAGTGATAAATCTCCATTAAAAATATCAATGAATTTCCAACTAAAAAAGATACATTTTTAACCAGATACGGAATAGTTAATTTTTCAGATCTAAAATTAATTTTTCATTAAATCAAACAAAAAGATGGATTTTCAAATAAAATGGTGAAACTTGTGAAAAGTATTCGAAACTTCAACTAAGTACTTTATTTTTCAACAAGAAGAAAAATTGTAATCAAGAAGATTATATTTCTATCCAAAAAAGATCAATTTCAAACTAAAAAAGATAATTTTCTAAACAGAAATGAAATAGTTTAATTTATTTAATTAAAACAAAAAAATAATTTTCAAGGCAAAAAACAACTAGGTGTTAACAGAGTAGTCCAATTTTCAACCAAAGAGATGAATATTGAACAAAAATTGCGAATATTTGACAAAAAAAAAATGAATTTTTATTCAAGCATTTTAAAATTCAAGCAATTTTAGTTTTATTTTTTAATGAAAAATGATGAATAGTGTACAAAAAGATGGCATTTTTAATTAATAATAGATTAATTTGAAACAAATAATTCAAAATATGCAATCAAAAATACATTTTTAACAAAATATAAATATTTTCAACGAAACTGTTGATTTTTTAACCTAATATTTTATTTTTCAACTCAAAAAGATAAATTTTCTGCCTCAAACGATAAATTTTCAATAAAATACATAAATTTTAACCAAATAATTATTTTGGAAAACAAAACAAATTTTCTAACAAAGAGATGAATATTCTACTAAAACAATAAATCTTTTACAAGTTAGTTGAACTTTCAATCACGATGTTTAATTTTTAACACAAAAGAAAATGTTAATCAAGAAAATTAATTTTCTACCAAAAAAGATGAATTGTTTAATGAAAAAATGTGGTAGTCGATATTATAAGAAAAAGATTTTAAAAAATAAAAATCTTAAGCCTAAAATGCAAAATTTCTACCAAATTTCTAATAAACTTGATCAGAAATAATTTTTTTTTTACCAAGGAATCTGCTTTAAAATTTTAAGAACTCGCCCAATAATATTATGTATAGATACAAGGTAAAAATATTTAGTATAGCTAAATTTAAATAATTTACAAAAATTATATAAAAGTAAAGTAAATTTCAATCATAATAATAATAATTGTGTCAATTAAAACCGAAATGAAAAACGTAGTTAGGATGTCACTGAACGATTACAATGAAAGTCAAACACTGTTCCGGAATGCTGCCACCTACAAAACAAACCTGTTTACCTTATCACAAGACATCTGTTGTAGTTGACACGTTTTGGGAAATGTGTTATTGTTTTGATGATTACTTTTTTCGAACTGAAAAATACAAAGTTTCAACTAAACATGGAATACTGAAATTTTAAGTTGAAAAAATTAACTTTGAAGACAAAAAAAATTATCTTCAACAAAATAGTTAAATTTTGATCCAAATAAATGAATTTGCAATCATAAAAAATTAATTATGTACCAAAACGACGATTTTGTTTCTCCAAATACATCAACTATGAAGAAAATAGTTAAAATTTCAACTAAAACATAAATTTGTAAACGAAAACCAAATTTCTACATTTGTAGTTAGAAAAATAAATTTTAAAAATGGAATTTTGAACAGAAAAGTTAAGTTTTCAAACAAATACATAAATTTTTAACGAAAAAAGTCATCTTTAACCAAAATCATCAAATTTCAAAACCAAGAAGAGTATTTTTCTACAAAAAGACTACTTTTCAATTAAAAAAAGATCAATTTTGAGCCTCACATGGAATAGTTAAATTTTCAATGAAGAAGAAGAATTTTAAATCAAACAGATAAATTTAAAAAATACATTAATTTATAACCAAACATTTAAATTTTAAACCACAAATACAACATTTTTATTGAAAATCTAATAGTGAAAAAACTAAATTTTCAACCAAATATTTAAATTTTAAACAAGATAAATGAAATTTTAACAAAAGAGATCAATATTCAACCCAGAAGATTAATTTTCGATCAAAAAGATAAGGTTTCCATAAGATACATGAATTTGCATCCAAATAGTGAAATAGTGAAATACTAAATAGTGAAATTTTTAGTTTAAGAAATTAATTCTTTAAACAAAATTAAATGAAACAATTGCATTCTCAACAAGAGAAATAAATTATCACCTAAAATGATGAATCTTCTGTTTAAAAAAATTATTTTTAATGAAGTAGCTCATTTTCCAACTGAGTACAATACAATTCGCAATCAATGATGATGATTTTTTTATAACAAAAAAATTACATTTTCAGCCCAAAAAAACTTAATTCTGAAAAATTCTGAAAAATTCTGTAAAATTCTGAACAAAGAAGATTGTTTTTGTAACAAAAATAAGAATTTCCAACAAAACACGTTAATTTAAAATCTTAAAAATATGAAGTTTTACTAGAAAATGGAATAGTAAAAAATTAATTTAAAAAAATTTTTTATTGGATAAATGAAATTTCTGCCAAAAAGATAAATTTTGAACGCAGAGGATTAATTTTCCACCAAAATTACATTTTTAGTTCATAGAAATTTAAATAAGATGAAAATCAAAATTTAAAATCGTATTTAATCCTATTTAAATCCTATTTATTCATCTAGAAAGTAATTTCCAACTGAAATCCCAAAAACATCAATTCTAACCCAAAATGGAACAGTTACATTAATAAAAATTCATTTTCATGCGAAAAAATTAACTTTTTATCAAAATAGTTCAATTTTTAATCCAGAGGATTCATTTTTTGGGAAAATAACGATGTTATAACAAAATACATGAATTTCTAGCCGAACACTTAAATTTTTATTAAGAAATAACGAAATTTTGACCAGAAAAAAACTCTTCGCCAAAAAGATAGAGTTTTAATAAAATTAATGAAATTTCAACAAAAAAGATGAATTTTCAACCCAGAAGCTAAAATTTTCACCAAAAAAAAGAAGTTTTATTAAGATATACATGAATTTTCACCCAGAAGTTGCATTTTTATCTGAAGATACATTTTCATCCAAAAACCAAATACGGAAATTTTTCATACAAAATTTAAACTTTTTACCTGAAAAAAATAATCTTCAATAAAAAAAAATTTACATTTTTAATTTTTTTTTAGTTAAATTTTCAATCAAATAAATAAAACTTCAACACAATGGGTAACATTTTAAACTAGAAGATTAATTTTCTACAAAAAAAGACGAATTTTGTTTAAAAATACATCAATTTTAAACTAATAAAATACAAATATACAAATATATAAAATAAATTTCTTATAAATTAGCGCAGCTTGCAATGAAGTAGTCGAATTCACCAACAAAAACGATGCATTTTTAAACAAAAAAAAAATGTTGTAATCTATTTTTGTCCATAAAAGGATTTTAATTTAAAATTTGAAAAAAAAAACCAGTGAAGTTTCAATCCAAATAAGGTCAGATTTCTACAACATTTTTGATGAACCAGATCAGAAAAAAATGTAATAAACCAACTAATTTGCTATAAAATTTCTCAAATTTGCACTTTATTTCTCATTTAATTTTTATTAAAAAATTTAATTTTTAACTGAAACACAAATCTTAGTCCAAAAGTTAAATTTTTGACAAATAATATTATTTTTTAGACAAGAAATTCGACTTTTGAACTAGCTCAATATTTAATCAAGTAACTGAATTCATAAAAAACAAATCTTAAAAAATGCAAATCTGAACAAAAAAGGATTTAAAATTAAAAATTAAAAAAAACATTGAAGTTTTATGTCAAAAAAGCAAGCCTAATACATATATGTTTTATGAACCAGATCAGAAAGGAATTGTAAAAAAAAAACGAATCTTTTACAAGATGAAGAATTTGCATAATCATACTATATACAGCCACAAATTCAAAATATTTGGAATGGCTGAGGAAGATTAATTTTTAATCATGAAGAATAATTTTCTGCCAAAAAAGACGGATTTTTAATAAAAAAAGTTTCTTTTTCAGTAATAAATAATAAATCTTTTTATAAAAACAGTAAATCATCAACATTTTGAGTTTAAAAATTTTAATAACAAAAAAAAAAGAAATGTAAAAGAAACACTTTAATTTTTCAATCAGAGAAATATATTTTCAACTAAACTGATAAATCTTCTATAGAAAAATCAATTTCTTATAAACTAGCTCACTTTTAAACAATTAGTTAAATTTACGACCAAAAAAGATGAATTATTCAATAAAAAAATATAGAAATCGATATTTAAACCAAAGAAGACGAATTTTAAAATAAATGAGAAGTTTGAAGCCAGAAATGCAAGATTTCTCTAACATTTTTGATCAACCACTACAGAAAGAAATTGAAGAAACCAACGAATCTGCTACAAAATGGTAAGAATTCGCACAATAATATTATATATAGCTTCAAGGTCGAGAGATTTTGTATGGATAAATTCAAATCTTTCGCAGAAACTATATAAAAGCAAAATAAAAATAAATCATTTTAATACTTGTTTCAATTAAATCCTGAATTAAAAAAAAAAACCAGTAAAGATGTCACTGAAATATTAAAATGAAAATTAAATACTGTCCCCAAAGGCGGCCACTGAGAACAAAAAACCTGTTTACCTTAACTGATCAAAAGATATCTCTCGGATTATGAAATACTTTTGGAAAAAAATCTAATTTTAATTAATAAACTTTAAAAAAATTAAAAAACGGAATAACCTTGATCGATCTTTTTTATTTAATCACCTGAAAATCTTACCTACATGAGAACTTTTTTCCACGGTCCACGGAAACAGCTTTGGTGACAATGACGAAAGTGCGTGTCATTTATCGCTCCGCTCTTGAAACATCCAATTAGAAACTCGTGACATCAACTGCATTACTACCTAAATATCGGATTCACTTTTCACCACACTGCACTTGCACCTTATTTTCAACTTTTTTCTCACAATTATCTAAAAATTGTCACCCTGGATCACCTGTTTGTAATGAAATTTTCAGAGATGGGAGGGGGTAAGGAAGGGGAGGGGGATAAACTGAAAAAACAAACTGAACTGAATTAATGAAGTGAATGTAATTAATCAGTTGGGAGGCACTTGA
>NC_046658.1:159018340-159030853 GCF_010883055.1 Belonocnema kinseyi | reverse complement strand
TACTCTACTCTTCTCTGCTATCTATGCAGTCAGACGCCTAAAATTATTCATTTATTTCACTTTTATTGAGATCATTGTTGGGAGGAACCCAATTGTTGGAAATTTTAAATTATACAACTTTTTGACGGCCTGCTGCCTCACCACCAAAACACTTTCAAACAAAAAGATGACATTAATTTTTTTTTCAGTTGTGTGGACTAAAGTCTTTTCAAATAAAATAACAAATATTCAAGCAAACAGATAAATTTTAAAAAAGTAGTTTAATTTTTAAGTGAGTAGTTTAATTTTCAACAAGAAAAATTTTTTAATCTAGAAGATTAATTTTCAAAATAAAATGATCAATTTTCAATTAAATAATGAATCTTTAGACAAATAAATATTTTATGAAGTAGTTTAGCTTTTAACAAAGTAGATTAATTTTCAACCGAAACACATAAATAGTGAACAAAATTGTAAATTTATTAATTAAAATAGATAAATTTTAACAAAATTTAGTTTCAACTAAAATGATACATCTTTACTCAAATAAATGAATCTTTTACAGAATAGTTTAATTTTCAACTAAGTAGTTTCATTTTCTACAAAACAGACAAATTTTTAGTAAGAAATGAAATAATTCAATTTTAAAGAAAATTAATAATAATAAAGAAAAAAATAGCAACAAAATAGTTTATTTTCGATAAATAAATGTTAATTTTAATCAAGAAGAATAATTTTATACCAAAAATAATGCATTTTTATCAATAAAATAAATTTTCAGTCAGAAATGTAATAGTTAATATTTTTCAAAAATTAACTTTCAAAGAATTAAAAAAAAACAGATAAATCAGAAATAATAATAATTTTCTATACGAAAGGATACATTTTAATAAAGAAGATAAATTTTCAACTAAAAAATATCAATTTTCAAGTAGAAATAGAATATACACCTTTTACAAAGTCTAGTTAAACTTTTAACTAAATAGATTAATATTCTATTAAAAAAGATAAATTTTCAAATATAAAAAATAAATTTTTCACAAGAAAGAGAATCTGTGCGTTTTTAATTCAAACATTAATTTTTTAACCGAAAAGAAACAAATTTCCAAACAAAGAGATGATTTTTCAACTAAAAAAATAGTTGAATTCAGAATAATTTTCAACCCGAAGATATGAAATTAAATCCATAAATGGATTTTTAGGTTGAAAAAGATCAATTTTCCACCAGAAATAGAATAGTTAATTTTTCAATTGAAAAACTAATTAAACAAAAGAAAAACAATTTTTAAACATAGAGATAAATTTTTAACTAAAATGATGCAACAAATGAATATTTTTACAAAGTAGTTAAAATTTCAATCAAGTAGTCTACTTTTCAACAAAAAATAAATTAATTTCAATTAAGATGGTTAATTTTCTACCAATTAAGGTATTATTTCCAACTAAAAAAGATCAATTTTGAACCATATAAAGAAGAGTTCAATTTTCAAGAAAAAAGATTGTGAATTTGCGACCAAAGAAATGAATTTAAACAAACAAAAAAACATTTAAACTTTCAACCAACTAGTTTAATTTTCTACCAACAAATTTTTATTTTTACCAAGAAAAATAATTTTCTACCCGGAAAGAAGAATATAAATCGAAAAGATGAATTTAAATCTAAAAGATGAATTTACATCTAAAAAATATTAATTTTTAACCTGAAATAGAAAAGTTAATTTTTCTTTTGGAAAGTTAATTTAAAAAAACACGTTTCAAATAAAATAACGAATCTTCAAGTAAAACAATCAATTTTTCAAAAAGTAGTTTAACTTTTAACTGAGTAGTTTAAATTTAAAAAAAAATTATCTAGAATGATTTTTAAAAAATAAGCATTTTATCTTTTAAACATGTAGCTTAATTTTCAACCAAAAAATACAAATTTTATCAAGCATAAGAATTATCAACTAAAAAAGATAAATTTTCAACCAGAAATGGAATACTAACTTATTCAATTAAAAAAAAGAAATTTCAAAATAAAAAAAAGAGATGAATTTTCAGCTAAAATAATGAATCTTCTCCTAACAAATAAATCTTTTACAAAGTAGTAGAAATTTCGTTCAAGTAGTGAAATTTAAACAAATATAAAATTAATTGTAATCAAGAAGATTAATTTTCTACCAAAAATATTATTTTTTCAGTAAGACGACTAGTTTTATCAGAAAAAAGATAAAAAGATAAATTTTTAAACAAAAATGAAACAGTTTAATTTCCACAATAAAGCAACTAACACAAAAAATAGTTCAATTTACAACCAAAGAAACAAATCTTCAAATAAAACGATAAATCTTTGAATAAATAATTAAATTTTAAAAAGAAAGCATTTTATCTTTCAATGAAGCGGTTTAATTTTGAAACAACCAATATACATTTTCATCAAACAGATTAATTATCAACTGAGAAAGATAAATTTTCAACCAGAAATGAAATACTTAATTTTTCAGTTCAAAAAATGAAATTTAAAAAAAAAAATAAAACGAAGAGATGAATTTTCAGCTAAAAAATTAATCCTCATCCAAAATAATTTATCTTTTGCAAGGTAGTTGAACTTTGAATTAATTAGTTTGATTTTCAAAAAAAATAAATAAATGTAATTAAGAAGATTAATTTTCTTCGAAAAAAGATAATAAATTGCACATGAAAAAGATAAATTTTTAACCAGAAATGGAATAGTTAAATTTTCAACAAAAAAATCAACTGTTTAAAAAAAAAGTTCATTTTAAAAAAGGAAGCATTTTATCTTTCAATCAAAAGTTTAATTTTTAACAAATCAATATCCATTTTTATCCAGCAGATGAATTATCAACTAAAAGAGATAAGTTTTCAACCAGAAATGGAATTCTTCATTTTTCAGTTTAAAAAATTAAATTTCAAAATAAAAAAAATAAAATAAAACAAAGGGATGAATTTAGAACAAAAATAATAAATTCTCACCCAAACAAGTGAATCTTTTACGAAGTAGTAGAACTTTCTACTAAATAGTTTAATTTTCTAAAATAAAAAAAAATGTAATGAAGAAGATTAATTTTACACCTAAAGAGATGAATTATAATCACGAAGAAAAATTTTCAATAAAAAATAAAAGAATTTCATTCAAGAAGAATTTTTTAACTAAAAAGAGACATTTCAACCAGAAGTGGAATATTTCAATGTTCAAGAAAAAATTTTTGACAAAATAGTTCAATCTTTAAGAAAAATGATGAATCGTCGAGGAAAAAAGTAAATTTAGGAAAAAAAAACGAATTTTAACTTTGAACCAAGTAGTTTAATTTTTGACCAAAAAAGTATAAATTCTAATCAAGAATAAAAATTTTCAACCCTAAGAGATGAATTTGAATCTAGAACATGAATTTTAAGCTAAAAAATATCAATTTTCGATCAGAAATGGAATAGTTAATTTTACAATTAAAAAATTAATTAAACAGAAAAAAATGCTTGAACAGACAGATAAATTTTTAACAAAAATAATGCATCTTCAACGAAACAAATAAATCATTTTACAAAGTAGTTGAACTTTTAACCCTGTGGTCTAATTTTCAACAAAAATAAAGAAATTTCAATCAAGAAGATTAATTTTCTACCAAAAAAGCTAAATTTCCAACTGAAAAAGACAAATTTTTAACCAGAAATAGAAGAGTTGCTTTTTCCGTTTGAAAATTGAAAAAAGATTCTTAATCTAGAGGATGAATTTTAAATAAAAAGATAAATTTTTATGTAAATAATGAATCTTTACGCACACAAATAAGTCTTTAAAAAAGTAGTTGGACTTTTAACAAAGTAGTTTAATTTTCAATGAAAAAATATGAATTGTGATACCAAAAATGCATTTTCGATCAAGTGCATAAATTTTAAAATAAATAATGATGAAACCAGTAGTTTTATTTTATACCGAAAAAGATAAATATTTAATAAGAAATGGATTAATTCCATTTTCTAGAAAAAAAAAATAATAATAAAATAGTTTTTAGCATAAAAGTTTAATTTTCGATAAAAAATGTGCATGTTATTCAGGAATATGAATTTTCCACTGAAAAAGATAAAATTTTAGTCCAAAATGGAATATTTCATTTTACTGATAGAAAATTAATTTTAAAACGAAACCAAAAACCATTTTTAGAGGAATAAATTTTTCTCGAAAGTGATAAATCTTCACCCAAGCAAATGAATCTTTTACAATGCAGATGAACCTTCTACCAAGTAGTTTAATTTTCAACAAACAAGTAAATGAATTTCAATCAAAAAGATTAATATTCTACCAAAAAAGATAAATATCCACCTAGAAAGGGTAAAATTTTAACCCGAAATAGAATAGCTCAATTTCCAAGAAAAAAATTGCAAAAAAATAATTATATCTGCAACAAAATAAATAAAATCCTAACTAAAAAGATGAATTTTAATCAAGAAGATGAATTTTCATCTGAAATAAAGAAATTTTAAACCAGCAATGAAATAGTTAATTTTACAGTTTAAAAATTAATTTTTAAGTAAACCAAAATTTTTTTAACAAAGAAATAAGTTTAAAAATAATTGAATCAAACAGATTGATTTTCTACCGAAAAAGGATACATTTTCAACAAAGAAATATAAATTTTGAACTAGAATTGGAATCACTCGATTTTTAAGAGAAGAAATAACTAGTTTTCAAAGATATAGTTTAATTTTTAACTAAAGAGATGAATCTTCAACCAGAACGATAAATATTCGACCAAAGAAATAAATTTAATAAACAGATGTATTAACTTTCAAACAATTAGTTTCATTTTCTACCAAAAAATATAAATTTAAATCAAAAATATGAATTTTAAAGCAGAAATGGAATATAATTTTTTTTCGATGCAAAAATCAATTTTCAAAAAATAACCTAAATTATGAATCTTAACATAAACAAATTAATCTCTTACAATGTGCTCAGTTGAACTATTAACTAACTAGTTTAATTTTCTTTAAAAAAAAAGATACATTCCTTAACAAAAACTATAATTTTTTAACCAGAAATAGAATATTTCAATGAATTAGATGAATTTAGGAAAAATATCTTTTTACTTTAAAAAATTTAGTTTAATTTTCAACCAACAAATATTAATTCAAATAAAGTAGAAGAATTTTTTACCGAAAAAGATTAATTTTAATCAAGAAGATGAATTTTTAACGAAGAAGATCAATTTTCAACCAGAAATGTAAGAAAAAAAGGATTAAAGCTTTAAAACAAGTAGTTTAATTTCCAACCAGAAAATATGAATATTATCCAAGAAGAATAATTTTCTACCCGAAAAGCTGAATTTTAATAAAAAAGATGAATTTTCAACTAAAACAGATCGATTTTTAAACCAGATATCTAACAGTAAATTTTTCTTTTCGAAAATTAATTTTTTCAAAGTTTTAGCAGAAAATTTTTTCCCTGAAATGATCAATTTTCAGCCGAACAAATGAGCCTTTTACAAAGTAGTTAAAAACTTTGAACCTAGTAGTACAATTTTCAACCAAAGAGATGAATCTTCAACTAAAATAACAAATTTCTACCCAAGAAATGAATGTAAAAAAAGCTTTTGAACTTTCAAACAAGTAGTTTAATTTTCTACAAAAAAAATATATAAATTTAAATCAAACAGATGAATTTTCGATCAAGTAGATAAATTTTCTACAACCAAAAAAAAAACATTGTTAAGTATATAACAGAAATTTTAAACCAGAAATAGGATAGGTAACATTTGCGTTAAACATTAATTTTTTAACAAAAAGGAAACGAATTGTGAAATAAAGATTAGAATTTCCAAATAATATTATGAATCTTTGCGTACATCTTTTACACTGTACGGAGTTGAATTTTCATTTAATTAGTTTAATTTTCAACAAAAAAATATTACTTCTAATCAAGAAGAAGAATTTTCTACAAAAAAAATCAATTTTAATCAAGAAGATGAATTTTCAACTAGAAATGGATTTTTTTTATTACAAAAATTAATTTTTAAACAAGGAAGAAGGCATTACTTAAAAAGAGATGAATTTTCAACTAAAGTCATAAATCTCTACACAAACAAATTTATCTTTGACAAAGTAGTTCAACATTCAACTAAGTAGGTAGTTTAATTTTCAAACAAAAATAAAAAAAAAACATTTTTAAAGAAACAGAAAACTTTTAACTAAAATGGTGAATCTTCACCCAAAGAAAAGATTATTTACAAAGTAGTTACTAGAAATGGAATAGTTCAATTTGAAAAAAATAAATAAATTTAAAAATAATTTTTAAGAAAATGATTCTGTTCTCAACCAAAGAGATGATATCAAGTAAAGTTATGAATCTTCCACCAAAGAAATGAATTTAAAAAAAATGCATTTTAACCATAAACGAAGTGCTATAGCTTAATTTATAACAAAAAAATATGGATTTTTATCAAGGAGAAGAATTTTATAACCAAAACTGATGAATTTTAATCAAGAAAATGAATTTTAAACTGAAAAAGACAAATTTTCAAACAGAAATGGAAAAGTTAATTTTTCAGTTCAAAAATTAACTTTAAAACAGAAAAAAAAGCATTTTTAAAGAACGAGATGGATTTTCAACTAAAATGACGAATCTTCACCCAAAAAATTATTCTTTTACAAAGTAGTTGAACTTTCTGCCAAGTAGTTCATTTGCAAACAAACAGTTGAATCTTCAACCAAAATGATAAATTCTTTGACTGAAGAAATGAGTTTAAAAAAAGCAAAGTAGTTGCATTTACAATCAAATATTTAATTTAATTTTTAATAATAAAAAAACATATTTAGATAAATAAATAAACTTTAACTAAAATTCTGAATCTTCGCCCAAAAAAAAAAGAATATTTTTAATGTAGTTAAACTTTCAACCAAGTAGGCAGTTTAATTTTCAACCAAAACACATGAATTTTAATTAAAATATTAATTTTTTACCAAAGCAAGATAAATATCTAGACAAAAAAGATACGTTTTTAACTAGAAATAAAATAATTTAATTTTTAAGAGAAACATAATTTTTAAGAAAAAAGAAATACTTTAATTTTTAACTGAAAAAATCATTTGGTATTAAAAATATGAAATGTAATAGCTGCATTTGAAATACAGCATAAATTAATTTTATTCGAAAAGATTAACATTTATTAAGAGAGGGAATTTACTACAAAAAAGCTTAATTTTAATCAAGAAGATGAATGTTCAACTAAAAATGATACATTTTCAACCAGAAATGGAATATTTCATTTTTTGGTTAAATAATTAAAAAAGGAATTAAAACAAAGAGAAGAATTTTTAAATAAAATGATTAATCTTCACCCATTGAAACAAACATTTTACAAAGTATTTGAACTTTCAAACAAATAGCTTAATTTCCATCGAAACAAAATTAATTAAGAAAATTAATATTCTGCCAAAAAAGATAAATTTCCAACTAGAAAACGCCAATTTTTAAAGAGAAATAGAACAGTTGCATTTTCAAGAAAAAACAAAATTATTTTCAACAAAATAGTTACATTTTTAACAAAATAAATGAAGTTTATTCGAAAAGATTAACATTAATCAAGAGAGGAACTTTAGTACAAAAAAGCTGAATTTTAATCAAGAAGATGAATTTTCAACTAAACATTATACATTTTCAACCAAAATTGAATTATTTTATTTTTTAGTTAAATAATTAATTTTTAAAAAATTAAAGAAAGAAACGATCTTTTAAGTAAAATAATGAATCTTCAAACATAAAAAACGAATCTTTTCAACAAAAAGATGAATTTTCTATTAAAAATAGATAAATTTTCAACAAAAAATAATGAATTTGCACAAAAAAAAGAATCTTTTACAAAATTGTTGAGATTTTAGCTAACCAGTTTAATTTCAAACAACAACAAAAATAAATTTTAGTCAAGAGGATTATTTTCTATCAAAATAGATAAATTTTTGACTATAAATGGATTGGCTTAATTTTCAATAAAGAAAATAATCTTTAAGAAAAAAAAAACTATTTTCAACAATGTGGTCCCTCAACTAAAATGTAAATCTTGGAACAAAGAAATAAATTTAAAAATAAAAACATTTTAACTTTTAACCAGTTGGTTTAATTTTCAAGCGAAAAATATTCATTTTGATCAAATGACTCATTTTGGACTGAAAGAAATAAATTTTAATAAAAAGATTATTTTCAACTAAAAAACGTGTCAATCAGAAATGCAATAATTAATTTTTCAGGTCAGAAATTAGTTAAAAAAATTTTTAACATAGAGATGAACTTTTAACTAAAAATGATGATTCAAACAAAGAAATTTTTTATAAAGTAGTTGAACTTTCAACCAATTAGTTTAATTTTCAACCAAGAAAGATTAATTTTAATCAAGAAGATTAATTTTCTACCGAACAAAATGATAAATGTTTAACGAAACAAATGAATTTTTAACAAAGTGCTATAACTTGAACCTAGCCAACCAAAAATTAAAAATATTTCACTAAAAATTATTTTTTAACACAATAGGAAGATTTTAAACGAAATCAGTCTTGATTTTAAAACAAAATATTTATTTTTCTAAATAAGAAAGATCAATTGTCTGCCTGAGAAAAAGAATTTTTAGTAAAATACATAAATTTTCAATCGAAACCTAGACAAAAGAACCTATATGGCTTAATGAAAAGGTTTATTAAATTTTTGAAATTGAATTTAAAAAAAAAAACTAAAAAAATACAAATTGTACACGAAACTTGCACAAGAGGGCTTAGAAATATTTATGATATTTAAAAACAGAGTTTAAAAATAAATACCAAATAAGACCAGTTTGGGAAAAATACAATTATTTTGGGCATTATTTTGCGTATTTTTTAAAATTTATGTTAGTTACTATAAAATCAGTTTTAAATATTTAAATTTTTACAAAGCAGTTGAACTTTAACCGAGTAGTTTAGCTTTGAAAAAATACGTTACTATAAGAAAGTTAAATTTTTTGTACTTTAACTAAATATAGAATAATAAATCGATTTTCATTAAAAAAAAATTAATTTCCTAAAATAAAAAAATGAATTTTGAACAAAATAGTGTAGTTTTTAACCAAATAAATTAATTTTTGATTAATATTATGAATCTTCGACCAAACAAATGATTTTTAGAAAAGCATTCCAACTTTTAAAACATCGTTTCATTTTGAAGGAAAAAAGATTAATTATAACCAAGAAAATTAATTTTATGCAAAACAGATGCATTTTTAACCAAAAATTTTGACCAAAAATTAAAACTTTAACCAATAATTATTTTTTGACAAGATAGAAATATTTTCAACCAAAGATTATAATTTTCAACTAAAAAGGCTGAGTTTTGTTTCTAAAAACACAAATTTTGAACAAATTACATAACTTTTTAACCAAAAAATGAATTTTCAACAACTGAATTATTTCCTTCAAAATTCGGCAATTCTGTCAACATTAATCCTTTTCTTTTGAAAGTTCTTTTCTTTCGGTGGAAAATCAATTCTTTTGATTGAAAGTTTTATCGAAAATATCTGTTTTTGGCTTTGTTTCAGATTTAAATATTTCCTGAAAACTTGTCTTTTTCTGGTTTTTTATTTACTTTTTTCTGGATTTACAATTTATATTTCTTCAATTTTGCACATTTGGAATTGAAATTTCTTGACTTTCAATATATATATATATGTGTGTGTGTGTGTGTGTGTGTGTGTGTGTATGAATGTGGGTGGATGCATGTATGTATATATTTTAACGACTGTCGGAAATGACGTAGTTGTCAATTGACCCCTAAATTCTCTTTAGTTCTCTGTAATAGTTTCGTGGTGTCTCTTGAAGAGGCCTGTCGTACGTATACTCGGTTGGGGAAAAAGCCAAATAAAAATTTTCGATTTTGTATAAATGCACTTTCTTAAAATTGTGCTTCGATATGCAGTTACTAGGAAATACAGAAACGTACTCAAATATAAGTAATTCATAGGAATTCACTATAATTTTACGATAAAAAAAAAGAAATTTTAAACCTACAAACTAAAAATAATGCCGAGATTTTGAACCGGGGGGGGGGGGGGGGGGGGGGGGGGGGGGTAACTCTCTTTTTATTGTAAATTCAAAGATGTAGGCCTAAAATAAACACACAAAAAAGATATATCACAACGCTGCTGAAGGCTGCTGACCTTCTCAGCATGAAAAAAAACACAAAACCCAAGACGACTCTCTCGGTTCCAGTTCTACTATCCCCCTCTCCCAACCCTCCCTTATTAACTGAAGTTTTTGGTGGGACTGACGTTAGAACTACAATCTCCACCATATGACGATTTGATACTTAACTTTGACATGATTACGACTCAGAAAATAAACTTATTGCATAAAGGTGTTAGTTGGGCGTATAATCTAAAGAATGAATAATACAAACTACAAAATAGCCTCGGAAAGGACTGGAACTTTTAATGATAAAAGGCATGCACACGGAAAATCTAAAGGTCATGTTTCAGGCGACGAATGGTGACTGGGTGTTTGGAATGCTAGGGGAGTAAATGATCTAAAGATAAAAGAGTTGCGTGAAACTATGGACGTGAAGAAATTAGACATTTTATGTGTGTCTGAAACAAAGAAAAAGAGATGCGAAACCAAAGACATCAAAAACGGCGTGTTAAAAGGCGGATTTGAAATATGGTCAGGAGTAGACTGTGAATCACATGGTAAACAAGGAGTAGGTCTGATTTTGAATGAAAGAGCAAAGCAGCATCTCAGAGACCATGGTTTCGTGTCTCCCAGACTGCTGTGGGCTAGAATGAAAGTAGGAATCAGAAGACTATTTATTATAGCATGCTACGCGTTGATTGATAGTGATCCTAGAGAAGTAAAAGACGCCTTCTGGAACACTTTAAATGACACAATAAACATTTGCGAACATGGGGAAAGAATAATTCTACTAGGAAACATGAACGGTTGGGTGGGCATCCAAAATCAGGACACAGAAAGAGTATTAGGTAATTTTGGGGATCCAAGAAGAAACTATAACGGAGATAAATTAGTTGGTCTATGCTTCGAAAGGGGTCTGTTTATTACAAATACTTGGTTTAGGCATAAAATGATCCACATGTACTCCTGGTCTAAAGGAAATAGCCGCAGTATAATTGACTTTGTTGCTGCGGATGAAAGACTAAGAGAGTTAGTCAAAGATACAAGAGTCATGAGGGGTCCTGAATGCAATACTGATCATTACCTTGTGATCTCAAAAATTAACTTAGGTCGGGGATGGAGAAAAAAGAGAACCAAAAAAACAAAACAAACGCGAATCAAAATTGAGAACCTACAGAAACCGGATGTGCGATTAGATTTCCAAAATAAGATAATTGAAAGCATAGATAGGGCAACATGGGAGGACCGTATAAAAAACTAAGATATAGAGGGCGCCTGGACAACGTTACGGGATATCCTTGTTAGATGTACGATCGAAGTGTGTGGTACCGCAGTTGTAGGAAGAATGTCTGGTGATGCGCGGTGAAATGATGAAATCCAGGCTACCCAAAAAGAAAAAAGAGAAGTTTACAAGAGAACTTTGAACATTGCAGGTTCTAGCAATGAAGAAAGAAGTAGGGGTAGAAATGATTATAGACGCGAAAACAGGATACTTAAACGATTAGTTAAAGAAAGTAAAGATACAATTAGAGCAGAAGAAGAGATAAAAATACAAAACGACTTTGAAGGAAGCAGGAAACTACTTTATAAAAAAATGAAAGGAAACAAAATTACAGAAATTGTCAACATTATAAATAGTAGGGGGGAAATGGTATATAATGCAGACGGAATACTAGAGGCTTTCAGAGCCTATTTCAGAACACAATTCGGAGATGAAGCTAAAGGACGCCACAACTCCGATGTAGAACGCGATTCATTAGAAAACTTAATTGAGAAAGTCTGTTACTCTGAGGTTAGGGATATAATCATGAAGTTAAAAAACGGTAAGGTTGCCAAGCTAGATAGTATTAGCGCTGAAATGCATAAACACGGTGGCGAGTACATACCACATAGAGTGTGCTAATTGATAAATTTATGTTTCGAGATGGGAGACGTCCCAGACGATTGGAAAAAAGCGATTATCGTACCAATATACAAGAGAAAGGGAGATAAAAGCGAGTGCAATAATTACAGAGGGATTAGCTTATTAAGCACCGTAAGTAAAATATATTCAAAAATACTTATTCGTAGGGTAATGAAAATAACAGAAGCAAAGATTTGGGAAGTCCAAAGTGGGTTTATGCCAGGAAGGTCATGTACGGATCAAATATTCAGCTTAAGGCAAATAACAGAAAAAATTTTGAGAGTAGGAAAAAAATTTTTCTGTGCATTTGTTGACCTTGAAAAAGCTTTTGACAAGGTAGATAGAAGTAAGCTTTGGGAAGTCCTGAAAGAGTATGGAGTCAATGGATGGAACCTACAAGCTATAAAAACAATATATATAGGTAGCAAAGCGAGTGTAAGAGTGAATGGGAAACTGAGTGACTGTTTCGATATTATTCAAGGAGTTAGACAAGG
>NC_046658.1:159005744-159018240 GCF_010883055.1 Belonocnema kinseyi | reverse complement strand
AATAAATGAAGGTAAGAAGGTTATTGGTAGAGCAGGTCCCCTTATCAGAAGTAAAAATATATCAAATAAGGCTAAAATGGCAATACATAATTCCATATTTGTGCCCACAGTACTATACGGTAGCGAGACATGGACTAATCAAGAAAAAGATAAGAGTAAATGTAACGCAATTGACATGAGATTCATGCGCATAATAAGCGGGAAATCCCTGATGGACAAAGTAAGTAACGAGATAATTCTAAAAGAAGGTGGTGCAGAAGAGACGCTAGTAGACACATGGGAAAGAAATCGGTTAAGATGGTTCGGACATGGTGAGAGAAGGCCAAATGAACGACTAACGAAACAAGTATATCAAGGTAAAGTAAATGGCAGCGTGCCCAGAGGTAGACCGTGGAAAGAATGGTTAGAATGTGTGAATGAAACCCTACTTAGAAGAGACATAAGAAGTCACAGAAACACGAGAGCCTGCATAAAAAAATGCATGGACATAAAAGAAGCTAGAGAAGTATGCCAGGACAGGAAAGTATGGCGGCAAATAGTTAATAAAAAGAGTGTCAGTAGAGTGAATGACGCCTGAAACAAAGACCTTGGCTATTAATGGACCCAAGTGGGGAACCTTACATAACGGCTTAATAGCACGAGACTTCTGGATCAATCTGAAAAAATTTCAGTTTTCAACCAAAAAGATGAATTTCGGATTCGAATTATGAAACTTTGATAAAAAAAATTATTTTTTAAGAATGCATTTCAACTTTTAAACAAAATTGTTTAATTTTTAAGTAAAAAATAATAATCTTGACCAAAACAATTAATTTGATCCAAGAAAAACACTTTGTTTCACCCAGAAATTTTAAACTTCATCGAAAGATTAATTTTTAACAAGATAGAAATATTTCCAACCAAATAGTATAGTTTTCAAACTAAAAATGAATTTTGTACCTAAAAATAAAAGTTTTAACAAAATATATAAATTTTCAACAACAAGAATTAATTCTCGGTTAAAAACTTACCTGCAAGCAAAAAATACGACTTTTCAAGAAAGTAGTTTAAAACTTAACAAAAGAAATGAATTTTGTACCAAAATAATAAATCTTCAACGAAGCAAATTAATTTGTTACCTATTAGTTCAAATTTAAACAAGTAGTTCGATATTAAACAAAAAAAGATGAATTTTAAATTGAAAAAATTAATTTTTGCACAAAAAAACGAATTTTATTCCAAATTGTTGAGTATTCAACCAAAGAGATGATATTTCAAGCAAAA
The DNA here is from genome assembly GCF_010883055.1 of Belonocnema kinseyi. Classification (NCBI taxonomy): domain Eukaryota; kingdom Metazoa; phylum Arthropoda; class Insecta; order Hymenoptera; family Cynipidae; genus Belonocnema; species Belonocnema kinseyi. Next base: position 159,016,977 of record NC_046658.1, on the reverse strand, counting down.
AAGATTAATCATCATCAACAAAATTAATTTTCTACAAAAAAGATAAATATTTAACCAGAAATTTCCACCAAAAATTCAAGACTATCACCAGCAATTAATTTGTAGCGAGAAAGAAATATTTTCCACCAGATAGTCCAATTTTTTCATTAAAAAAGATGAATTTTCAATTTAAAAAAAGACAAATTAACCATGGTAATTTTCGAATTGGAATGTGGAAAGAATGCAATGTCTCAAACGTTCCATTATATTCACTAAAGATTTAATTCACTTTATTTTATTCATAAACTTCCGGGAATTTCGCAATAATTTTTACACTTTTTCTAGTACCTTTAAAGAAATTTTCGAAAAAATTTAACATAATTTTGATAAATTTCATGTGATTTTTAAGAATTCAAAAGAAAGTTGCTTTTTCCGGAAAATACTTTTTTTTCTTAGCTTTTGAAGCTTAGATATATTGGAACATAATTTGTTTATTGTGTAATATCCGTGAAAGTAAGATGAAAATTTTCCATTAGTCAACTTAAATTATTTTTAAACACTTAAATATAATAGGTATTGATATTGAAATTTAATATTTAGATTTGTTCGAATAATATTTTGTTTCAATTTTTAAATTTTAAAATAAAAAATTTTAGGATTTTGAAAATAATAATAAAAATTAATAATTCCATTTTTGCGTCAAACTATGGAAGATAAGAAAAGAAGGTTAAAATAAAAATTATGCAGACAAGAAAGATCTACAAATTTTTTATTAACCAATTTCGTATAGGATCAGATAGAATACGCACTTTTTGTTTTATTCTCAAAAAAGGACATTAAAAATAAAACAATTTCGTTTTTGAGCAAACGATACAAGGTACGAAAAAAAATTATTAGACAGAAGTTGTTGACCCAGAAGGGAGCTATAACTTTTTCCTAATTTTTTTTTATAAGATTCTTTTTTTTTTATTCGTAAAAAACAATATTAAGATTAAAGAAGGAAAATTTCTGGAAATGAACTCAATATATGAAAAAAATGAATGGGCAGAAGTTGTTAAAAAAAACAGCTTTACAAATTTTTCATAAATATTTTTTTTTGTAGTTTTGGTTTGAACGTAATATTATTTACAAATTTGTCCAATACCACTTCACGTAAGGGTGCGTATTTTTTTGATTAATTCACAAAAATTACATTGGAAATAAACAATTTAAATTTACTGAAAAACAACGCTAGTTGCTACGAAATCTTTAATGACAAAAAAATTTTTATAGTATGCAATATAAACTTTTTTAAATGATGCATTATTCATGGTAGCTAAGGATAAAATTTAATGCAAAATAAAAAATAAATGTTACTGTAATTATGATGAATACATTTTTTACTTTGCTTTTCAATATTACTTAATTAATAGGTTACTACACCTTAAAAAAAATTATTTTTTATTTCTTTAATTACTCAGTTTTTCAATCGAGAATAATTTAATATTGCTTATTGAATTTCAAAGAATATAATAACCATGAGTTTGTTTAAATTTTTTATATTTTCTCGCATTTTGAACTTTTTTGCATTTATGGTTTTCAAAACAATCAGTTATTTTAGTTTACAGTTATTTTATTTTTATTTGCATAATCTTAGTTTAAAGAATGCATATAACAAGTATTTACATTTTTTAAAAATATTTTTAATATAGCTCAGCAGTCGTTTCAATTTTTTACAAAATTTAAATACGCATTTTAATTCATTTTAATAAAAATGTGTTACGAATTAAATTCTCATTATGATTAATTAAAAATAGTTTTTTTTTTAAATTGATAAGATGATTTTTGCAAATTCAGCGTTTGACTAATCGTCATAGTGGACTTTTATAGAATCAACTAAAAATAGCGGAATTTTATTATTTAAACAATTTCGAAAAGCAATAAAAGTATTATGGCAAAAAGTTATCGGAAAGATAGTCTGACTTAATTTCGCAAAACAAAAATTAAGCGTATTTATTTAAAAATAGGCAAACTCTAAATTTATTTATTAATATTCTTTTCAACAATTTGAAATTGTTGTTAAATTTAAAATGATCTTAGCAAAGAGTAATTCCAAAGACATTCTTAACTGATTCGTGAACAAAAATTAGGTATCTTTTCTGAAAAATAGCTAAACTCTGGATTTGTTTATGAATTTGTTTTAAATAATTAATCATTGCTGGTAATTAAAATAATATTATAGAAAAGAATCATCGCTAATACATTGTTAGGCGATTTCGTAAATAAAGTTGGGCCTAGTCGTTCGAAAATAGCCAAAAATAAATTTGTTTACATGAATTGTTTAAATAATTAATTATAATGAAAAATTTGCAAAATACCCTAGCAAAGAGTGATCGGAAGTAAATTCGGAGTTGATTCCAATAGAAATGAGACGCATTGTTTAAAAAATTGTAAAAACGAAATTTTTGCATAAAAATTTTTAAAACAAATTCTGAATAGAATCTATTTTCAATTAGTCATAATAAAATATATATTTATTTCACGTTTGATATAAAAACTGTGGATTTCAATGTGCTGATCTGTTTAAATTGCGAAAAATAACTTTTATCCATTAATTTGTTTAAAACGTAATTAACTGTTTTTAAATTATTCTTAACATCTACAAATTATTTATAAATAATTTCAATACAGATAAAAGTCATTTTTTGCTAAATCTGAAAATTCTAATATCTTAATAAACTGGTAGTCTAAAATATTAAAAAAAAATTTAACATTATTATTATGTGTAAGGTTATGTAAATTTTTATTCATAAATTCAAAAAACACATCAATGTTTTCCAAGTTTAGAAAGGTTTTTTAAAAAAAAGTTCAAATGGAATAGACTAAATTCCAGCGCCTGTAAGTATGCTGTTTGAACTACTCAAAGGCAAAGCGGTAAGTTGGTTGGCGGGAAATTTTATTTTGAAGTGCGCCAAGAGCGTAGGATACTTATTTTCTGTTCTAATTATTTATTGTTAAACTAAAATCCCATGGAATGTAATTAATCGATTAAAACGACGATTACGTCTTGCACGAAGCTGCTGACAAGTGAAACTGAATCAGAATCAGTAAATACATGGTTATTGCACCTGCAATCTAAAAAATAACATAATTGTGTATCCTAAATACCATACAATAAATAAATAAAAGGCTATAAAAATATTTGTGGAGTTACCTCATTTAAGAGCGAAGAGTCAATGGCAAGCCCTCGAGCATAGAACACATTCTTACGGTGCAAAAGTTGTAAGGAAAATAAATGAAGCTGAAACAAAATGTTCATTAGGAGGACAATTTATTAAAGCAATTTGTACATTTTCATGATAAATTTTATCGGTGAAAAAAAAATCGTTTGCCTTTCGCTCCGCTGGGATACGAACCCAGGTCTTCCGATTAGCGGTCGGGTGCTCTACCCACAAAGCCATATGGCAATGTTTTCTCTAAAGAATCGTAAATATGATGTAATCTGTTTTATCATTGGGAAGGTAAATGCGAAAATAGATATCTACTTTATCGATATAAAATACCCCTCAAATTCAGAATTTTGCGTTTATCTACAATTTTAATGGTTTATTTCCCGGATAAAATAAAAAAAATTTAATGAAAAAACGTAAAATTCTGTACTTAAGGGGTATTTTAGATTGATAGTGTAGACTTCTATTTTCACATCATGTGATAAATATCTCACCTGGTCAGTCATTTACCATCCCCATTATAATACAGATTTCATATATATAACACTTTAGAGAAAACCTTCCTATATTTCCAGTGAACTTCATTTTTTATTTACAAATTCAATTAACCAGTAGACAAAATTTATGGATAATCTCATAGACAAATTATGTAAAAAAATGCTCAGTGTCAAAATTTACAAAGAAAAAGAAATTGGTTTTTCTTTTAATTTTCATCAAATTATGCTGGTACTGAATGATAATGTTTAGTGACGAAAATTTGTCATTTGATGATTTTTGTTAATTTCATAAACAAAGTATATAAAAAAATGCACTGTGTCGATATTTATAAGGCAAAAGAAATTGTTTTTTTTATTTCTATTAAATTATGTTGCTACTAATGCTTAGTAATGAAAATTTGTCATTGGATATTATTTATTTCATAATTAAATTATATATAAACAAGTGCTCATTGCCAAATTTCTCAGAATAAAAAACTATTATTTTCCTTTTTCCCCTAAAATTATTCTGCAAGTGATATTTAGTGATGAAAATATTGCATTGTATATTATTTGTTAATTTTTTAAACAAATTTTTATGCTTATATAATTTGCTTATAAAATGAGAAACATAATTTAAATTTACGAATAGAAAATGTTCATCTTTTTTCACGGGAAACTTTCTGGCTATCTAACATTTAATTTATTTATGCACGAATTTTTGATTACTTATCTAAATTATTTATGGCAAAAATATACGTCAAGTGTTTAAAATATTTTGTACCATCATCAGACCGATAAGTTATCGTAATAAATATAAAATATAAAATAAAAATATCTGGAAAAAAGGTTAAAAATGTTATAATTTTTAATTGAAATTATTTATAAAAACATAAAACTGTTTTTTTTCTTCGCAAAGTAGATAAAATTTGCCATTTGTTAACCTAAATTATTTATAACGGACCTAAATGTTACGAGTTACCAATTTTCTTCTTTTTATAAATCTGAGTAGTTATGTCGATATATGTTGAACAACAAATGATTTCTTTTCGTTAAAAAAGTAAGAAAATCGTTTACTTGTTAATAAAATTTGTTTATAAAAAATTTCAGAATAGACAAATGATTTACTTTCTACGTGCACTCAGGTTTTGTAATTTTAATGAAATTTTATTTAAAAGCTATGTAATTTATGTAATTAATGTGTGTTAATTGCCAATATATCTAATTGTTAGGATCTAATCAAATATTTTTTCAAATGTACTTTTTTTTGTAAATTTATTTTTTAAGGAAAGAAAATCACAGGATTCTTTGTTAAATAAATAAGAATTAGTGTGTTTGAGAAGTTTTTAAAACTTTTAAAATCCTTAATGTTTATTCTATACTCTTAAATTCAGATCACTAATTGTTTTACTGAGTTGGATTAGTGACTGAATTCTGGCCATGACATATTTATTTTTTACCATAGAATCACTAAAAAATATTAGGTTTTTAAAACTAACTAATTCATAGTCTAAATTCAGTCAGTGATTGCAATTATTAAAAAATTAAACTGATTCAAATTTATAGAAAAGGTTTAAAACTAATAAAATGTTTTTTTATTTTAATATTTTAGGGAGCAAATGCAAATAAAAAATAAAAAATGATTAAATAAATTTTCACTAATTGATTTTTAAAAAGCAAAAACATTTTTTTAACCTAAAACCTAATTAACTACATGCCATCATTCTATATTTTTTAGAAAAAAATGTGCCTACTTATTATTCTTGTAAATTTTGCCATTTTTACTGCATTTCAACTTGATATTAACAAGCAAAAAAAATTGGTTATAAAAAAATCATGATTTGTCATTTAAATTTTAACTAATAGGTTCCCATTGGAAAAATTCTCAACGTTTCATAAATCAATGTTAATCGAACTGAACTCGTAAAAATAATTTTTTAATTGAAAAATAATTCTTGTATTTAGCGGAAACTTAATTTATCACTCTTAATTTTATATTTTTATTTCCAACTTAAAACACCATACGAGAATAATCTTTGCACAATTTTCTTTAAAAAATTTATTTATCGCATTTTTTCTAAAGTTTGAGACCAATGTCTTTAAAGTTATAGAAACAATTTTTAATATATTTCAAAAAAGAAAGTAGCAGTATTTAGAACAAAAAAATTAGGAAATTTTAATAAGAATAAAATCAAATTTAAAATCCCTTTTAACGTCCAATAATCAAGTTAATGTGAAGAATGTCTGAAAATAAAACCAAGAATCTAACGACCAAATTTAGACAACCGCTATAAAATTTTCATATTGCAATCTGAAAAATTAGTTTTTCTTTTTCTCCCTAAAAAAGGAAAGAAAAATTTTTTTTGCGGTGCTGTTCCTGTCAGATTAACATTTTATTTTATTTTTGCCTTGATAAGGGTGCTGTATGAGTACCGAAACATTGGTGATTATTTCTTTTTATTGTGATTTAATAGTAATAAAAATAAGAATGACGAAAGAAACAAAAAAGAGAAGGAAGGGGATTTTGTTGGTTGCCTTCTAATTTTTCTTTCCTCTTTTTTATTTTTGTCCAAAAGGAAAACAAAATTTTCTTCTTTCCTTTTTTAGGGAAAAAGTAAGGAAAAAGTTTTTTTTTCAGATTGCAATGGAAACATTAAATGGCGGTTGTCAAAAATTGGTTGTCAGATTCTTGGTTTTATTTTCAGGAATTCTTCATATTAACGCGGAGAAAAAGGTCTAGTTGGGCCAACTAGATGAATCTAGTTACGCGCGTCTAGTAAATTTAAGACAGAAATTTCGTTACTCCTACTCCATGTCTTGTAAGCAGTCTAGTAGATTTTACCGATCCATCGTATTATTTCAAATAGTTCCCATAACGAGATGTCTAGTAGCAATGTCCCCCCACCACTCCTGTACTCCCTTCGTTCCTCCCTCCTATACCCTTTACCAACTATATTCTTCTCTAGCCGCTAGCTTGCCTGCCTAATATATTCGGCGTCGTCAGCTCCAGTTTCTTTCAGCCGCTTGCATTTTCGTGTACCGCGCGTTATTCTGACCATTTTCAGAGTTGCCAGAAGCGACGTGCTTTCATTTTTCCTTCTATTTTCGCGTATTAGAATCAGTAACTTTCTTCACGACACAGTGGATAATCTGCTGAACTTGTGGAACCTTTTCTCCTACAAGGCTATATTGCAAGGAACGTAAACTTTGTTTTTATTCAGTGTCGTCGCCATGTTGTTTTGAAGATGAGGCTTCAGGCCGTGCGATTTTTTCGTGAAATATAAAATCATACTTTTGACCAGTGTTTAATAAACGATCTTTCCTTTTGATTGTATTGCACACATTTTCAAACCTATGCCAAAGATCCTGAAAACATACTTTTTTTTTGTAACAAAAAAAAAACTACTCGAACCCTATATATCTGGTAAATATTACCAAAAAAACTAGTTAAATTACCGAGAAACTGTCATGTAAACCTAACTCAACCTTTGGTTGATTTTACTAGACAGCTAGTTAGATCTACTAGCCATGGAAATGTTGGCCGTACTAGATGTCTGGTAACCTATACCTCATGTCTTGTAATTTTAACTATACAGATTTTAACTGGACTGACGCATTTAACAAGACAGCGTGTTGGTTCATATTTTACTAGAATGTCTAGTACGGCTAACCAGAATCCTTGTTAACCCAACTAGACATTTTTCATCGTGAACTTAGAATCGTCTAATCCAGATCTTGCAGGGGCCCAAATTCAATATTTAACTTGTATTTTGAAACAATAATTGATCCTTTGTATTAAAAAAAGTCTCTTTTTCGGCTAGTCTCAAATGAAAATATAAGTTCTTATTTTTTTATACGGTTTGTCAATGAGTAAACAAATCTGCTAGTATCGATCTAAAAGTTATATCTTTCTACGTGTTTTTCAAGGAAAATAACTCTTATTTTCATTACCTCTTCTTTTATTTTTAAGTCGAATGTATTCAGAAGAACATCATGAACAGTGCTTCCAATTTGCTTTGCTTGTGTTTTACCTTTTTCGCAAACCCACACAATCAAAATAAGCTTCAAAATGTAGAACATCATCGTAAGAAGAAGATTGAAATCCCAAATCTGCTCCTGAACATTAGAATGTTGATCCAAGAGTTTCAAAATAAAGAAGTAAAGAATGAATGTAATTTCTGAAAAAGTCATTATCACTGTAGCAACAGCATGCAAACCATATGTCGAATTCAGCTTTTTCAAAACATCGCTAACTTGATGATGATGTTTCTGAAGATTTCGAAGTTTCATCAAAAGCAATTCATTGTTCTGTTCATGATAGTTTCTTCTCAAAAGGTGAGGTTCTTCATTCACCATCGTTTTTTCTAAACTTTTCAGCGTTTTATCAACGCTTTCGAAACAAATTTTGATGACAAAAACGCAATTAATGTATTGCATGTCCGCCAAATACACAACCATTGTTATGTACAAATATGTCATTACTCTCAGGCTTGTGTGAATTTCAGGGGCATACGCATTAGGTAAATGGACTATCAGAAAAATAAAACCCAGAAGATCCTTAGCATGCACAAATTTCGCAATTCTGTTAAAAGATTCAGCCGGAATATTTGATGATACGACCATTATATTTTGTAAAAAAATCATTCTTGGTGTGTGAAACACGTACGTGAAGATCATCACAAATCCGCCGAATAGAAGATAGCAATTACTTTTGAGCATTCCGGGTACATTAATGTTTCCCGATCCTGTGTTGCCGTAAACATCCATTTCGAAAAGTACGACAAATATGTAAATTGTGAAAAATATTGCCAATATTGTTGAATAAAGATGTCCTAATTTTGAATAACTGTGAGTTTGTATTCCGTGAAGGCGACACAGAAAAAAGTTGGGTCGCATTAGAGAAAAAAAATCTGAAGCACGAAATAATTGCCACTTATTACTTTGTTTTTCTTTATACATACTCATCATGATTATTCAAATTTAAAATGTATTTTGCTGTTAAGAAAACCTCACTCAAGCCTTTCAAGTTTAGTGTTACTAAACCAATAACACAAATAATGAAAGGATGTGATCATCAAGCTTATGGAATCAAACAAATTAATCCTGATAGTGCACTTTATTATAATCGATTTTATAATGAATTAGACTGAAAGTATCCTTTATCGTATCTTCTCCAATGAGAATATTTTTAAAAATTAATTTGTACATTTTCATTAGAAGATTAGAGTATATGGTTTCAATTAGTTACCAAGCCTTGAAATTCATTTTTATATTTGATTGATTATATGTCATCGAAGGCATACTCATTTTTATTGAATTCAATTAAAATGTTATTTTCTATTATGTAAGATTAATATCGTCATTGAAGATGTGGAGAATTCCTGAAAATAAACTTATTAAGGCAAAAATAAATAAATTTTTAAAAAAATCGAGCAGGAAGGAACAGCAACAAAATCACGATGCTCTCTTCCTGATACCCGCGAATCGAAAAAAATTAGTAATAAATCCAAACAAAAAAATGAATTAAAAATATACATAAAAAATTAACTGAATAAATTTGTTTTTTCTCTCTTTTGGTTTTTTATTTTAAGGTATCAGGAAGAGAGCATCGTGGTTCTCTTGGTGTTCCTGCCTGCTGGGATATTGTTTATTTTTAAAAAATTTTATTTATTTTAATTTTTTGCCTTGATAAGGGTGCTGTATAAGTGCTGAAACGTTGGTGATTATTTTTTACATTAATTTTATTATTAGACGTTGAATATTATTTTAAATTTAATTATAATTTTTCTGCTGGTAAAAACTATATCCAGAATTTTTAAATAGAAAATTCATCTTTATTGAAAGTTAATCTTTTTCCTTGAAAATTCATTGCTTTGGTTGAAAGTTTTTCTTATTTGTGGAGAATTCATATTTGAAGAAATACCTGAATCCTGAAACAAAAAGATGAATTGCTACCTTGAGTTTAGAAATCTTGAATTATGAATCTTTATTTTTAAAAAATTAATCTTTAACAAAGTACTTCTAATTTCAACCAGTGAGTTAAATTTTCAAATCAAAAAGACGAATTTTTAACACCAGAGTTTAATGTTCAATCAAAAGAAAAATGTCAGTCAAAAAACTATAAAAAATGTCTTCCAAATTGTTATATTCACATTTATGAAGTATAAATTTGTTAAGAAAAATGTAATAGTAGAATTTATACTTAAATAAATAAATAAAGCTCTAATAAAGAAACGGAATTTTTCATAAAATAGTTCACTTAAAAAATAATTGGTAACAAACAAACAAAAATTTTAAACAAAGATGATTATTTTCTGCCGAATAATCTAATTTTCATTTAAATACATAACTCTTTATCCGAATAGTTTAATTTTTAACTGAAAATGATAAATTATTTCAAAGACAAAAAAGAGTTAGGAATTTTTAATGTTGAAAATGTAATTAAAATAGTAAAGGTGTAAATAGATTATTCCATGTTATTTCGTATAAGTCGGTCGCAGCCTAATCCATAATTCAGAGTAGTGAATCACCACCAAATAGGTTATTCATTCGAACAATTCATAAATCCTTGGAATAACTAAATTTTGCACAAAGCATTGACAACTGTAATTTGGTGAATGTGAATTCTCTTTTGTTAAAAAGCATCCTATGGAAAAAATTTTTTATCAAACGTTTTCTTGCAAATTGTGTCATTTTTCCATAAATTTAATTTGTTTACTTTCAATGTTATTTTTGACAATTTAAATAAAAAATACGCATCCTAGCGTAATTTGGTTCTAAGCAAATTTGTAGATTTTGAGTATATTTTTATAAAAAGATTTAAGAACAAATTCTTAGATTTTTTCGGTTGAAAAACTTTTGTCTTTTAATTTTTCTCGTACACCCTGTCGTTTTCCCAAAAATTTCATTTTCTTATTTTTAAACTCAATTTTCACGAATGTAAGAAAATCGACTTGTCCACTTAAAAATTATTATGAAAAAATTTTTTCATCCTTTTTGGCTCAATAACTTTTATCTGTTAATTTTTTTTCGTACCTTGCGTCGCTTTTTAAATTTATTGAAAACATTATGTAATTATTTAAACCATTAATTATTGTTTATTCAGAAAATTTCAAAAGATTGAGTCGGAGATGTCCAACTTTGTTTCAGATTGGTATCCTATGCAATTTTTTGTCTAATAATTAAAAAATGTTGATAAATTTCTTCTAATTGTTAATAAATATATATTTGTTTTAACAAATATTTTTGTGATAACTTTAAACAATTCAACAAAATAGAATCTATACAGTTCTTTTTCTGAATGTATAGGGCATAGAAAAATAAGATTTAACATTTTTAATTGTTTAAACCAATATAATTTATTAAAACATTTTTTTTAAATATTTACAAAACTGTATTTCCTAAAATAATCATAATAATGAAAGATTTTGAGGAGTAGTAAATTCTGTTAAGAACGTAATTTCATTGTTTAAAGAATTTTTATTCGTTCAAGCAGTTTTTTTTTTAAATTGGATTTATAATATAAAATATAACACATAGAATTATTTTAGTAAATGATTAAATAAATAT